>NC_084768.1:10805475-11132663 GCF_028858725.1 Colius striatus | reverse complement strand
CATGGAAAAACTGCTTTGAAAAGTTAAACTGATTGGTCAGTCACCATCAAAAAGCATCTTCTTTCTAACAGAAATACAGCTACTAGGAATTTCTTTTGCCTGGTTTCAACAGGTAATTGCACTAATCCATATAGTCTCAGGATCAGTGGGTGTAAGAACAGAAAGTTGAAGGTAACAGTCTGTAATACACATGGTATTTCTGACACAATTTAGAATTTAACAGCTCAGCATTTCTCAGGAAGACAACTGCCTTCATTTTTGCTTCCTCCTCCCACTCCAAACCCTCAAAGTTAGTGAAGCAGTAGGAGGCAAAAAGGAAGAGAAATTATTTTCTCTGAAATACAGGAATGATATGAAATTCATTTCAAGATTAGCAGGACACATTCTAGCTGTTTACAGTTTCTTTATCCCCACAAGAGACCTTTTCTAATTTCCCTCCTTTTCTATGAAGAAATAACAGCATCCACTCTTGAGTAACTTAAAAAATAAACTCTACCTGTGGCTGAAAAGGTGGAGCAGTAGGCCCCTGCATGCCTTGGGACTGTTCATCCATTCTATCACGTTAGTGTCCGTTATGTCCTGAAAAGAGAAATACAGTAATGATACTGTAATTCTATCTGTAGTTATGATCAGTGAACAGCAGCAGAAGTAGTGAAGAATTCATTCTTATTTGCACGCTTGAGTTTATGAACATATTCTGGCCAACTACTGCACTGTTATGGGAAGTAATTTTTCTTATGTTTAGTTGTTTTATAAAATTAAATAAACCACTACACCCATCTGAACTTATTATTAAGATGTGCATTAAACTATTTGAGACAGATAAATATTGTCTCTGATAAAAGCTCGATCACCCCATCTCTCATTTCTCCTCAGAGGCCTCAACCACTTGTTTAACTGCATAGATATCTGCTGGCCAGTATCTTTGACCTATAGGCAGCATGGGAAATAGCAGATCAGCAGAAGAGTTGTAACTGTTGCATGCATACCATTTACATTGCATTAATTTATCTGTAGATTTCAGGGAGTATGCAAGAATAGTTTTATCTAAATAGAAAGTAAGCTAAACACGTACACTCATTACATTCTGACAAGCTAACTAGGAAGGCCTTGAGATACTGTATCATTAGGAACACAGCTTAACTATAACTCTCTCACATTCCATCAATAAGATGAGAGGAAGGATGTCTGCCCAGTTCCCACAAGGCTTTGACTAACAATAAGGGTTGCAAGAAGAACAGGAGAGACAAAAATACAAATGCTCACAAGGCTTTTCCCAGCTAAGACAATCCTTTCTCAGGCTACATGATGTTTTGTTGGTAGGGAGCAGGTGCAGCACCCACTTTTATTGGTGCTTATCAGAGCTACCTCTGTTCAGCAGACAGCAGCAGACCTTCAGCAGCAGCTTTGCATGCAAGGAATGAAATACATTTATACACAAACAAGAGGCAAGCCCACAACAATTGTTTGGTCACACAGACAAAAAACGTCTCTGCCTTTTACCTGGTCACACTTGCCCAGGGCTTCAGAGGAACAAAAGTCACGTGTCTGAGTGGAAACTTATTCTTCCTTTACACTTTATTATTTATTTTCTTACATCCTGCTCCAAATCCTGAAAGTTCTACAGATGGTTTGACAGAACACATTTTTCCCAAACCTCTTAAACAGTAGGAAATTTCCTATAACATTTTTTTTTTGACAAATCTAGACACTGCAAACACCCTTCTGCACCAGAGCTACTGAATGTTTCACAAAACTTTATTCAGAACAAGCATGGAAATATTTCTCCAGTACCACTTCAATGAAGTTCAGCACAAAAGCATACAATCTACCTTCTCTGTTAAAACACGTGCAAAATAAATCTTTCAAGTAGTTTCTTTAGAGAATATTTAAAAGATCAGAAATAACTCTCCACAGAAAGCAGCAAGCCTCCGAAATGTTTTTCAAAGCCAACTGCAAAACATTTAAGAAACTCTTAACAAATGGCTTGTGTTCACAGTACTGTTGTCATTCTTACAGCATCGTTGTGATAACATTAGTAATAGACAAAATAATCACTAAGCAGCTTTACAAAGTTTCTCAAAATACCACCCTAGTGTACTAAACAGAAGATTGGGTACACAAAACAAACCATTAGTGATGTGCTTTCACTCCTTCCTTTAAAGTAGTCAAGCTAGTCCATTCCAGAACCATTAGCAACTCCAATCATCTAGTCAGATAGCTGGTTTGGTGTTAGGAGTCCAAGCTCTCCTGCTTCACAAGTCTGCCTCTCTTCCTCTTCATTCATTTGCACAATTTAAGAAGTTGTATTTTGTTTGCTTCTCCCTCTCCATGTCAATTACGTCACTCAAGTAGATTGCTTATCTTGCAAGGTGCTCCCAAAGGGTTGTACATGCACCGACTTGTCCTTTTTTGAACCATTTGATTATTTCCTTTGAACTGAAGAGGAAATAGGAACCAAAACTGTTCAGGCAGCAGGGTTCTACATTTTCATTTAACTTCTGTTCACCTGGAAAGAAATTTAATAACCCATTTCTTCATACCAAATAGCCAGTTATCAAGGACAGAGGTGAATCATGATACAGTTAAAAGTTTTGCAGAGAATCAAGTCTCGTATCTAACCACAATACTACCAACGAGATTCTCAGCCCTCACCACTCTCCATTGTGCTACTGCCTCTGTAAGGATGTGGCTTTAGGACAGCATGAACTGATTAGGTGATGCCACTGCTTCCCCTGCCTTCAGCCACACCTCCCAGAGCCTTTTCTCTTCCTTCCAGTGGAGTTCCTGTGGCTACTATGACTCCTGGTAAGGTAACTGCAACTAGCTGAAAACTAACCTTGACAAAGTCACTTTTTTCCACGTCAATTCCCTGAGCTGTTCCATTGCAGAGACAAGGACAGAACCGTGATGGCAGAAGACAGAGGGGAAGACACAGCTGGGGGTAGGGCAGCCCTAAGTTAGTTTAATCTATTGTCAAATTAGATCTCTAACATGAAATTATACAAGTCAATCTAATAGCTCAGTGACACCAAAGGTCTTGCTTGCTTTCCCTTTCTCTGTCACATGATCCCGCAGAGCATCTTGAACTCTTCAGACCTTTAGCTGAGCTGATTTAACTCCCTAATGCAGCAGTGAGCTGAATCAATGCACTCAGGACTTTGCTGAGTGCCCAAATAAAGTAAGGAGGGGAAGTTCAAAGATGGGAGACATAGAAAGGGGACTGCAAAAGAAATAGGACATCTCCCTTCTTGCAGCAACACACTGATACATTTCATTTTACTTTCTCCTTAGTTAAGGATGCTAACAAGTACTTAAATTCCAACTGGCTATGACGGGAAGGCAAGAGCAAGAACAGAGAGAAGGCAATTTATTCAACACAAAGACAAGAGTTTTTTCAACAAAATAACATGCAGGAAAGAAAAAGGATACAAAATATACAAAAGAAAAATAAACCAGGATTTTAAAAAAACAAAACAAATATTTTCAGAGAGAAGAGGTCAAGACCTGATTTGAAAGCCCTTATAACCCCAAAACCTCCCAAGCGCAGCATACAGAGGGAGAAGATGAGACCTTTACTTAACAAAGAGATGGATTTAAATGCATCTGTAAAAATAAATTATTCATAAAGAAATGCTGAAGAGATTTACTAAAAGTGTAAACAGTTGAGCTCCACGCAGAAGTTAACAAAGATGCAGGACAAATTAAAAGGCTGGAAGCATTGTCAGATAAACCCGTTACAGACAGGCACAGGGGGCAAACACCCAGTTCGGAAGGCTGGCTGCACACAACTGTGCCTGGTAATGTCCACATCACTACAGGTGAAATAGATACATTTCACATCACTCTTAAAGAAATGTTTAACTATTGTAGAAATCAGAGCAAGACAACACCCTGTGGTAGCCTACTGCGGGTATTAGATGTACCTTTACAAGCTGAACAACAATATATCTGTACTACACGTTAGAAAATCTGTGCTACCCCAAAGATGATCAAATGGACAAAGCACCATACAGAATTAGAAAAGTAGCCCCAGTCACGTGTCACAGGCTTTCTATGATCCTCTAACTAGAATTACCTTTGAATCCTGAAACTATGCATGACAGCAGCCAGTAATCCAGGATCCCTGGGTCCAGAAGCAAAGCAGCAGGCAACCAGTAGACCCACCTTAGCAGCAGACGAACACTCAAGTTCACAGCTGTTTCTATGTTTTACATTAAACCACCACTGGCTAAAACATGCAAGATCCATTCCTGCTTTTAGAGTATCCTCAATGACTAGCTGCACATTAAGTGCTCTATTTGCAAGCTGCTCACTGCTCCTCTTCTGAAGCCCTACTTATCTCCATGAACTTGCCAAGCAGTCCATGCACCTAACACACAGTTCTGAATTTCAGTCACGGCAAGTACTGGAAGTTCACTGTTGCAAAGACAACTCCTTTTTTGGATCTGCTCTCAGATGAGGACGAAAAGGGTACCAAAGAAGGGCCTCTACAGGACAGAATGCATTTTCCTGCCACAAGTTTTCACTTGTTTTAGAATTTAACTTCACTTGGGATATTTTTGCCTTCCAGCTTTCAAGGAATCAATAATTTTGTTAACTTCATAAACTGACAACAAAAGATTCACGTGAACTAAAAAAAAAAACGGGTTCATCAACACTTCACAGCATTAACACCCTCCCACAGATTTCAGCAAGGATCTGCAAGCTTTAAATGTACTTTGATGACATTTTACAGTAATTAACCTGCTCTGACACAGATGTTGCTATTAAAAATGAGAGCAACAACTTTCTTATAAATCATTCCAAGCAGATTAAAGCACAGAGGCTTGAATACAAACTCCCAAATGCCAGATGATGCAAACAGTCTATTTGGTTTGCCACCTATAATCAAAGATTAAATACATGCAATCAGGTTTTAACATGACTGTTCACAGTATTTTCTTAAAAATTCTTCTTTTTAATGCCTTGATTAAAATTTTATAACAAATTCCCAGTATGTGTTCTCTTGGTCCACCTGGGAATAATGGCACTTGAAATATACTGCATCTTTCTTTTGCTGCCGAAATCACAACTGAATCAGTTATGTTTCACACACCAAAGACAAGTGCACAGGATTGTCTTCACCAGAGACACAACTCATTTTAATAGCATTGCTTCTTTTCCACTTTAGCTCACCTGACAGGAAGGATCTGTCTAATACTTACTAAAAAGGAAAGTGGTAGTGATGGTCGACTTGACTCTCAGTCCGAGTTCATTTCCATGTGGCTGGGGCGGGGGGGGGGGGTCAAATGGCGATAAATACAGCAAATCAGTGCTCCAAAGGCTGCCCTTATCACCACTTTGGTATTTTGGTCAGTTATTTTCATCTCTGTTGCAAAGCACAGATGGAACGTGGCTAGACTGACCAAATTTTCTGGAAATTAGTCACTTAACTCCTATGACTACGTATAGTATTAACCCTTCTCTCCTCATCATTCCTAAGCACTACTCCTCAGGACTCGGGAGGAGCTTTTGGATAAGCACCAAATAATCACTAAAAAAATTCCCTTGGAGGTAAGGAAGAATTTTCTGCAATTTGATTTTTCCCAGGAGACTTTCCAAGGTAATGTCAACTCATCCATTCAGCACAGATGTTTGGAACAACATTAAACTTGCAAAGTCACACGACATCAACAGTGATAGAACTAAATGCAGGGCTAGCATAAAAGCCAGGATGTCGTACTAAGTTTATTAAATATGAGGGGGTTTTGCATGCCTGTACAAACTGCCCCACCAAACTGTCCCTGTGGACAATCTCCTAAGCTGCCTACTTTTTGTGCAACTGCACATAAAAAGGTATAAGTGGGCTATAAGTCTCTTAACAATTCAGAAGATAGCACGGGTCAAAGTGAAACAAGCATTTACTCCTACTCTGCTTTTCACTTGACTTTCTTATGTGCTCAGAGGCTTTCAGATCAACTGTAAGACATTACATTTTTTTCCCTTTGAATACAAGTTTCTATGGTGGGGATGAGATTCTATTTGTCCCATTCCTGTAGACCCTGTAGACTGTGATAAGTCCATCAAATATAGATTTTTAGTTGGCTAGCTTTCCTTGACTTGTTCTCAAATTAATTTTTTACTCTCATTACTAAGTGATGTGTTGAATACAGGGTACCTATGATAAAGGCAGTCTCCCTACCATTATAGGGAATATTTTTAGGTGTGTTTTGAGAAGTTATCTACCCAAACATCAGATATTTATAAATATACTACCCTCATGTTTAGAAATTAGAGAGCAAGTGCTCTTAATGTATTCTTTCTTCCAGTAGCAAACCGGAAAAAAATAAACAAACAAACCAGGAAGGCTTGAAGCTGTTACTTTAAAGCTATCGGTAAGTTTCCCTCTGCACAACACAAAACAGCCTTCCCACCTTTGCCTCGGTTTTTTATAGCCCATGGACTGTTTGCTACCACATTTTCTCTCCCTCAAGACAGCCCAAGTTCAAGATTTCAAATATGACTATTTCTACAGCACAGCAACATCAATTTGTCTCCTACAGAGCCATGAAAGTAAAATATTTTTAAACTTAATTCATCCTGATTCAGCAGAGCTGCAAATATCCACCTGACATATAACCATCCAAAGTGTCTACCTTACAGATTAACATACCATTCACTGTAATTTCTTCACCTCAAGTTTGTAATACAATTTCATACAGGAAATTAATCCAGTATATTCAGCAAAACTGCTCCTGTGACCTGTCCTGATGCTGCCACTGCAATCTGAGAAAACAGTGCTGTCGCCTCTAAGGCGAAAAAGCAAAAGTTGACACGAAGTGAAAGCATTTAATAAACAGTTTTTTCAAATATCAGGAATCAAATATTTGTAGGATTTAATGCACCACATCATCTTCTATCAGAAGAGGTAGGTTTAACATCTCACATAGCATTCAAGAAGTGATGCTCCTCACAAACTGCATAGCAAGACAAAGCACATGCCACAGTATCCTGAACTTCTGAATCTTAAAGCCAAGCAAGTATAGCACATATGGACATAAAATGGAATCCAGGGCCAGTATTAATATAATTGAGATCGTGTGCTATGTAACATAAAGAGAGAAGTGTGACAAGGGGAAGAAAGCCCCAATAGACGGAGGATGCCTCACTTGCAGCATTTCCCAGTAGGTCCTGGTTCCCCTCTGCCTCGCAGCGCCACTGGCACTGCTGCCATCTGGGAGCCTCGCCCACCGCTGTGGCACAGCAAGGCAAGGCCAGCAGCCACGGGAAGCTGGTAACAGCAGACAAGGAAATGCTGGCACCTGCAAGAGAGGCTCTGCGGGCCGGGCATCCCCCTCTGCCCGCCGGCCTGTCCCGAGTGCCGCTGGAGATGGGGCCACAGTGTCTCCTCTCGCCTGCGGATGGGAGAGGGGCAGAGGCAGCCGGGTCCCGCCTGGGACGGGGCTCGCCCGACTCGCCACCGCAGGGCCGTGGCTCCCAGTGACGACGCGGTTTGTACTCAGTGCTGTGTGAAACCCTGCAGACAGGGCTCAGACGGCACAGGGAGCGCGACACCGACCTCCCAGGTGAGAGGAGGGCAGAGAAACCTGGTGAAAACCAGCTGGACACGGTGAAAATCGTCATGGAAAGACGCTCCGCCTAGTGCATTAACCTGGAGAGCCCGGTCAGCGACAGAGGCGCCGTGAGGAGCGGCACGGCCGCCAGGCCGCAAGGCAGCCCGAGGCAACGCTGCAGGGGCCGGGCCGAGCCGCAGCCGGGCAGGGTCCCGGCCCCCCGCCCGCTCATCTTTCGGCGGCCGAAACGCCAGAGTGGCCCTCAAGGAGCCTCTTCCCCATCCCAACCACAGCGGCTCGCCGCCCACACAGCAGCAGCCCGCCGTGCCTCTTAACCCGCGGGGCTTGGGCAAGTGCGAGAGCCTCGCTGCAAGCGCGGGCACCGCAGCGGGGCCACGGCCACGCCGCCCCCTCGGCGCCGCGCAGAAAGTTTGTCGGTGCCAGCCCCGCACCGCTCCCTCCCCCTGCGGCGGGCGGAGCGGCAGCTGCCGCGGCCAATGGCACCGCGCGCGAGAGCCCCGCCGACCAATGGGAGGAGGCGGGACCCCCGGCAGCCGCCCGCGCGCCGCAGCGGGGGGAGCGCCGCCGGGGAACCGGGCACAGCCGCCGGGACCCCCGCACGCCCGCGGAGCCCACGCCGCCTGCCCGGAGACCCCGCTGCCGCCGCCCCGCTCACCGGGAAGCCCTGCTCCGGCTGCTCCTGGCGCGGGGCCCGTAACTGGCTTCCTCTCCTCCCCGGCTCCGCCGGCGCCACGGGCCCTGGGACGGGCCGGAGCTAGCCGCGCGCGCCTAGCGGGGCTCCTGGTAGGGGGTGCGGGCACCCGCAGCGGCCCCGACCTGCTCTCCGCCCCCTGCGGCTCCTGCCGGGCCCGTAAACATCCCGGCAGCCCCGAGGAGGGAGGCGGGGCAGCCGCCGGGCCCCGCCTCGCACCGCCGTCCCCCTCGCTGCCGGGGACAGGGGTCCGGCGCCGGTGGCTGAGGGCAGCAGCTACGCTCGGGTCCGAGGTCCGCGCCCCGCTGCTGCCGATGGAGGTTTCCAGCCGGCGCTGGGTAGCCGGGACCGAGTGGCGCTCCGCCTCGCGTCGTTGGGCACTGCTGCAGCACGAAACGCCGGCGCCCCGGCCATTAGGCCAGCGTGCGCTCAGCGCCGGGAAGCTTCCTCCGTCTCTGTATGGAGGGACTTGCGGCTCGTTTGAAAATGACTTGGCGTGTAAATATTTTGAGACAGGTACCGTCCGTCTGGGGCATGTTTATACTGTCAAGCACAATAGGGCCTTCATCTGCACTGGTACTGCAGTAACACAGCAATGACGGAGAGCGCAGCGCTCTCATGGCAAAACCAGGAGAGTACGGGAGCAGGACAAGCTCGGGCCTCTGGAGCCAGGGACGGGTTCTGCAGTTACGTGAACAGCATGAGTCTAAGGCTTTGGCCCCGTCTGATTTGGAAAACACAATATATCAAACAACATTTATCATTTTGTATGTAAATCATGGTAATCTACAAGATATTAGGTACCAGCAGAGTAGATCAGCTGAAAGTGACTCAAACTCCTTTTTGCTAAACTTCGAGAAATAAAAGTGACGGGGGAAAAAAAGAGCAGAGCTTTGAAGAGTCCTATCCCACCAACCTCTGCTTTTGCAACAGCATCAGGGGCAGGGGGATAAAAGATACTGAATTCCAGCATACTACTATTTTTCAGGTTCCTGAAAGTTTAGTCTGCTTAAGGATGAAGAAAAGCACTTAACTTCATGGAACAGGGATCTTAAGAACCAACAACGGGGAAATAGTATGAAATTAGACCACAGTTTCTCCAGTAAGGTTATGGATTTTTGTGATCAAGTGGTTTCTTCAGCAGATGAGGAAACACCCTATGTAAGACAGATCCCTGGCACTCCAATGAGAACACAGTAATTTACAACTATTTTGAGTCAGTTGTACTTGATTTTTTTCCAGAGGAAAGTCTCAGTTCTCATAAGGGTTGTGTTAGGTTGTTTTTTCTCTTGTAAAGGTATACTTAATTTAAGTCTGTTGCAGAATAAATCGAAGATGAGACAATGTGTCAGACTCACAGAATGGTGGGAGTTGGAAGGGACCACTAGATATCATCCATCCTAATCCCCTGCTAAAGCACCTCTACCAGGTGGCACAGAAACACATCCAGGTGGGTTTGGAAACCTCCAGAAGAGACTCCACAACTCATAGCCTATGCCAGGGCTCCCTCAGGGCTCCTTCACCCTCACAGTAAGGTTATTTTTCCTCATGTTCAGGTGGAACTTTCTGTGTTCCAGCTTGTGCCCATTACCCCTTGTCCTGTTACTGGGTGCTACAGAAAAAGACTGGCCTCATCCTCTCAACACCCATTCTTTAGGTACTTAGTAAGTGTTGATAAGGTCTCCCCTCAGTCTTCTCCAGACTGAACAACCCCAGGTCTTGCAGCCTTTCCTTATAAGAAAGGTGTTCCAGTCCCCTCAGCATCTTAGTAGACCTTTGCTGGACTCTCTCCAGCGGTTCCCTATCTCTCTTGAACTGGGGAGGCCAGAACTGGACACAGGACTTCAGGTGTACCCTAACTAGAGCAGATTAAAGGAGGAGCAACCTGCTGACCATACTCTTTTTAGTGCACCAAAAGTCTATTCACCTCCCTCTGTACAAAATTACACTGTTTAAGCAAACTTTCCAGCTTTGAGAAATCTGCAGGGGTACAAAATCTAATGACGGATACAAAATCTAATGAAGTCTGAGAGAATATTTTTTGTTGCCTCTCATTTCTCTGATGTTAACACGTTTATTAGTCATTCTGCACATTTCCTTGTTATTAACATTAGGTTACCTGATGTCACTAGCCAAATACAGTGACAAGGTGATTGCTCTACCTATGGAAACAGACATACCCTATAATCTTCCCCTTTGAAGTTCATTTTATATTTCTTTTAAAAGTACAGTCCAAAAGAATAAACTGGAATTATGTTTAAGGTGATTCTTTTTCATGTGTAAACTATCTTGCAAAGGCAGTTTCTTGAGCAAGAATTCCCTGGATTGTTTTCTTGTAGAAGATGCAATATCTTAGGTTTCCCCATATCCCAATGAGTGAAAACTTGATAGATCTGCCATATAATGTTCAGAAGTTACTCAGAAGAATGCCACTGAATGATTTCCATCTCCAAAAGTCCCTTTATTCTCAACCAGAAACTTAGTTGCGGAAGACAGTCCTCTATTTGCAGAACCTCTGATGGAAGAAGGGGAGATTGCCATTTGGTGTGTAGCTGACCACAAAATATCAAGTCTTACTAGGTATCTTTTTTTTTTTTGCAAGGAAAGGCAATTACTACTGTAATCCAGCTACTGGTATTTTCTAGATTCTCTCAGATGGAAAATGAGCAGTTCACAATCACTGGGGGAGATCTAGGTAGCATTTGAAGTTTTCTCTACATTGGTGCATTAAAAGATGATAACTCAGAGCTTACTTGCCCTTTTTTCCAGTAGGTTTCTCACTGCCTGCCTTCACTTAATTTGATTATATTGGGCTTTTTGTCTTTCATCTTGTTTTTATACTTAGTGCACTTACTTTTTCCTTTTCCCTTGATGTTCTGCATGTTGTTCCATCATTTTTGGCTTCTGTTCAGTTGCCTGAATCCAATGGCTACTTTAGCCTGACATCACCACTTGCTACAGCATCTTCTTTTTCCCTTATTCCAAGTTTACCCTTCTTTCAGGATGGTTTTTTCCATTTCCTTTATAATCCTTGAGAATCAGGAACCCTAAAAATGAAGAGACTGCTTCAGTTAGTCTATCATCATGAGCACACAAAAAGCCTTTAGTATAGATGTAACTGCAGTGCACTCATTTGTTTTAAATTTGCAAAGTGACAAATCTTCCATATGCCACAGAAGATTGTCTTCAGACCTGTGCTGTACAAATGTTTATTTATGGAAGGATGTTTTTCTTTGATTTTCAATGCACATTTTCAGTTAAATAAATTCATCTTAGTGTTCCCTGTAATGGAGCCTTTATATCAGACAGAATCAGAAAGGCAGAAAAGGGTCCAGAAGATCCAGTAGCCTTAGGGATTGTTAAGAAGCCGGCTCATCTCTGGCAAATGCTTCTCTGAGAGGCTGGAGGGGACGCTGCCTAACCAGCTAGCAAAGGATTAGAGAAAATGGACAATGACATGCTGGAATGAGAGATCTGGGAGGCTTGTTCCCCAAGTCTTAACTTCTGAAGGTGTTGCCAGCAAATTCTCTACACCTGGAAGCAAACAGGCCAGAAATAGAAGGAATAAGGATGTAAGGAAGAAGGATGTCATTGTGTGTCAATTGTTGTTGTGCTTCACTAGCCTTGATATTATAAATCTATTTACATATCAATATTAATTTAAGAATACTCTACCAGCCTTTTTCTGATCATTTAAATCTGCATAATTGAAATCTTGGATTATATATATGTAAACTATAAGTATGGCCAGGGTTCAAGGATATCCAAAATGTAAAATGATAAGAAAAGATGTTATTTGGAATGTCAATGCTGTGTTTGGATTGTCACTGATCTAGAAAACAGTGTCCTTTGCCAGGACTAAGCTACTGGACTTAAAGCAGCTAGAGACTGATAGCTAACAACGTAAAAGTCAACTGCAAACTCCAATGTTCTAAACATTGCTTGATGATTCCTAACTTGGTTTGTGCTATTATCCAGGCTTCTGTACATCTAGATTCTTGAGATGTTCATTAGCAGTATAAACTTAAGACTCGGGAAAAATATAGATTTCAAAAGTTGTAAAGTTTCAGGCAGGAGAGCTCCCTAGGACAGCGGAGGGTGGGAATATATGTCTGCAGGGTCACAGAGGTAAGAGCGGAACATAACAGCTCGCTGGTTAACAATTCTTTAGGTTCTTCAAATCAATAAACTACAGGAAATTAATCAAAAGGAGCAACTGCTCTGCTCTAAGTCCTTGAAGCCTAAAAATTCAGGTTTCAAGTTTTTTTCTATTCTGGGTCTTTGTTACTAAGAGCAAAAAGGCTAGGATAGCTCCCTGTGACATGGTAGGGGAAATCAGGCTGTGAAGGCAGGAGTAAAGAGAACGATCCATTATATCTACACTGGATAAATATTATGCTAGGGCCTTATGCAGAACTTAAGCTTTTAGACAACATAAATCATTAAATGGAGCAATTCATCAGAGGAGCTTGGAGAACTCCTGATTTATACCAAACAGGGCACAAGACCTTCTTCAGAACTTCCGTATCAAAGAAACGTTTCAGGATTTTGATCATAATATATTTAAACTCAACACCCTTGTAGAAGTGAAAAGGCCAAATAAATTTACCATAGCAACAGTGAATGTTGAAAAGAGGACGTCATAAAATCAAGGAAGTTTGTTAAAAGTAAATGAAAAGGAATAGCCAAAGGGGAAAATGACCTGTATTAGAATTTCTGAATAAGTATCTATCATCTATCAAAGCCAGTAAGAGGAGCTCTGAAAGAGCAGCAGAGCTCTACAGGAGAATAAAGGGTAGTATTAAGGAAAAAAAAAAAAAGGCACTCCTAAAAAAATTGTGTTCAGATGAGAAAAACAGAAAATAGCAAAACCTCTGGCAAGCTAAATGTAAAACTGTAACAAACCGGCAGGCCAGAAACGTTTGAAGGAAAATGTTGGTAATAGTATAAAACTGCATTGTAAAATCTCTTCCAAACACATCAGAAGCAGGAAGCACGCTGTTGTAGATTTTGCAGAGCCAATAAAGGGTTGTGATCTAAAGACAGAAGTATTCAACAAAGATAAGGATAGAAAAAATGTTTGCTTATGTGGATATTATGAGAAGTTCCTACAGGGGAGCCTTTTACACCATACAAAGCTCTGAGAGTTTTTGGAAAGATATGTGGAAATGGTGAGCCTGAGTGATGTAAGATTCCTGTATTTCAAAAAACTTGTTGACAAATCTTCACTAAAGCTTCTTAAAAAATTAAGCTGCCTTGCAATAAGAGAAAAGGACCAGTACTTAGTTAATAACTGATTTTAGATAGGAAAAACAAGCAGAAATGAATAATCCACTTCCACAATGGAAGTTTCTACTAGAATTTCACTGGGATGTGTGCTAGGTCCATTGCTGGAGCTTTAGAAATAATAAGAGATAATAAAATGATTGGGTTTGTCAGTGGCATAAAATTATGCAGGATAGTAGTGTTTTTAAAAAAACAAAACCAACGAGAAGCAGAAAACAAAAGGGATGAAAAGGAAAATTAATGGTGACAATAACTTCTATAAGAGCAAACCATATGGAAAATTTCAGCTTAAACTCAGCGACTAAATGAGATTATTGAAGGGAGAAGAAAATGAATATGTCAACTTGTAAAAGGCATAAAGAAGATTATTTATCACTGTTATTGTTTTATGGGTTAATATTGATTCATCATCTCCCCTGTAGTGGAAGAATGAGGTGCCTTAAAATTAAAATAGCAGGTAGAATTTTTAAATGGAATAGATGAAAGCAATTTTCTTTTTGGTGACTAATCAGACTGTGCAAGTGAAAAGTGTGAGTGGATGAAAAAATTTCACAGAAAAGACCATAAATAACCATTTAAACTACAAATGAAAAAATTGCAATTATGACTGCTAGCTTCAAATCATTTAGTTTTGAGACAAAAAGATTCCAAGGAATGGGGTTGCTTTTTGCTTTTTCCAGAGGTGATTTTGTCCACCCGTTACAGAGTGAACTGTTTTCTAATGAAAATTGAGGTATTCTTTGTCATATAAATGTTGACATCATCAAACATTGAGGAGACTGAATGTGCAATAGTATGTGTAAAACAGGGCTCCTGAACCTGAAGGCTGACAGCTCAGTTTCAAGTGACACCAGAGAACTCTCAACCTTTAAAAGTATTGCTGTGCAGGAAGGTGCAGCTACTTAAAGTGTCAGAACAACAAGCTTAAGGAACTTAAACCATGGCAAAATTTCACTTGGAAATAATCTAATGTTGTCAGTATCAATTTTACACTATCAACAATAATTATTAAAAAGCTGATTGTTCTGAGCTTTTAACTCAATATTTTGAAACAGAAAGATTTTAGTTTTGCTTTCATTTAGGGTCCCAAAAGCATTATTAATACAGTATACTCCCTCTGAATCCCTTGTAATTTTTGTGTTATACACAGGAAACTTTTGCCATGTATGGAAAACAGAGCGTGGATACAAAAAGTAGGAAGAAAGTTAAAATTATATTCTAATATCATATTGAAAGCTGACAAAATAAAATCTAAAAGACATTAATTCAGCCAAAGATCACTGAAACTACACAAAATAAGACATAGATATTGGAGATTCAAACAACAAAGTCTGCAAGAAAATGTTCATCACTAGGCATTGGTGAGCATAGCGAGCATTCCTAGGCCTGGCAGCAAGCCTGAAATGTGCAGTTTGGATAGAAATTACTATAGCTAGCAACTACAACTTAGAACTTTTGTAATTTGTGAAGCTGCATTCAGGATTTCACACAAGAGGCATCAAAGTGGCACCTCAGAGCAGCTGGGGGTCTCTAACAAATGCCCACATGTAGGAGAGTGCTTTGCTAGGCAGAAGGTAGTGGTTTCCCATGCACTGCCCCACCTAGCAGAACTTGGTCTCCATAACTATGTGACAATGGACCTCTGGTCAGGCACTGGGAATTAGTCCCTTTTTTTTTTTTTTTCCTTTTTTTTACCTTGTAAGGTCATTGACTGCTCTGAATGCCAGAATCTGACTACACTTTTGCTATACTAGAAACTATCTAATGTGTCTAGCAATGACCCTCCATGCATGAGATGCTTCCACAGGAGAAGTATGTTCATATAAAAGAGACATTTACAAAAGTGAGTAAGCCTTTCAGCTTCCAAATAACTGTTGTTTGTCCAAGGCAGTAGTGTTTACGATATGACACAGGATTAGAAACTGCCTTCAAGTCTATAAACATGCACTTGCCAGTAACAACTATAAACTATATATTTGGTATCACTTGAGGTCCAGATTCTTAGTTTAAGTCAGCATAGCTGCTTTGAGTTCAGTAAAGTTATGCTGATTTACACAGCTGAAGACCTGGGTATTTCTGTGAATTTCTATGATTCAACCAACAAGAAAGAAAATTCAATCAAGTTTGTCCTTTCCTCCAATAAATCACAGCTGCCAGAAATCATGTTATGCTTGAGTCATTACTATAAAACTGCAAAACAAAAATGCAGTCAAAGAAAATCCACAGCTTTTTCATTTTAAGTCTGCATGTGGATCCACATGCAGAATCACATTAATTTCTGTCATATCAAGGAAATTAAGAAGTAGTGTCGAAAAAATTTACTTAACCATAATTTTTATGTCCATGTGCCACCTAAGTCCTCAGGTAGATCAGATAGCCACACTGTTGTGCTCACTGTGTTGGATCCCTGAGGAAGCAATTTATAATTTTAACATAGTAACACACATAAAATGTAGAAGTGAGTTTGTAAAATATATTGAGATTTTCCCAATGGAACGTTATAGATAAGATAAAAATCTTTCTTACCTATTTAGCACAGACCTCCAGGAGTGCACATCCAAATGTGTTAAGTTATCCACTGTATCATACCATGTGATACAACTGAACAGCTATTGAAAATGCACAATTCAGATCTTAACTGAATTCAACAAAATGTACACTTTTATAGAGAGGCAGCCTGAGGTTCCTGGTTATTTAAACACCATTTAGTGTTTACATTTAGTCCCAATACAAGACAATAACATATATATGATGCACATAACTCTGCCCAGATACTGATATAAGTCTTTGCAAATGTTCTGAATTCTAGTGTTACATGATAAATTGTGTTCAATTAGCTTTTATTCAGTTTTTCCATATAAGCTTGATCACATTTCCTAATCTCTTGTTCCAGCCTTTCAGCGAGAAATATAGTGAAGATAAACCAGAATTCATTTCTCCTGGCATCCTTTCTCCTAGCCTGTGTCACAACTGGTTAGAGTGCAACTTTTCCAAACAAGAACTGTCTCTTACCATGTCTTTGCACTTTGCTTGGTAGAATGGAGCCAATGCCTGTGCTGCAATGCAAATGAATAATAATTTATGGTGATGTTGGAAGGGTGTTGACAGAAATAGACCTAACAGCACTAGTGGGGAATAAATGCATTTATAGTAAAAATAACTATTGTCAGTCAAAAGAAAAAAAAAAAAAAAGCTTTCTTTCCAGTGTTCAATCTTTATTAACCAGAACTACCAGTAGAAAAAAAAAAGTAATTTTCAGTGGCAATTTTGCTAGAATAAGGACTACAGAATTTTTTCTACTGACTTCAGCAGACTTTGGAGCCAGCTTTAGAGAAAAAAAAAGTGCACAGAACAAGTGAAAGAAATATTGTTGGCATTTCACAATAAAATGGGAGTGCATTTTATAGGTGGCTAGCAGCTTGTAATTACCCTTAGTAAAACTAATCTTTCCCTGTGCTTATTAAAATGCTTCATGTATCAGCAAGCTGTGAAAAGGAGTCACTACCAATCTCTTAACTTGCACTAAAACTGAGAAACGTCCACTTGAGTCATAGTTCCCAGTGCCAGTCCTGTTTCTCTGCCTGCTATTGGAATTCAGAGCCTCAGAGGGAATTAAAACTAACACATTAGTTCCTAATTAAATCCAAAAGGGATGTGAAACGTAACCAAATAACTTTGTAGTATTTATTGGTAATACGGTCTCAATTAATGATTTTCCTTCTTCTAAAACACAGAAAATGTCTGCAATGTTCTCTTGACCCCTTTTAATTTCTTCAAGGGGGGTATTTGACTCTTCAAACTTCCTCCTGCAAACAGACTTTTAAAAGTTGCTGCAGGTTTGTAATAATTTCGTAGGATACAGAAGTACAGTCATTACTATTGCAGTTCTTTTTTCTTCAATTAGTATTTCTAATCACATTAGACATGTTTTCAGTATCCAGAGAGGATGCCTGATCCCTACAGCTACCGTGAACCATTAACTTTAATTAAAATTTACAAGTCTAATGTTGTTACATCTGCTAAAAGCATTAACTGCCATGTTAATTACCAAAATGTTAATGTTGCGTTAAAATATGAATGTTCCCTTTTGACAGTTCGTCTGTGGTTTAATTATTTAATTTTTTTGGTAGACTATCTCTTTTAAAAAAAGAGAAAAAGGCACAAAAGTATACATGCTGACTGAAATAATGAGACATAATGGGGAAACTCCATCTAAACAGAAAACTAGTTAGCAGAAACTCATTTGTATTCTTTGCTGCGTCTCAAATAAATACATGGTACGTTATAATTGCAGCACATTCTTTTGCTCCTGTTTCGTAGGGATATCTAATCTGCAGGACACAGTTCTGAAATCCCTATAGCTGAGCATTGTCATTGTTTTGGCCCTACAACAGAAACTTCCCCCAAGACACTGTTTCGAGACTTCACATGAAAAGCTTCTGTTGGATTCGTGAAGGCTTCCCTATATAACTCATTCCAAAACAGATTTACAAAAGCAGCTGTCTAGAGCTCAGTCCTGAAGTTACTGTGCTCCCTGTCCCAAGAGTACAGGATCAAGGCGAAAAACTTTCTAAATCACTACAATTAAGAGCAGGTATAGCAATCTATTTTCAATAATTTCTAAAGAAAGCAGAAATTATGATTAAAGTAAAGCTGTCACTTGCTATATTTCATGGTAAGATACTCCTCTATCATATTATTCTTAAAGGCATTGTCATGGAAATGAATAAATGAGAAAGTTTAGATGAACCAATGTTAAATATAGTTACAAGTTTTTCTCACATTGAATAATTATTTTAATGTCTGAAGTTAACAGTCTGCCAAGTAATTTCTTCATGCAGTTGTAAATAAGTAGTTAATTTCATGCCATAATCTGTATTTTTAATTTAGATGAGAAAACCTTAATTTTGCCTGCAGATCTTCTGTGTTATGTGTCAGATGCACATTCATAACAGTACTTGGTTGAATTTTGGAAGTAGGCAGCTGTTTAGTGGCAAATGCATAATTGTTTTTGTAGGGTGAGAGAAAATAGATTTTTAGACATCAGATGTCCAGTTCACAAATTTAGATGGCTTATTTCAGAATGCAACTTTGCAAGAAACTAGATCTATAAGTTCCTTCTAATCTGAAAATGACAAACTTGGATAGACCAGTGCAAGCTGTCAGTAGAGTGTGAGCTAGCAGCACAGCGTGTAGCATACCACCCCTTGCTTCACCACAGCCTACCCTTTTCTGATGTCTGGATTTTCTGTCAGCTGCATGATAGAATTAGGTAATTCCACTCACAAAATAGGTGTTTTCATATAGTATATTTGGAGCTACTCTTCTTAGAGGTAGGTATTGTACCATTCTAACTGTATTCTCTCATCAGAAAAGTTTCATTCAGCTGTCTTTTCAAGTTAACATTGTAGGAAAATGATGATATAAAGCATCATTTGTCTTCCAGAGTTTGGAGGACTCATCCCCACATCCACTTGTCTTTAACAAAGGACCATCAAATGAACTGGTCTGAAACAGAGAAAACCTCTGCAGTCTCCCAGACCTTCAGAGCCAAAGTTGGTCTAAGGCTACAGGGAATCTATCTCACTCCTCTCCAAAAAAAAAAAAAAGATCCAAGACTTTCAAGCTGACCATGTAAAACACAAGCTACAGCTGGTTATGTTCCTTTAGATTTGAGCCATGCTGTATTCAGGTTCAATAGGACTAGTGACAAGACTTACTCTGGTGTGCTCTGATCCCAAGGCTTTTTAATACACTGCTTCAAAGAGAAAATATTTCCATTTAAAATTAATAGTTGTTACTATTTTGAAGAATGTAGCAAGTTGCTAAAAATGTTTTCTAATAGGCTGCCAGAAGGCAACCTGTCTCCTGGGCTTCGTTTGCTTGTATAGATTTCCTTGCCTGCAGCAATACTTCTGAAAGTCAAGTTGATAGAAACTTTTGTCTCTCATGAGGTGATAAATACCTTCCAAAGCTCATTATTTATTTGGGAATATTCAAGCACTCCAGAAAAGATACAGAAATATTTCAAGTTCTCAGTTTGCATCTAATCTGATATTAGCTTTTGCATTTCAGAGCTCTAATTTACATAGCAGCTTCTATCTTCATTGCTGCAGTTATCACAATTTCTTTAATTTTGTGAAATGCAAATTAACCCCACTGTACCATGCTCACAAGGTAGCAAAAATGTTGCCTTGCCTCAGCCGTTCTGATTAAGGGAACACAGAATCTTATTCAAGGATGTAGGATTAAGGAAACAGGGCACCTATATTCAAGAGCTTCTGATTTGTCACAGAATGTACACTAAAAAAAGCCGGAAACATTTTAACAGCAGTGACTGCTTTAAAATCTGCATGTCTTCCTTCTCTGCCTACTTTTTTTTCCTGGTGCATATACTACTAAATGGGAACTTTTCATTCCCCTCACAAACTTTTGGGTGAAGGATACTTGTCTGAATACACCAATGGCTGACAATCAGCCTAATACTCCATCTACTGAGAACCTATGTGATTGAACTGTACAACAGTGGACTCTTAGTATTAATAGTTAATTAAAAGGCCAGTGTAAGGTCATTATGTTTTGATCTCTTTCAATACATGTTCACAACAGTTTTTATCAGACAACACATCAAAAGAAAAGCTGCACTGTCTTGTTGTGCATAACATTTGATAAGAGTGACAGACTCAGCCTCAACAGTAAACTTTTCTGACCTTTCTTGTGAATACACTTGCATTCTGGAATGAACATCACGAGAAGCGCTGTACTCTTAAAATTACGGTGGAGTTCTGAACATCTCTGTTGCAGAATCAGAATCACTGCTGTCATATATCTAGATTTACTTTAAAGAGAACAATATTCATCTCACATACCTGCTTTTGTCCACGGAGGAGCTCCGATATATGGGTGGATTCATGAGTCCATACCTAGCATCAAGGATCGGATTTATAGGGGACTACACTATTCACACATTTAATTTGGGCACATGATTTATGTACTTTCCAGAACAATACAGGTTTCTACTTCATTATATGTAGGCATTGTGTGTATACATCTGTATATTTATGTGTGTGTGTCATATACACACATGTATATATCTGTATATTTTTATATAAAATATTATATATATGATTGTAATTAAGATGTCAGAAATAAATACAATAAAAGTGCTGTGTCAGGTCAATGAACACTGAAAACAACACTTTATGGTTCAAAAAGTGAAATCAAGGCTCATTAAAGCTAATGGAAATTTTCATTTATTTCTCTATGACCAAGATTTCTTTTCAAAGACATAATTTCCACCTAACATCATGCTTTATGTTCTAATTACTTATTCTGCAATTACCTGGAATAATATTCTAGCAGTGGAACAAGCAATGTTTACTTGACATTTGGCACAGATCTTCTGTCAGTCATTTTTCAGCTCTGAAGCTTATCAAATTCTATTGTAATTCTGGACTCTTGCAAAAACATAGCACCAGCTACATAAGGCAGTGTTTTATTGTTTATAAAACAAACATCTTAGGCTTTTAAAGAAATCTTTGTTCTCCATTTCACATCACAAAACTGAAATCTTCAGAATATGTCCTCATGTGCTCTAAACTTTGGGTGGCTGTCAGGAGGTTGGGACATCCCTTTTTTCTATAGTAGCTAACAACAAGACAGGGGTAATGGGATGAAGCTGGAACACAAAAAGTTCCAGTTAAACATAAGAAAAAACTATTTCACTGTTGAGATGAGGGAGCCCTGGCACAGGCTGCCCAGAGGGGTTGTGGAGTCTCCTTCCTTGGAGGTCTTCAAGACCCGTCTGGACATGTTCCTATGTTACCTGATCTAAGTGAACCTGCTTCTGCAGGGGAGTTTTACTAGATGATCTCTAAAGGTCCCTTCCAACCCCTACTATTCTATGATTCTAAACTTAAGAGACTCTCAAGGCTAATAACTATGTGGGAGTAATTTCACCATTTTTGTGTAGTCCCACCGAGGAACAGTATTAATCACTCTTTTGTAAGTATCTTATGCCCAGTGTACTCAAAAATTAGCTCAACCTTCCTATGAGCTACTCTATTTTCAGAATCTGTAAATTTGGAGCTGTTTTAAGATTAATGATATTTTCTTTTACAGTGTATATTTATAGTATTTTTGTAACTTCCTATGTAGCTGATCATATGGTTGCATACTGTGACATATCAGGTACTTATTTTTCAGAGTTCACAGAGCAAATGCTCATACAAGAACTTCTGTTAAGCACTGATACATCAGAGTTACTACAAGATCTGAGAGCAATCCAGTGTCCTGTTTTAACACTGATCATTATACCATATATTTTATCATATATTGAAAGACCTGCAGCAAGGTGACAATGTAACCTACCTTACCCTATATATACAGAGCAAAATAGAACAAGTTTCTTCTGTTTGGACTGCTGCCTCTAAACACCCACTGCAATCCTCTTGAAACATCACCATGGCCTTAAAAAATTCCAGAGACCACTGGAAGCAAATATTGGAAACACTTCAGCAGATGAGCCACCTTCTGAAAATTGAAACCTTTGTTTCAAAAACACATCCTATACAAGCTGTCTCACAGAAGGCCTGAAGTTAGAGCCTTGTTTTCTCTTTTCTGGTCTCAGTTCAAGCAGTACAAACTTGGAGAGGGAAAGATTGTTCCAGTGACCAAGATAGAAATAAACAAAACGTGTATGAAACATTGGTATGCATCTGCACAGATATGAGAAAAAAAATAGCACTCATTCAAAGCTTCTTCTACTTTCTGACAGGTAATAATGATTGTTAATGGGACTGACATTTCCACTGCACAAGCAAAACAGATTCTTCAAAACCTATTGCATAATTAACATTACTTACACACAGTTCACATCAAACAACATCAAATTAGAAAGACTTATGGGGCTAGAGAATAGCATCCTGAAAAGCATCTTGTCCAGGTGTTAAAAGTGAGCCCTGATACCCAAGGCCATGTGGGGCTGCTTCACTCATTCACAGAAGTCTGTCATTGCTGATAGTGAAAGGTCACACACACCAACACAGGACTTTCAGGGACACACTTCCTTCCTGTACATGTTCCCAACAAGAACATTAACCAATTGGACATAGGGAAGACACGTTGCTTGCATCTGGTAATGCATCTGAAATGTCAGGAGGGGCAGGAATAAGGTCCATGTCTTTACCCACCTAATAAGCAGCATGGTGTTGCCTAAGTAGCCTAAGGCCAGGCAAGACTATAATAAAGAAGTTTAAATTCCTAATTTCATATCCTTATTGAATCGGGTATTTGATGAAAATTCTATTTGTCCTCTAAATAAGCTTCTCATTCATTTTCTTGAACAGAGACTAATCTATGCACACATCTATGCACAGATGTTTTTAGAAGCACTGCACCTACTGCATATAAGCATTTCAATTGTGTCCTGACTGTAAGCCAGAGCAAAGACTAATGCAGAATTAACCTCATGACCTCTTTGCTGAATTAGAGACAAGACAGTCTGAAATAGCTTTGCTGAATTAGAAACACAAAGGCCTGTATTACTTTTAATGTGGAGTTCAATCATTACATCAACATCATTATACACCGTAGTGCCTGAAAAGTGACCTGGGAGGTGCCTTCCAAACCCAGAGTTTGTACTGACAGGAAGAACCTTGGAGACAATAACCCCGTCACTTCTTGTTCTTTACAAACTCTAAGTAGGAACTTGACATATCTTTCAGGTTTGTGGTGGGAGGAAGGGGAAGGGAGGTTGCTATCAAATAGTTGTTAGAAACATGCTAAATAAAAGGTCTAGATAAAAAAATGAACCTTCTTCTACAGACTTTGATGTTTCCAAACATTGATTGTGAATTGAACAAGAAAAAATAAAGCAAGCTGAAAATGTGCTGTCAGGACTTTTATAAAACCAAGCTTTTTTATGATTTTTTAATGCTCTGATGACAGATGTATGAAAATGAGTGCAAAATGCACAGAAGAAGATAAAACTTCACTGTAGAATTTGCATAGACAAAGAAGAAAGTATAATTTCCTAACACTGACGACAGCATAAGCACAGAGTAACTTTCAGGAGAATTATTTTTGCAAAACACCAGTATGTTTCACATGCTTCCATTTCTAATATGCCATTGTTAAATCAAAGAGGGTTTGGGTTTGTTTTTTTTTTTTCCAGGCATGTAAAAGTGTTATGTGAAGCAAACTGTAACCCTACCAATAAGGCTTTAAAAAAAAAAATGAAGTAACTGGTTTATATTATTCCTCTAGATCAAGCTAACAGATTAAATAGCCTACATATTTCTAGCACAGTACATGAGCATGCACAAAATATGGCAATTAAACCTTGTATGAAAGTTTATATAAAAGTGTCATTATATCTGACATTTCAGTTTATCACTTTGTGAGGATTTATGCAGCAGATAGGTGATACACAAATCATATCTTCTTACTGAAACTGAGTAGGACTAAATTTCATTCCATTTAGTCTTTTGTTTCCTCTTCTCATTTTGCATACCAAACATTAAATAACTCAAGCTAAATTTCAGGAAAATTGCTTTCTTAGAGCCAAGAGCTTGTCTACAGGATGTTATTCCAGACTATCTATAGTGTATGGCTCAAACATTTCTAAAATTAAAAGTAATTTTATATCAAAATTCTAAGAAATATATTATCAATAAGGCAGAAACTTAGGGAAAGAGTTCATGACACCAAAGAGAGGAACATATAAAACCCGCTTTCTTTATATTGGTTCTTAAGTTGTAAACTTCAAGGAAAAAAGATCCTGAAATCTGTGGCCCAAGTTTACCTTCCTCAAAACCATCATTTGAGATGTTATATCTAAAAGGCTTTTTTAAACTTTGAGTAATTTTGATTTATACTTCCAGTAGAATCCACTCTACATCCTTGTCAGCACATCAATCTACCTGAAAAGCCTTGTAATAGCCCTACTAAAACAGTCTCTTCATATCATGACAGAATATCCAAAGTGACTGAAAAGGCTAAAATGGAGTCTGGCCCAGACTAAAGCTAGCACAGTGACATCATTTGTATTTTCTTGTATTTGCACTTTTAACATGAAAATAGCTTCAAGGGCACCAAAAAAGATTCATCTTTAGTTTATGTTCTGTACCTTTTCTTCCATGGCATTTCTCCTCCTTTGGGGTGCCTGAAATGGATGGTCCAATAGAAGTTTGTAACAGATCTCACTGCCCATGAGAGTGACCCTGAAGTAAAGGTTAGTCCTTTGCCCCTCCCGTCCCTTCAGGTCTTTGTGATTAAGGACACTGTTGACGCTTTTCATCACAAAGCAAGTAAACAGTTTCCTCTTCTACTGCCTTCTGTGGGAAAGGAACATTATACCACCTTGGGTCCAAATCAAGCCTTCCTTCCAGAGATCATTTTTCAAAAGAGACACCTCCCAACAGATTCCAGAAGTAAGAATACAGGCAAGCTAGAATACAGAGCAGAGATATTAAAGCAAGGTTTAAGCAAGCTGGATCAGCCCTGGAATCAGCAAAGTATTTAATGCAGGCTAATTTACCCGGTTTCTCAGAGGTACTGGAAAGATTTAGTAGTTAATTATGCATCAAGGCAGCACGCCCAGGGCACTATGCTGTGACAGGAGACAGAAGGACCTGCTCTCTGCTCTATAGCTGATCTGCTTCATAACCATGAACCACTTTGCCTGAATCTCCCCTTGGTGAATCTGTCTTACTCATTAAGAGTGTAAGGTTTTCTTGGGGCAGGGAATGTTTTTCATCACAGGTGAAATTCTTGATGTCTTGCAGTCAACAGTAAAACTCCAGACTCTAAACATTCCAAGTTTTAATTCTATGCATTCATAAACTGCTTAGCACAGTGAGGGCCCTCCTTCAGTTTCTAGGTGCCATAATGCAAACAAATTACAGCTATAAAGCATCTTTTAAATAATGATTTGAAAGCAAAGCAATAGAATCATTCATAGCTAGGAGGGTAAATTTATTTATCCAAATATTTTATGAAATCCCAAGTGTTCTATAAAGAGAAAAGTAATTTTTTTTAATTTTAAAAGAAATATATAAAAAAATGAGTGTAATAATTTTTTCCTTATCCTCTGATTAGGCACACTTCAGATCAACATCACATACTGGAGCCCAGACAATGTGGGGTGTTTGGAAGAGGGAGGAGAGAGGAAAAGATGAAAGATTAGGAAAAATGAAAAAACAAAAGCAGACCTCAGGTTTGGAAGACGTTTGAGCAGTTGGGAATTGCTTTGAATACAGCACTCTGAGCTGGTGAGGTATGACAAATTTGGGCTTTGTTTTAAACAGGCATAGGCTGCTGTCACTGAGAATGCTTTTAATATTTCAACTTAAAGATATCCTTTAGGGTGACATATTGCAAACATGCATTCTGTTTTGTTTTCAATTTTTCTTTGTTGTTGGAATTGCAATGTAAATATGCACCATATTTTCCTCTGCACCTTCCTCATTATATTCATTTTAAAATCTTCCCTATGAAGTATGTTCCTCCCAGCACCATATCATGTGGGGATATATTTCAGTAGCTGAGTTTGACAATGAAAATATTTTTAGTAGTTTAACTATACAAGGGCAGAAATTGTGAAAGTAGGCAGCAACATACGAAACTCATTTTCAAACATCGAAGAGGACTTCCTGAGCAGGCCACAGGCAAGTGTAAAATAAGCAAATGGTCTGGAGGTGGGCAGAGGGGAATAGCTCCCATGGATGATAAAAGCAAAGAAAAACATGCACAATTGTTGCTGCAAAGAAAAATTTCCTACTTTTTTTTTTTTCTTGCTTGCTTCACTACTTGCTTCTCCAACCTGTGCTGTCCTATTTGAAATGGATGAAGGATGACTTCATGATTACTACACAAGCAGCTTGGTACCTACCAGAAGCAAAACACAGAAAAGTGTTCCCTAAGAAAGGAAACATACATTATGTTGTTACATGTTTTTTAAATCATGCTTTTTAGACTGCAATATTCTTCAATAGCTATTATGTTGCCATAGCAACTACAAGTACTTGCTGTGAATCATTGTGCAAGAGACTGTACAAAACAGAAATGGTCCTTGCTGTAAGTTAAAAAAATCAGAGAGGGATACAGATGCCTGAAGGAAAAAACACATATTGATCCACTATGTATGTGATATCACTATATCAGCAGACTCATAACTGGCAAATTTGTTGTGGATATCACAGTAAAGGAGAGGTTTGAGGAAGGATGGAAACTAAGGGCACAAATATGATTATTCGAACATGCTAGCTGGTAGCTGAACATACAGGTAGGGTTGTCAGAAGGTAGGATTTGTCACTTGTAGTAATGAATAAGATTCATAAGATTCAACGTTTTCCTAAAATTGCTGTCTAATACTGAAAAATTTTGTGTTATTCCTGTAAAAATTTGTCGTCAGTTGTGTTTATTTTCAATTTCATACTTTAACGATGTTACAGAACTTTGTATCACTGTGACCAAAGCCAATATCAAACAATTATTCTATCATACACATCCAGATTTGTTCATTTGGCATTACATTGACTTTAGCTGTTTAAATTAGGTGTGGGGTTTTTATCCTAGAGCACTTGTCATTGCTTTCCTGAATTTAAATTTGACTATAAAAACCTGTCATTCATTTTTTAAATATGCTTAGATTATTAAATTTCAAAACAAAGCAAGAAGTGAATTAAGAGCCAGGAAAAAAAAAATAGCCAAAACATTAACACAATCTGTCAGATTCAGTGTTGTCAAATGCATCACTCTAAGCAGTACTGGTTTTGCCATTTTCCCATTTGCCTTTAATACCTTCTTTGAATAATATTCAACTACATTTTTGCTTTGTTTTTCTTAGAGAGACAAACTCATCTTTTATCTAGAATTTATGAGCACAAACAAAACAAACCTCATTGTTCAGGCACAGTATAGGCAGAGGAGTTCTCAGCACCCGTCTACTAAATTCAGCAAATGACAAGGCATTGCTTTTGTGATGCTGAAATACAATTCAGATACTTGTTTCCATATTTCTGTCCCAATTCTACTACTACATAGTGAGTGACCACGCTTTCAGTTTTCTGCAGGTTTTATGAGAATAACAACTTTACCACCTTGTAAGACACAATTCTATTTTTAGTATCTGGCTTCTTGATGTGCACTGGAGAATAGATCTGTTTTCAAACAAATTTCTTAAAATGCTGTCATGTCTCATCGAGCTTACTCTTTTGGGTTTCTTTCTGAAGGTCAGGGAAAGTAATCACCTAGCAAGTAATTTTTATGTAAAAAATCATTGGTTGGACCCAGGATGTGGTGCCATTTTTTCTTGGTTTTGGGTTAGGTGGAATTTTTTTCCAAACATGCATATTGCAAAAGTTGAAAGCACAAAGATTTATCTAGATTTTTATTATTGCCATATTTGAGCAACCGTTTAGATGTGCCAGACAGTGTTTCAGAGGAAAACTGGCCACATTCTCCCACATTCTCTCAGTTGTCATGTGTTTATGATACTGACTGAAGCTAGATAAAACATCAGTTGGAACCACTCTTTTAGGAGATATGAACATCCTTTGTAGCAATGCAATTTGCAACATCAGAGTAAATCTGGCCTTATTTTCAAAAGTGAATATTACTATTTCAAAAGGAATAAGAAGGGCAAAGGAGTCTTTTGTAGAAAATTAATCCATTCATGAGTGCAGTGAGAAATACACAGACTGAGTCACAAAGTAGATCAGATAAGATTTAGATCCTTCAATATCTTCAACATTCCTTCCACCCAATCACTGCTGATACATTTTTCATTAACTGCCTTCCATTCTTCCAATACACTATCTTGCAAAAAGGCATAGATTCAAGTCCATGATGAAGAACTACATAGTCCAGAATAGTTTCTATATTCACTAGTTTCATTTTTTAAAGTGGCAGTTACTGCTAAAAGTCTTCCCAATACTGATCCTTTCAAATACTCATCCTCCCTATTAATGTTTACAGAAAACAGACAATTCTGTAATGTGTTCAGTCTTCCAGCACTAAAGGAAGTGCATTTATTTCCTAATAGGAAGATTAATGCATTTAAGAAATTGAATAGAGAACTTGACACAGGAATAAGAAAATTTAATTCTCTCAAATCAGAAGATACACTGAATCATTTAAGAACTCTGCAGCAAAATCTGCTTCTTAGCAAACTGCTTAAGCATATTTCTATGACAGTGATTTGCCTTTTCTTTCCCCTTGCGGTTCAAGATATGGATGGTAGGTTTCCAGCATTTTTAAGTATCTGGTTCTGCTCCTTCATCATCACAATACACACACACTAAGAAGGATTAAATACTTGTTGATACTATTTTCCTTCAACTTTTTAAATTCAAACGGTGTTTCATCACAAGATATTGGAATAATCCATGCTCACACTTGTTTTTTGATCATCTCATCCATTCTATCCACAATAGTTGAAGGATACAGTGCAGCAAAGTGCCTGGGTTCCCTAAAACATGACTCTCAATAACAATCTACTAAAAACCAGAAGTATATGTATTTATTTATTTATATGTAATATTAGACTGTAATTGACAAGCTGCTTTTTCATAGAAATGAATTGTAGAATCTCATTTAAAATTGAGAACTATCCAAACATTTATCAGTGAAAGAACATGAAAATTATGGAAGTAGTTTACATGTGGTGTGAGGAAAAATATTAACTGAGATTTAGAAAACTGAGCCATGTGAACATGATGAGAATGAAAGATATTTAACAATACATTGAGCAGTTGTAAACAAGACAGAATGGAAAGGGATATTGACACAATTAATTAGTTCAATTATAAGTTTCAGTTGTATGAATTAATAGAAAAAGAGAAATATCAATTAATTACAAAAAAATATGCAAGATTTGACTATCACCTAGGTGTGAGGTTCACAAAGAAATGCTAGTAAAGCAATTACTGCATAAATGACAAAGGTTAATTTTGCTCACAATGATTAAAAAAGAGGAAAGGAACAACATGATGAAAACACTTAGGGCTTTGTTTCAGCCATCTTACATATGCACTAAAATCTAAACAACGATAAGATCATATCAGAATAGCTAAAGCTTTAGTTTGGATAGAGGGAAACAAGTATGAAGATGGAAGAGTGAGAACATGGATCTGCATGTCATCTGCACAGCATCAATTCTTGAAGGACAGATTCCAGGATTAATGGGAGAGTTTAGAAAGCATAAAATCAAAGAGGCCAGGAAGAGCAAGGGTTAAAGGAAGGACATCTACCATTTTCAGAAAGATAACATCACCAGTTCTGATGTTTTGCTTGGATGAAGTAGAAGCTTTGGCAAGAGTATTTGAATTACAGTTAAAGCATAAAAGCATACTATAGAAGAACTATGATGAGATAGATATGTTATCATCATCTTTTCTAGAAAGAAAGGACACTTCTAGTTATCTTTCTGCACAAGAATCACAGGATCAGAGAATGGTGGGGGTTGGAGGGGACCTCTAGAGATCACCCAGGCCAGCTCCCTGCTAAAGCAGGTTCACCTCGATCAGGGGGCACAGGACACATCCAGGCAGGTTTGGAAACCTCCAGAGAAGTAGACTCCACGCTCCCTGGTGACCTGAACACCAAAGAACTTTTTCCTTATATGGAGATACCTGTGTCCCAGCTTGTGCCCATTCCCCCTTGTCCTGACGCTACAGAGAAAAGACTGGCCCCATTCTCTTGACACCCACCCTTTAGGTATTTATAAGAGTTCATAAGATTCCCCCTCAGTCTTCTCTTCTCCAGGCTAAATAGCCCGAGATCTCACAGCCTTTCCACATAAGAGAGATATTCCAGTCCCCTGATCATCTCTCCTGGCCTCTCTCCAGCAGTTCCCTGTGCCTCTTGAACTGCAGAGCCCAGAACTGGATACAGGACTACAGATGAGGCCTCACCAGGGCAGAGTAGCAGGGGAGGAGAACCTCACTCGACCTGTCGGACACATTCTTCTTGATGCCCCCCAGGATGCCATGGGCCTTTTTGGCCATGAGGGCACATTGCTGGCTCCTGTTTAGTGTACTGCCCACCAGCATTTCCATGTCCCTATCCACAGAGCTGCTCTCCAGCAGGTCATCTCCAGCCTGTACTGGTGCATGTGGTTGCTCCGCCCTAGCTGCAGGACTCTAACCATTCTCTGTCTGTCTCTCAGCTTCCCTAATCCCACAGCATAATACTGGAAGCTTGAGAAACCAAGACTGATTCTCGTTCAATCATACAATTTGGAATGTATTTATAATAAACACTGAAGTCTGACCTTGAACTTGGCATTCTTTTCAATGGGATCTGACAGTGTACAGATGTGACAAACTGTGCCGTAAGACTTTTACTGCAGGTTTTAATTTCTAATACTATTCATGTGCTCATTTGCTGGTCTAGACCTATAATGCTTTGTTAGCTTGAACAGCTGTGTTTTTATGGCTGGAATGAAAGCTTCAGGTTTGTGCATACTTATTGTATATGCCCAATTAATCTTCATTCTGCAAGAATGAGGTTTTCCCTTCCTTTTGCTACATCACAGTTCTTATGCTTGCTTTGGACTGCAAACCTGGCTCACACTTCAAGTTAACAAGGCTGAGGTACTGCCCCAAAAATCCCTAACTTGTTTAAACAGATGTTAGTAGCTGCTGGTGCACCTAAGCTCTTGTTTTAAGTTGTGAGGTTACTTGTTAAATCTGAGTAAGACAAAGTGTTTCTGCTGATAAAGTGTGATTTTTGCTATATTTGATTGCTGGTATATGAATCCCAAAACCTAAAGAGTCTCAAACTGTTCAAAATAAATGACTACTACAGATATATGGGGTTTAAATCTCATAGAAACATGGCAGAATAATTTTATCTTAGTCATGTTGTAATATGTCTAGAAAAGAGATCAGGACTTTATTGTGCTGGGTACTATGTGTATCAGAAAAAAGTGTTTTCTTCTACGTCAACAGACTAAAGAGAAGACAAATTTGCTGTCTACTCTCTCATTTTACAGGCAAGCAACTGAGACATGGACAAGGTGACAGATTTGCCCACAGCTATGCAGCAGATCATAGCTGAGCAGATTGACCACAGCTCTGTAGGGGGCTGGCAGGGCCTTAGCCTAGACCAGTCTGGTCATCTGATATTTTGCTACCATCTTCACATCACTTCTGATAGTGTGATTTAGGCCAGCAAACTTTAGGGTTTAGACTTATATCTTTGCTACTACATACTCATCATAGATCTTCACACAGTATAGACTATATGGTCAAAGTGGACTACTATACATTGGTTTGTAATATTACCATTTCCATCATTGACAGGGGACAGAAGACTGGCAGATCAGGACTCGTCCTCCAAACATAAGTTCACACTGATATTTTAAAAGTCTTATTAAAAATACTTTGTGTATGTACATATATCTCAAAATAAGACAAAGCGTCCAAAAGTAATATATAATCTGACCACAATTGTCACCATATGACAGACAATTTTATAATAAATTTTGAGGGAGACATATTTAAAAATCCAGTTCTGGATTTATAAAACCCATATGAACTTGTGTATTCAAAAAGGGCCAACAGAAGATTTTTCTAACTCCTTTAATTCATCAGGTTGCTCTGCAGATGGCGATACAATTTATTTTCTATTTAAAGAGTGTCTCTCCTCATCATAATCAAGGACATACACTTTCCAACTTAACCAAAAACTTGGCAAGGAGAAAATGCTGCACTAGCACCAAGTAATCCCATGCAAGAAGTCTGTCTCCCGTCTTACTTGTTTGACTGTGCCAGAAATATTTTTAAAAGACCACAAAGTAGACTTTTCATATTTTACTGTGAAATAGTCACACTCGCTTTTAAACACACATGCTCTCAAGACTACAGCAATTGGCTCAGCCTGGCCTGCACCACGTGAAATAAAGGTTTCCCTTTCCCACAAACAGGTCTGTGGGAAGTTAGAGCATCTCTGGGCTGTCAGGATTGGGAGAGAGAAGCATAGCTGGCTAATTGCCTGCTCATGCTGTGTGATGTGAAGGGGAAATGTCCTGGGAAGAAATCAAGATCTTCTAGAGCACATCCTCAAAACTTTCAGATACAGTTGTTGAGTCATTTTTTCACAATGGAGACAAAGTGAAGGATTTTCCCAAAAGAGTGGGAAATGAGAGCTCTCAGGTTAGTGTCAGAGGATCCAATGCAAAGGATGGAAGGATAAAAGCGGAGAAGGGCTGCATTTAGCTCCAAGATGAGCACAGAGCTGCTAAGACAAAGTACCCTTTTTCCAAAAGCAAATGACAGTGGACAGCAAATCTGAGACACTTTCCTGGGGCCCTGGGACAGAAGTAGGCTGAAGATAGGGTGAAAGCCTGCATATATGGCATTATCAGAAAGGTATGTTCTGTACCTTACTGCACTTCCACACTTAATATTTGACTCTTTTCCTAGAAGCTCCTCTGGGGAACAAAATGGTGAAGAAGAAATATACAGATGATACTCGGGCTTTGAGAGTTTGGTTTTTTTCACTGTCTTGTCAGTGTCGAGTGGTTTGCAAAGGCATACTTTTCTTTACTTGTACTTTGCAGCCATTCCCGTGATAGTGAATTCAGGATAATTATCATTCAAATATTTTAGCAAAGCTGCAACACTAACTCAAGAATTGTCATCACTTGGAGCCAAAGGGAACTACCACCACTATTATTTGCACAGCTCTCACTTTCTAAAAACAATCTCTATACAAACGTTTTCACAGTAAAAATTAATGACAACTTCACATGCTTTCGAGATTGAAAATTTACTAGCAAGCTAAGAAACAAAATCTTGGAAGACTCTGACGCATTTTTGGTGATTTCCCAAAAGAATACTTAACTATGTTAGTTCATCTGTTCAGCAGTTCCAATATATTTTCCTAATCAGGTGGTTCTTGCTTTCAAATTAATAGAACCCCCTTCACTAAATGTTGGATAAGATCTCAGTATTAATTTATGAAATCATTAAAAAAATACAACTACAAATATGACAAGTATTTCCTCAGCACAAAAAATGCATTAAAAATATATTTACAACTTTAATATATACAACAAAAAAAATTCTTTAAAGTTTTCTGGCTCCGAACCTGCTGATAGGAGTGAAACTCTTGAGATAAAATCAAGGCAGATGTTAGGGGAGCTAATGGCATGAGCATATATAGAACAGCTGGGAGGTATAGTGTGAATGTGCATAGTTCAGTACGGCTAAAGGATAAGCAATGGCCTATTGTATGCAGCTAAAATGTCTGTATAGACTTGAGTTTTCTTCAAGGTGTAAACAATTCAACAGACAAATATTCAAAGCCTTTTATTACAGTAAGTTTCATCTTGAATTTAATGCATTTAGATTTGAGGAATCTTTTCAGGTTTTGTTGCTGTAGGGGTGGTAGCATCTCCTGTATTAATGGCAATGGGACTAATAATTACAAAGGAAACATGTACCTTTCAAATGAAACTTAGTTAAGTTTTACCTTGCAAGAGGAAGGAAGGAGGCTGAGGATATCAACATAGATCATATGCTACTTTGAAATCTAATTGCTAAATAATTTTATAATGCACAAAATCTTTTCTTAACCTTAGCACTGAGTAATTATTTGCCAGTGTGAGGCAGTTATTGGCAGTGCTTCTCTTACTCAGTTGCTAAACAAAATGCAAAATAATAACCCTGAGACAAAACCAGGATTACAGATAAAACTACTCTTTTATTAAAAGTTCTGTATAATTGTAATTCTACTTTGTTCAAAATATCTTGAGAGATATAGATGCTTATGCCCGAGGCAGCAATGAATAACAACACTAAACATGAGTCCTTCCTATAAGGGTACTACTGCAATACACTAGCTATGCTTCAGTGGGATTGTTTGTCATCAAATATACATGAAAGACCGAGCCCCCTACTTGACTAGACGTGACAATTTAACATTGTTTCTTCTACTGCAGTGACATGATCATAAACATCTTATCAAGTCCTGCAGTGTGATCAACAATAGATGTAAAATTAAGAGTTGACAAGTTTTAGCAGGTAGCTGAGCCTTACATTTCTTCTGCCAAATTTAATTTGCACTTCCAAAAAATCTTTCAGGAAACTTTAAATACTGAAGAAATACTCTTATTTTTCTTTTCTATTTTTGCAGTTAGTACCAGCATTCTGAAAAATTAGTATTCAGATGTTGTTTCTTTCAGGACAATTTGCTTTTCCTTTTTGTTTGCCTTCAGTATTTTGCACAGAGAAGTAGATCCAGGCAACAAGTTGCTTTTATTTGTACTTGCAACCTGAATGACAACACACTTCATGAATTAAAGCCAAAAATTAAACTAGTAAATGCTTAATTTTTAGGAAATATATCAGAAACACACATAGTTTACAAACAAAATTCAGCAGCACAAGAAACTGCAAACATAAAGCCAAGCATAAATATATCTAGTACTAAAAACATGTTCATATTAACTTAGTTGCCATATAGTCTAACTCAGACTTTTACCAGAGAGACAAAAACGCTGCATGAAGTTCCTGTATCTCATTTGGAGCAGGTCATTTGGTTTTACAATACTGAATGATCAGAAAGGAGGTGACACCTGAGTGTGAATTCAAACAGCCTCAAATATATGGCTATGCAAGAAAATGTATATCCATATCAAATAAATGTCAACATGTTCTTCCTTGGTATGACATAATACCAAGATATAGCCCTAGCAAAGTGAGGTAGATTGTGCACAGCTGTAAGTATGCCTGTCAGCTCTTAAAATCTTGTGCATTAAAGGAAATCTCAGTGCATTCGTTCTTCAAAATGATTCTTTCTTCACCTGTAGCAGATATTCATCATATTTAACTAGGTTCTTAATATTATAATATAAAGATACAATTTTGCCTCCCAATTTTAAGAGCACTTAACACTCCAGTATTGCTTGTGTATAATTCCAGTTCATATCAAATAGACAAGAATCCTATTAAGTTCCACAAGGACAAGTGTACAGTCCTGCACTTGGGAAAACACAATCCAAGAGTGCAGCACAGGCTGGGATCTATCTATCTGGGGAGCAGCCATGAGGAAAGGAGCCTAGGAGTCCTGGTGCACAAGCAGCTCCAGATGAGTGAACAGTATATTGCTCTGGCAAAACAAGCCATCAGGATGGTGGGTTGCTTCAACAAGGGCATCACCAACAGAGATAAAGTCATTATTCCACTCTACTCAGCTCTTGTCAGGCTGCATCTGCAACTGTGCTCAGTTTTCATCCTCACTGTGCCAAAAAGATGTGAACATATTGGAGAGGCTACAGAGAAGGGCCACAATGATGAGCAAAGGTCTGGGAAGCCTGCCACATAATAAAAGGCCGAGAGAAATGGGTTTCTTCAGCCTTGAGGAAAGAAGGCTTAGGGGAGACCTTATCACCATGTTCCAACATTAAAGAACAGCTACAAAAGAGATGGAGTGTCTCTTTTTACAAGGAGTTACAGGGAAAAAATGAATAGCAATGGGTACAAGTTACTTGTGGGGAGATTCTAATTGGACATAAGACTAATTTTTTTCACAATGAGGACAATCAGACATTGGAATAGTCACCCCAGATAAGTAATTGACTCCTCAACATTGAACACTTGGGATACAGCTGGACAAGGTGCTGCACCATCTTTTCTAGACCATGCTTTTGCCAAGAAAGGTTGGACCTCAAGATGATACTTTTTTTAAGGCATTTCACAGTCTTGCTCTTGTTGCCCCAAAATCTTTACAGATTCTATTTTTTAAACTTACTTCTTTAAATTGCAAAATTGTTTAGTTTTTTTTTTTAACTGAGATTCTTCACTTAAATGTTCCCCTTCTTTGAAATTTCTATTTGCAATTTTATGAGAGTCACTCCCCTTGTATAAATCTTTATAAATCTAATTCTGAAACTTGAAAATACTGTGTATTTAACTACCTTTAACTGTTTGTAAGGTGGGCCATAGAATTCAATGAATTTTTTGGCCATTTAAATTAAAATTTTGAAGGAGCTTAAAAACAAAAGTGAATTTCTTCATAAGAAAAATATAGTTGTGTTATAAAGTACAGGTAGTGAAGTACTAAAGCAGATCAAAAGGTTACAAAACCAAGCCTTATAAAAAGGTAGTGATAACTATAGGCAACCAGGAGAAAATATTGGAATGAAAAGGTGATAATCCAGTTTAAGAAGCCTGGAACAAAAACTGAGAATTGTAATTAATGAATAAAACAGAATTGAGTGGGAGGGGGAAGGGATAGCCATAAAAATCACATAAAACAAGTTTGTCATTTCCTCTAGTGAATGATGGGGACGCAGACAAAAAATGTTAGGTTTGATCTGTTTTGCTATACTTTTTCTTCAGAAAAACAAAACCAGAAATCCTGCTGACAGATTCAGGGCACACTTCACAGCAGTTAGAAGTGGTGATTGCTCTACTACTATTCCTTGCCATTTTGTTCTATTCAGTTATGACTTCCATGACCTCTGTCCACACCTCCCAAAAAAGGATTCCAGGACACCTAACACATGAAAGCAGTCCTAACAACACTTATTATTTCCAGTTATAAAATAGCAGATCCACCGAGAACTAACTCTTTTCTTGATTTTCATTCATTTCTATTCTTAATCAGTTTGCTCCTTCTTCTTTTTCTTTTTTAAATTACACTGCCACTTGTTTTTTCTTTATCCTTCATTCATGTCTAAAATCTGGCATGATACCTCATTCATTTTGACCTCAGTAGGCCACAGCAGAAAGTTGTCAGTTACACTCTATATTCTGAGATATTTCACTTATTATATTCTAAATTAAATCTTTTATGCTTCTGCATCCATTTTAAAGAATTGATACAAGGAAAGCCTACCAATATGTCTATGATACTTTTCTGTCTCTAACCATTCAGAGGCCTGAAAATCACTCCCCAACCCAAAAATCTTATCTACATTTTCATTATTATGAAGTGCTCTAAACAAAAACCTTTACTTTTGGCCACTTTTATTTGCCAGATGTTGACTGCTTCAAAACATTCAGCGTTACTTAAATGACAAATTTGTCTCAGTTCACATTTCCTTCAAAACAGAGAACTCAGATATGCCCATATTTGGTAGAAGAGTGTTAGCAAATGCAATGCTTCACAGATGAATATGAAGTCAATAATTAAGTTACTATTTTATTCTTATTATGTTTAGGTTTTCCCAGTTGTTAGTAGTTATGGGAAAGAACATACTGATCCCAGATCTCATAATCTGTCAACAATTTTTATACAGTTCTCAATCTCTATGCAGTGTAAAGCTCATCTGCACATGAGTGTATTGAACACCAAACACATTTACTTGAAGTCTCTCCTAAAACCATAGAAAGGCATTTGTATAATACTTTTACACAGATGAAACTTTTGCTAAGATTGCAAAGACAGCATTTCAAAGATATTTGGAAAAATCTTTCATTCTCAAGACTCTGCAATAGACATTTCATTATCAATTTGGTTACTCATTAAGGTATCAAAAAAAACATCCTTTTAAGAGTTGGTATCTGATGGCATTACCTTGGTCTAACAACCTAGCTTGCTTCTCCTGTGACAGACTTACCTACTGTGTGTAGGTTTTGCTTCTTTCCCTGTTTGTCATTCTGCAGACAGAAGTGTTCTGCCATCCTTCGTTCCTTTTCCTTCCCTCCTTGATACTCATTATCACAGGCCTTGATACATTCCCTGCATGAGACATATACAGGTCATTGCTTTTTATGGGAAAATAGATCATGCTATCATCTTAAAAAGGCAAGAGTTAGCTGTTTGGAAACTCCAAGTCTGAATTGCATAAATATCTAGTGCCACCTCTTTCAGAATTGTTGCACTCAGACACCATCCTTTACATCTGTCTGGCTCGTACCAAACACTGAGTATCAAAGTCCAGTACCTAAATGTAGAAAGCCCTTGGGGCTGGGACTGCATTTCTTGATTTCCTGCAGCGCTCAGAGTGTTTACTAAAGAGTAGTTAATAATCAAAATCATGGGCTAGCATTTGCTTCTCTGAGTGGGTAATAGAAACTACCCTTGTGTAGAAAGAATCTGCCACAGTTTCCATTAGGAATCACAAAGTATTAATGGCATTTTAATGTTTGGAATAAGTTACCTAAGAAAGCAAAAATTATGTCATTGCCTGCTCCCTCCTTGTAACTTTTGCATCCATTGTCGAGCAGAGAAGAAGGATCTTTAATCTTTTTAATATAGAAATGTAAAAATAGATTGATGAGTAGATATCCCTTTGGTGGGGAAAGCAGCTACAGCCCATCAGCTGTGATTAAAACCCAATACAATCCACACAGGAAAGAAAATGCTACAGAAGTTTGGAACAGCATTTATACTTTATTGCATATCACAAAAAAAACTCATAGGAAAACAAGGTTCACTGGTTCTGCTCCTTTTTAAATTAGTTGCTAGATTAAACTACCTGTTAATAAGTACCTTTAGAGAGATTGCAGTATGGAAGCGCTGCATTAGTTTTAGGTGTTATTACTGTCTTTTTAACCAATGCAGTGAGAATAATTCAGTGCAAGTAATATCAACATTTTATAATTATTTATGATTATGCCATCATCAACATTAAAACATCTATAGTTAAATGCATAGGCAAGAAATACGCACTGAACATCTAAATGAGAAGATTCAGCTCCCAGTAACAGGCTTCATCAAGCACGGTTGGATGGGCTATTACTTTTGCAAGCCCCTAGCACTGCCACTGGATATTGAATTTATGTTTCTCCTGTTTATTAGCAAGTGAACTTCAGGAAAAGATGAAGGCATTTGTAAATAAATAGTCATATTAATAGTTGGCAGTAGAAATCAATTCTATTTGCAAGATCTGAGACTAATTTCATCTATAGTGTATATACGCAAATTTTCACAAATTCATTTCAATATATGCACAAAAACTATTTTTATGAAGTTGAATACCTGTAGATGGGGGTTCATTCTAACCTCTGTGCATCCTCAATGTTTCTGCTACACCTGTGTGGTTGTTTTTTACAGCCTGCTTATCCTTATTGCTGAATGTTTTCTACCCTATCTTCATTCATATGCAATGAGAGTACAACTTTTATATTGCTGGTGCATTTGGATTAGTAAGAAAGAACATTTCAGCCATGGTGTCCTAATTAAGTGTAGTCTGTTTCCAGAAAAAAATAAAAAATAAGAAATACTCAATAGTGCAGCTATACTTTACATAACCCATTCAATTCAAAATAATGATATAGGGTATACAATATTTAACATATAATTTAAATAAGTTATATTAATATTGTGATGCTGCATGCTATTATGAACTTCAGTAACTTTGCTGCAGTTACCTTAGTATTCCAAATGTTCTGTAATAATGAGCCTCAGACATTAAACACACGTCGTGTCAAAGCTAGTACATCTTTTCTTTTAGTCTGTATTGAAGAAATACTCTTACTACTTACAACATAAAGAAAAATGTTAGGGTTTTTTTTCCCCCAAAGTGAGAACAAAGTGAAAATAAAGCTTGTCAGTCTGCAGTAGGAACTTTTTTCAAATTTGAGTTCAGCTTGCACAGTAGATGGTTCTCCCAGGTACTATGCAGTATAAAACCAGATCCTTACATGTATATATTAAACTTACCAAGACATTGTTGTGTCTTATTGTGCAAAATAAAGAGGGTGCATTTTGAGCATTGTGTGATTTTTCTAGCAATTTCAGTCAATAGTTAGCTGATTTTTTTTTTAATTTAAAAATAAAGCCTTTCCAACCAAACCCAATAAATGTTGCAGATTCATAGTAGGACGGTTTCCCTCCAGCAGCTTTCCTCCTACTAAACTATCTCATTTAAATGTTTCTCCTGCCTGGAGATGGATCTGACTGGAGAAAGAAATAGAATGGGAACAAAAATAAATGTGTGTTGGGCTTTAGTAGTTTACCACAAAAAAAAAAAATCCCAACTACATAATTAAAAATAGATTTAAAACTTCTGGTTAGCAGCTCATCGTGTGCAACCATGGTCAGAATTTGATCCGTTGTCCTACCATGCATTCCTTCTGGCACCTCTGTAAGCCAAAGCCTGACTAACACTTTCAGATTGAGTTTATATGATATGCATGATCCAAAAATATATGATAAAGTAAAAACTGAGGCTTTGGAGTTTCCCCTCATTTTGTCTGTTTCTACTGTTTGCATTCTGCTGTCTCAGTCATTATCTTTTGCTTACTGAGATTTCTACGTGTCTTCTCATTCCTTAGACATTTCATAGCTGCTGGTTAGATGCTATTACCATGTGACATGTTCAACCTTTAAAACAAATAATTTATTTTAAAAGTTGAAAACTGTTAGAATTATGAATTTAAATGTTTATTACTGAGGTCTTCAGGCCTAAAACCACTGTCAAACTCTAAAACTAGTATAAGAAAATCGGCCTTATTTTCAAGGCCTCAGAAAATGGATGGTACAGCGGTTTTTTTATGTTTCTTTGCTCAGTCCTGTGTACTGTACTGTTTGCAAAATGGCGTTTGCAGCTTTTTTCTGACAGCCACATCTGAAGTAAGCAAAAGATAACTACTGTGCTGCTACCTGCCATTCCTAGTCATGTTTCTGTGGGCAAGAATGTCAGATCAGCTAAAGCTGCCAGCCAAGTCACACAGAGTGAAGGGAAGGAGCTCGGACATGGTGAGAAAAGTTCCACAAATGCCAAAGCAGTGAAGTGGCACCAAAGCAACAAGCACTTCTGTTGCAAGAGAGCCTGAGAAACTGCTCTGCACAGTGGATAACACTGAGTGAAGGAAAAATGGTACTTAAATAGTTGTTTTCTGTCTTAGCTAGTCTGCAAACCTGCTGCAAGAAAAGACAGCTTTATTTCAGTCTCTAGTCTGAAGGAAGCCGGAGAAAATGTAGAAACTTATGGTTCCACCAATCATACCATGGAGAAAAGATGAGTGTTCATAAAGTCAGGTCTGAGCTTGATTCCCTGTACCATAGCCTCAAAGCCCCTCCATCACTTATCCCAGGTGAGAAGAGTTCTGAACATTAACATTTGTTCAGGTACAAGTAGGTACATGTGAGCAGTACAATGAACCACAAATACCCAGATTAGATCATGGAAAAAGAATAAGCCATACCTGAATTCTCTCTTGCATGGGTCCTTCAGCTAACGTGAACATTTCTAGGAATGTTAGGGTTTTTTTAATTATATATTAATCAGTACTGAACCTCCCCTAACACTACTTCCAGGTGTCATACAGATTTATTTTTTCAGTATTTGGCATTTGGAATCCAAATACAGAGACCTGTAAAATTGAAACAAGGACCAGGCTTTTTACTTCAAGATTTTCTTTAAAATCAAATCATGGCTCTCACATCTCAACTAAAAGGACTTTCCTGCTAACAGTAGTTAGAGACCGATAGTGAGTGTGATTGAATTTAACGGTACGTTTGTCATTTAATTTGGCATCAGATCTGGCTCTGAGCCTTACAAACTATTAGGCAGATAACATCTAGTATTGTTGCTCTCATGGAAAAAGAAAAGATGGACAGATTTCCAGTTTTCCCCATTATAACAGCTTTATTCTGTTGTCGAGGGGGAAAACAATGTTTTGGGGTGTCTTCTTGCAAAAGTGTTTGAAGAGCTGCAAATCCTACAGAAAACACTAAGAAGAAAGATGCTAAAGACCACGCAGAATTAGGAGCTAAGCTAAATATGCTAGCATTGTAATAAAAAATGCTTTTAGCATTTCATATGTTTCATGTAACATTCAGAGTAGCAAAACAATATTCTAACCGGTTGTTCTGTGTGATTTCATTTGTATCTCCCAGTACTTCTGGATAGGTAGAAGGGTTAAAATTATTTGATGGAGTTCAAAATCTCTTCTTGTGAAACGAAGAAAGCAATCATCGCCTCCAACTGTAAACGCTCTATTACTTCTATGGTATTTAGGACACTAAAAGAAAAGAACTCATAGAAAAAGGCCAGGGATTTTTAATGTCAGCACAAGGGAATGCCACCATTTGTTTTCTTTCAGTTAAAATCCTCAAAAACTAAAGGACAGCAAACACTCATTGCTCTAATAACGCCTCTTTTTATGAAGGGAAAATCATTCTATAGCTTCTCTGAAGTTGTGCAAATATTATGTAAAACCATAAGTAAACCAAAATAAACAGCAGAGTGAGTTTCTATTTAACATTAGCTTCACATGTTCTTAAACTCTGTTTATTTCAATGAGATTCAATGAGAACTGGTTTTGTGCTTTGAGTATGCAGCCAACAAAATCTGGGCAAGCAGCTAAGCCTGAGCACGAAGTTTTGAGGCCAGAAAGTGTGAAATCCTACATGTAACTTCGAGCACAACAATTGATTTCCCTAAAATTTAAACGCTGTTGATAAAAGCAAAAAGCTTCCAACAAAATTCTGATCACTGTAGCACAAAATTGTAATTCCCTAACGAAGATTAATGCTGCCCTTTTCTGACTAGACTAGAACCTCAAAATTTCACTCCAATTCTTGCCATAATTGTCTTTCAATTAAGGTAAGTTGAGCAAGTTATTAAAATCTCACAGGCAGTAGCTCAGAACTGTCTATGACACTTAATATTTTCTTCTCTCGTGCCTCTTCTTTTATCAGCGCTTAGTGACACATAGTTTTGTTTCTCCTGACCCCATATACACCCTCTGTAGTATTTTTTACAAACTCAATATCAAAGTCTTTCTTCAGGAAAAAAAGGAAAGTGGAATTTGGGCCTTCAGATTGCTGAAGCAACAGCACAGTAACACGGCAGCAGGCATTGTCAAAACATCTTTAAAGAGAGTACTCTTCAGAGAGCTTTGTAGGAATAAAACAAGAAAAAATTTACTTGATGTTACAGTACCTTGTGGGACCTGATTTTTTGTTTTAAATCAGGAAATATTGTTTCTGAAGAAACAGCATATTGATTTGTTAAATCTCTGATTTATGTGTAGCGTTTATAAATTGAATGCAAGTGGCACGTTTTCTTTGTGAGTTAAAGAAGTTTTAAGAGAAAAGGGTCTCCTAAGAGACTGCAGGCATTAAAACATAACTTATTTGTAAAACATTCAGTCAAGAAACATTGGACACATTGATAGGAATTAGTGCTTTCTGCCAGGACGAGATGCATAGCCACACTGAACTACACAAAACAACTAATTCACGGTTTCAAGAGATACACCAGGGAGACTGGATCAGACCATCTTGTAGTAAAAGGAAAGAAATACTAGAAAAGTCAAAGAACTACAAGAAAGCAAATAAGAATATCTTCAGTATAGATAACATAGATCAAAAGCACAGAGGAAGCAGGGCCTTTTTTCAGATTTTTCACTAAAAGGGAGACATTTTAAGCCAGAAGAAGTTCTTTTTTGAAGCAGAACAGTGTGATTCAGCACTTGAATCAGATCAAAACTTATTTTTTCTAACTATGCCTCCCAAGGCCCAAAACAATATTGTCTAGATAGTGGTTTTTGTTCCACTGTTGCTCATTATCACAGATTGTTCCCATATGTCTTTGCAGCCCTGGTTTTAAGTACATGAGTACCTGCTATGCCCACAGTACACAGCTTCTCAGAGTAGGAATTACGAAGGTGCTGTTCTCATATTAACTTGCATTTGTACCCTCTACAGGAATGATTACTTGCATTTGTACCCTCTACAGGAATGATTAAGACTTAAGTATTTGGTTTGTAGTTGTCTCACCCTCTAGTGGCAGAGAGGCCTTAGTTCTCAATGATGAAGAAACGAGAGATTTTTTTTTCCCTTTTAGTCAGCTGTGCTGTGCTGCTTGTTTACAGCAAACTGATTAAAAACTGAAATTGTTTGGTTCATTTTTTTAAAATAAAGCTGAAGATCTTTGTCTTCTCTATGTGTCCATCACTTTTAAAGAAGCAATGCAAAATATGCTAACCTGCTGGCACTGAAATGATTTAAAAGGTGCTAATGAAAAGTAGTTGTGTGCTCAGATGTACTCCTTCAGCTATGTGAAATGACTGCTATTAAAGCCTTCCCGTGCAACTACAGTTAACAGTAGTATTATGCTACTACCTGAAAACTAACAGAGATGGAAGCTCTATTTTCCTCTAAACTCAAATTCCCTAATAAATTCTCATTTAAAAACAGAAGACAGACATCTTATTTTGATTCCCAAGACAGACTTAAACCATAAAGCAGAGTTTTTATGAAAATAGAATGCTGGACAGATATTAGATGAAAATTTAATACATTTCCTGTCCAGCTTTTGAAAAGAAAAAAAAATAGATTGAGCAGCTTTGGCTCCCACAGAAATTTATCCAGTATTTGACAGGATTTGATCCTTTGAAATAGAACTCATTTGTCCCCGAATCATTTAAGTTAGTGATAGTTTTGATATTGCTGTTTAGTATGTACAGTTGGATCAAAACATAACAGAGGTAGCTCTACTCTTTGCAAAGAAAATATATGGCAGTGTCAATACTTACCCATAGGTAGCCATTGACTGAATGGAGAGCTGTGGAGATACTAATTAGGTAGTTATTAGTTTCAAACATTATTTGTTTTATTAAGAAGAAAGGTCTTTGGCCAGATTTTAGAGGAGGATATATAAAGTACAAAGCCACAGGGAGCACTATCTTACTTTTCAGTGTGCTAGCACATTTGCTAAAACAGTTTTGCTAAAAAGTGCTTAAAAATCATAATTCTCACTTGAAAATTCATTGCTGATAATCAGATGAAGTTCTACCATGTCGCATGAAGATTTTTCAATTAGTTAATAATAAGTATAGATTATAATGCATCACTCTAATTGCCAACATTCCCCACTATTACACAGAATCACAGAATCTTGAGGGTTGGAAGGGACCTCGAAAGATCATCCAGTCCAACCTCTCTGTCAGAGCGGGAGCACCTAGAGTAGGTCACACAGGGACTCGTTCAGGTAGGTTTTGAATGTTTCCAGAGAAGGAGATTCAACAATCCATCTGGGCAGCCCCTTCCAGTGCTCCATTGCCCCACTATGATGTTTCATTTTCTTACTCTTGCAATTTGGCCAGACTTTGGCCAGTTGGACTTTTTTTTCCTCATGCCTATACAAGATAAATATTTCTGAAAATTAACATACAGAAATATGCAGTATTTTTGTTACCTCCAAAAATCCTGCAGGCATTTTAAATGAGAAACTGTTCTAATAGAGCACAGAAAAAATTGTATCTAACCACACGTATAGGGCTGTGAAGCATCCATAAGAAGAATGAAACCTTTGGGGTTGCTCCAAACACCCACATCACCAAGAAATTACATAGGAATGTGAGTAACATTAAGAGTCACTACATCCAGGAAGCTCAAATTGTAGAATTAGAATGAAAAACGGGTTTAGCAGTCCATGTAGCCTACAATGCCAACACCAGTATCTTAATCCCAACCCTGCAGTAGCAATTTTGCAAGAATGCTTATACACATTTACACATTAATTCTGTAGATATAGAGGTCAATAGTGTCTTCAAAAAAACTTCTGGAGGAAACAAGCCTTCAGAGAGAATACCTGACAGTCACAGGGCCTAAGGTTTAGGTGCTGGAATGAATCTGTCTTCTTTAGCTACAAATTCAAAGCTTAACTTGTTACCATACAGCCAAATGCAGCCATTGCTGGATAAATCTGATGCAGACTCACTGTCACATCATATGATCTAAGGTACAAATGCTGCCTTGGGTACAGCTGGTTCACGTAACCTACTGCCCTACTTGTTGAATACTTTCTCAACTTTCTTATGTAGTTGAAAGTGTCTAATAAAAACATTTTACTTAATGTTTCCTTATATATAGGTCTCAAATCGTGGATAATGGAAAACAGATGACATTAGCACATACAAGCAAACTCATTTTATATTTATATGAAGTAGCTTTCAGAAAAGAAATTGAATTCTTGTGAGTGGGATGGGTTTAATTACACCAGACTTTGATCCTGTTCACAATTCCAGTGTGAACTTGGGCAAAACTTCACTGAAGTGATACAATTACAGACATAGGTAAAACAAGAAAAAATGTTTCAAGATTCAGAGCTGCAGCAGAACACCTCTGAGGAAAGAAGACGCTATTAAATAAGTGGTTAAAGTATGTATGTCATACTTGTGTAGCAGCCTACCACCATTTACTGCAGAGTTTACATAGTGAGTATGCCAGTCATATAAATAGGTCCATTAGAAAATTATGCACAAGAAACAAACCGTGTAACAGTCTAATAGAAATTTTATGTAGGTGTTACATTTGTCCTCATACTAAGCATTCTTAAGAAACTTTGGATTCCTATTTCCCAGTTCCTATTTCCCACTGGATTTCACTTGCACCAATGCCAACTTAATGATAATACATGTATGGCAGCAGTAGCACAAAAATAGATACACAAGGTAAGGGGGTCCCGGGATCAGTGGGAGCACTGACCCTCCTCCTTGCTCTTAAGGGCAGTACACAGGCAGCTGGTTAATGCCAGCTGCACTCTTTTTGACAAGCTGCTGAACTTGAGGGTTGCTGTGAATAATGTTGATTAATCCAAATCATTTGCTCCATATGTGTATAGTAAACACACACCTATCATCCTATTTGCCTTTCAAACAAGATCTAGTGCAAAATCAGGGCATGTGAATAAGGATCACAATGATTCTGAAGTTTGGAGTCGACAGGTCTGCTCATCTTGATAGTTGCTCAAGTGCAATAATCATTACCTAACTTGATTAAAGATAGGAGTAGCACTGGTATATGTAAGGTCACAGTTAACTGACATTCAACACAAAGGAATTTGCACACTGGACAACACTATCTTCTAAGGAACCGAGACCATGAACTCTTCAGTTCATTATACACCATTGTTTGAGTTTAAATGTACAGTATATAGCAATTCCTTCTGGGGAAGACTTATCTGTTCAGGCTCCTGTTGCTATTCTCCATCTCAACATTAAGGAATAATGGATCAAAGTTTACCTGTGATTAGGGTCAGAGTAAATCTGCAGAGGATTCAAACCACACATTGTGAATTTCATCTGCACTTGGCACAGTGCAAACAGAACATTACAAATGATATTGTATATGCTCATACAGGTATTCAGCTTTCTAACATTAGTAACCGGTCAGTTATCCAAACATTGTTACTCAGGAGAGGGAATAACAGCAGCTTTCTGGAGAATCTGAAAAGAAATCTCTCTAAACAGGACTGTCATTAGCACTACAGGTGAAGAACCACCGTAGGACATACTCCTCTATTAGCCAGAGTGGAAATGGCAGCGTCTGTTCTGACACATGTCAGCATCGGCACTGAGCAGGAGAGCAGTGATGCAGATACCAGCATGTGTTACCACCACTGCGTTTGCTCTTGCTGCATTTTACAATCAGAGTCAATTGACAGTCACCACACAAGGGGATTTATGCTCTGGGCAAACTATTATCCTACTGAGGTGACCATGTGGAACTGCGTGCAGAGGGTGGAACTGGGTTTTAAATGCTGTTAGCATGGTTGTGAAGGCACTGTTGGACTCGGCTTCCCTTTCCTCTTTAGGCTTTGGGTTGCCTGAATGTTTTTACCTAAAGGGAAGGAGCGTGAAACCACTTCCACTTGTGAGCAAGAAAATTGTGATCAGAAAAGCCTAAAAATATTGTCTTGAATTTGAAACTTTTTTTTTTTTGCCCACAGTTTTCTAAAAGCTGCCCAGGCTGGCTCTTGTTTATCCTCTTAATGGCTCAACACAAACTTAAAAACCCTGGTGCTTTTTATTTATACATTGGCAGTAAAAAACAAGATCTGGGCATGCTTAATTGCTATCTCTGTCTCTCATATAGCTACTTTCAAGTTGTGCTTAATATTAAATATCATAACTTGGATGCATAGAAGAAAAAACATCTGTTGTAACCTGAAATACCACAAGTAGAGCTTTTCAGTCCATGCCAGTCAACAAATTAGTAACATATGTGCAGAACGTATTTCTTATATGACAGTGACATATTTGTAAAATACTCAAATTATGGCTTCATCCTTTGACCATTTGTACTTTTGACCATTAATCTAATCTAATGCTATTTCATATGTAAATATAAGCAACTGACAACAAGGGAAAATTCAGCAGCTATAGGGATATTTCACTAGTACTTTACTAACATACATGAAAATCTTTAAAGTCTTTTAGAAGGAAACAGAGTTGATATAAATTATACACTAAACTCTCTGATATTATTGGTTTATGCCTCCAGTTAAGTCCAATATGGCAAATTCTTCCATTTAAATACATCTCAGTGGTATGACACAGGAAATTAAAGACACACATAAATGTTTCCACAATCAGGATCATAGCACATGTATGCAAGTTGGAGGTAGAAAGAGAAGCTTAAATTAATTTTTCTTATCAGGTTTCTGCTGCCCATTAACATTATAGTGTGTTACATGGGACAGGACATAGCCAGCAGCCTCACAGAATTCCTGCCATACACCGGCACAAGTCAGACCCAGCTCACAAAAATGTAAGGATTTTTATTTTCATCTAACAGCTCTGAAGCCTGAGTGCATTGTCCCCAAGTGCTATAGTAAAGGCTTCACCCCTTACTACCCCAAAGAGGATCTTTTCCCCCACAAAAAGAGGTTTTGGGCTGTTGTAGGACACGATGTATACAGGAGGGATGGTGCTCTGCCTCTTGCAAAGCTGACACAGAGGAGCCCCACAGAGTAGAGGCCTGGCCTGTGTGGGACTGACCCAGCACTGTGCCAGGGAGAGTGGCATGAAGGGTGAGTAACACCTCCAGGGCCAAAACCCTGTTTCCTGCAGTATTCCTTTTCTTACCAAAAAGCCCACCTTGCCCAGGGATCCATGGCAGCCTGAGAATGGCGCTGGAGGCAGGGCCGGAGGCAGGCCAAGGTACAGCACAGCCCAGGGCAAAATGTGGCCTCAGGGCTGAGATTAAATGGCGCCGTAGGTGCTGAGGGCCCAGGTCATGGGCAGTGAGGGCCCACCAGTGCCTTCAGCCCAGCAGGCCTGTTGGCTTGGTGTCACGCAGACCATGCAGGCCTGAGAATTAATGAAAGGAATAAAAGTTGCTTGAGGAGAGCAGCTGGGAGTAAGGTATGTTCAGCTCTAGGATTTATACCTCGTGAAGCAGCTCATAAACAAATGCAGGCTGTGCTGATGAGGCTGTCTGTGCCATCCTGCAGGGATCAGCTTTACACAGGCAAAAATGATATAGAGGAAACACAAATGTTCAAAGATACTGGGAAAAAAGAAGTAGTAAAAGAAACTGGAGGATTCAGCTTCCTCGAAGTAAGAGATTTTCATCATGAAATGTTACTTCATGGCAAAATTCTTCAGAGGCTGAAGAGAGAGGCCTTTGGAAACTAGTTACTGGAGAGTCAGCTTCCAAAAAAACAAACAAAAAGAAGTTTTGCCTGCCATCTCTTCTAAAAACAGACAAATAAACAAACAAATAAAAAACCCACACACAAACTCCTGGATATTTTTAGAACTGAACCTGAGTTCTGTAAAATTGTTTTTTCACTGATGAAAAGCTTTTTTTTTTTTTTTTTGGCAAAAGACCAGAAAGCCTAGTAGCCCATTAAAATACTGTTCATTCCTGTTTCAGACAGATCCAATTGAGGAAATAAAGGAAACTTAATAAAAAACTCCAAAATTCACTGGAATTCAACAGCGCATTATGAAAATGCATTGAATTTAGGCAGTTTACCATACTTTTGAGTTCTCCAGTTTTAATCTATTGTTGTTATAATACAATAGCGCAAAAACATTTAAGGATCTGGGTATTATTTGTAAAAGATCTGAGCGCTCCAAGACTTATAGTCTTCTAATGGTACTGTTTAAGTGGTAAATTGTGATTTGGAGAGCTTCTTGATTTGGATCTCTCCACAACAACAGCAGTGGTTTAAAGTCAATATTTTGAACCACCAATTACTGTGTATTTAGTGTCATGTTGGTGCTCTGTTACAGGTTAAATAGCAAAAGAAATGTATTAATGCAGGACAATTCTAACATTGCTGAATGTAGAAAGCATCCCTGTGCTAATAAACTAATTCTAATAGTTTGTAATGAACAGCAGCAGCTCTAGCTTCTTAATTTCAGCCAGCCAGATTAACAACAACAAAAAAAAAACCTATCCAAGGATTTAATAATTATGAAAATTGTTGACAAAATAGGGTAGGAAACTACTTAAACTAATGTAGTAACAGCATGTCTATGTGATTTTTGTACACAGGAAGCAAGGCATCTTCAAATAAAAAAGCAATAGCTTATTTAAGGCTGATATGCAGAGCCTCTGTGAAGCAACAATTTATATTAAATGTGCTAGCAGGCATATAAAAGGCACGCACTTGCATTCATGTACTTTACAGTGTCTAGTTAACTTTTTTTTCTGTAGAGTACTTTTTCTTATAAAGTCAAAAAATACTCCGCTGGACAGTCTGAGAAGAAAATGAAAGATATTGTCTAACACTTAGAGCTGCAGCCCAAGCAGTAATTATGCAAGTATATTCACAGAAAAAATATTGACCTCTCAGCTACCAAGTTGCTTACTTTCTAAACTGGTCTTACTGTCACTGACATGAGATATATGGCTCCTTGTTGAGGTTTGTATTTGTTTTGTAAAGTTATCCTCTATGAATTAAACAGAAATCGTGAGCCTGTATATGTTTATATCTTAAGCTATAATAGTACTTATTGCTCTCAGCTTTCCTGATGTTGCGTTTTACTGATTTTAGGATATTTGGCAACATTTTGTTATTTTGCTAGATAACTATTCCTAAAAAATTGCTGTTACAGGCCTTTTCCTATTGTGTCTCAGTTGTGGGAGCAAGATGCATGTGGCAACAGCAAGCTACTTGATCATTTATTCTCAGGTAAATCCAAATTCCTGAAGGAAAATTATTAAATAAGGGTTCATAAGGTGACAAATGGAAAACTACCGCATCTTTTCCAGTGACTGCTTATATTTGCAGTCTGGTAACCATTTTGTATCTTAGTCTTTCCCTTCTTATTTATTTGCTATATGCAGCAGTCTCACAGATTGAGAACATTGCATCTATTCAGACTCAGAAATCTGCATTGAAATGTGTTAACTGAAGTGCAAAAAGGAAGCATACCTGATTTCTAGCATTAAAATAATTATTGACAGCATTTTAATCCACTGTTAAAGTACAATTTCAAAAGAGGACAAAGTAGAAAATAACACTGATTTTTGTCAAGTTAGATCAGACCTCAGTCTAGCCCCCTGCTCCCAACAGTAGCAAATACCAGAAATTTTGAAGGATGCTTGTTCACAATCCCAGTTCAAAAAACAGAAGCACTCTTGAGGCAGAAATAAATGCAGCTAAAAAGCTATCATTTTGAATATTAATCATACTAATTAAAATGAGAATTGAACGTTTTCAATATCATTTGTTATGATTTGTAGTCTTACAGTAACATACAACCCACGAATTCAATGATTGTAGTAATTTTGTTTTCCTAGATATTACAGGACAATCTGGCAAAATAATCTGTACCCTTAGCACTACCTTTTCTTTTTTTTCCAAAGCAATGAAAAGAAAAGATCACACAGAAGTATAAATTTATAACAGAACAACTACTCTGGAAAAAAAAATGTTTTACTGTAGAGGAGCAACAACATAAAAATCATGACAACTGTCTTTGCTAGAATGTGTAAGCCTGGAGAGTTGCTTCCTATAAGTTTGAATGACTTAAATAAATATGAAAGTACTGGTTATCTGAAGGCAAGACAAGGATACGTATATAGGTATGTGTCGAGATAAGTCTGTGTCAAGTGAGAAGCACAGGAGAATTGTTCAACATTGCAGAATAACTGAATAAAGTCTCCAACACTATAGTAGCTTCTGGAAATTCCAGTAGTATAATTTGTATCTTGTATTTGGGTGAAGGAGGAAGAAATATTTTGAAGTCAATTTAATGCATGTGCCAGGTGCTTGGATTAGCAGCTCTGAAGAATGAAGTCCAGAGCACAGAGTGGCATGACTGTCCTATATATTCTGTCTTGTTCTGAAGGTTATGCTTTCTTTAGAGACAAGTGAATAATTTAATCTCCATGTTCATTCAGCTCTTGGCTCAAAGCCCACAGAATCAAAGAGAGAATATCCATCAATTTCAGTGGGCTGCAGTGCCAGCCTTCTGTCATTTGGCCTGGTCCTGCAAGCCATTTCTTTGGTAATTCTGAGTAGGATGTTCTAGGACTGCCCAATTTGACTTCTTTTTCAAGACCCCAAGTGCAAAGAAATGCTGTGCCTGGACATGGATGAGTATCCACTAGAAGACCTCCAACACAGTTCTCATTTGCAACAATCCTGAAAATCTAAATTTGGTTTGCATTTGTCTCAAATCTTGACTTTCAACGTAATTAGTCTCTTATTCAGCAGATAGTAGTTTGTCTTTAAATAATTTGGATTGGCTAATACAGCTAGTCAGGTCAATCAGAGCACTATGTGGAGGACTATCTCCAAAGAAAGTATAGTATTCTAAAGAAAAATCAAACCTCAATGTCTCAATTAGACACAGAGAAATAAAATCATCTTGATTTTACTTTAAGTGGTGATAAATTTGCCATTGACTTCAGTGCAGCTAGTATTTAACCAGGAGAATGTAATTAATTATTTTTTCTAATTTAAATCAGGTGAAAAAGCAGCACACAGACAATAATTTAGACTAGAAGTATGTCTAAGTACTCATAGAATTATTAAGTCAGAGGGAGAAGGAATCCAATTTATTAACAAATGCAGTGATTTACAAAATAAATATTATACTACGTAGTTTTTTTCTTCACCTTAATCACCACCAAGTTCTTTACTGATATGATTAATTAATGTTTGGAATATTTTCCTACGGACAACAGGGGGAAACCACATTATGGCCATGACACAAATCATTGTTTTCCTACATTTACTTACTTTCAACAGTAATAAATACGCATAAGGCTCAGTTTAAGAATTTCACAACCTACTTCAATTTCTGATCAAGCTGATTTGAATTAAGTCCACCATGCTAACCTTTTTCAATAGAACTTTACAATGTACTATAAAACTGTTGTTTAAACAATGCTTCCCATAATTGCCACCAATAAATGATACCTTTTTATTGCTGCTAGAGCACTCTTGGTTACCAGTTTCCAGAGATCGCTGCGGTAAACTGTAACTTTGTGTGATGTTGTTAATAATTGTATGGTTTTCTTTTTAGAATTCAGAAACTGAAGAAGTTTAAGAAAACATGCAAAATGCTGCAGATACACGTAAGTGAAATATTTAATGTCCATCATTCATAAAAGTTACATTGTTTACATAGGGTTCATTAGTATATAATAAAAATGTCATCTTAATGAAAGATTTTTCTGGCAAGATTTTTATATGTTAATTTGTTTAACATACGCTTTGGCTATACAGCTAAATAGGAATATATTTTTAAAAAATCTTTCTGCAAATAGTTGCTTAACAGTTACAAAACCTCATTACTAAGAATTGGTTATTGTTACACTTGCTTGTTGGCTTGTAAAAATCATCTGTGATCTAGACTGGGAATCTTAGGACCAACTTTTTGTAACATACTTGCTCATTGCATAGTGACCATGTAAACAGCTCAGGGATTCACAAATTCTATCCTTGTATCCTAAAAGTCATTGAGGATTTTACATCCTTTACTGCTTATGTTTTCTTATATTGATGAAGGATTTTGGGTTTGTTTTATTGTCGATGCTGATGGGATTTCTTTTTAAAACATGTCAATTCTGTACAAGAATTTAAAAAATCAAAAAGTTAACACCAAAGGAAATAATTCTACACTGTGCAACAGTATTGCTACCTCATTGGTTTTGATTTTAGACATATATAACATATTGGAACTGCACTGTACTGCTTCTTTGCAAAATAAAAGTTTAAATTAGTTGGAACAGTTAGCTGTGTGTTTACATAAAGTTAACTATGTTTGCATCAAATAAAATGTTTATTAATGAAAGCTATTATACAAGAAACATCAAAGAGAAATTCATCATACAGAAATGTACACTATATGTGACAGATGGAAAGTGCATGCAGATTTGTCTCATTTGAAAAAAATAATCAGAAACAATTGTACTAAAGTTACTGGGTTTTGATTCCTATGATCTCGAATGAGTGAAAAGTTCTCTTCGAATTTACAAAAATTCATTTAACAGATATGACTAGTACACATTAGCAAGCAAGTGGAATGAATGCACTCAGATTTTATTTTACAAGTACTTGTGCTTGACAAATGTGATTTCTTTTAAATAAAAATTGTCTTCAAATATGGGCTGGGTAGGTTGCTGCCAGGTTGCTCTGGTTTTATACATAGTTTCTCTAAATTTGTTTTTAGTACCACACGATTTGTTGAAGCCTTCAGTTCTGTTAATTAGACACCATAAAATAACATATGTTTTGTTAACATTCAGGAAATGACATCGAGTCTTTTGTTTTTATTTTTTGGCTCAATAGATTTTTAAATGTATGATTATCATAACCTAATATTGTCTTTGTCTTCACTGCAGTGGATTTCCGATCAAACTTTTCCCCTTCTTTTAATACTTTAGGGAATTTTCAAACGTCGGGATGTTTGGCTGTAATGCCCCATGATTTGTTCTCCCTGAAAGAAATCATAGTGACAATTTATTAAACTACAGAGCAACCTGGCTTTTCGGGGTCTGCAATTCTATTTTGTGTTCAATATACCTAGCATTAAATCTTGATCCATTTCATCATATTATTTAGGTTATATTTGTCATGCAATTACTTTAGCTGCTAGTTTTCTGGCTTTTTTAGAAGTCTAGGATGGGGTTTTCAATATCAAATCAGTGGGGCATTACTTTGCATGTTCAAAACAGGAGGCTAAAAGGCTAAAATCTAAATTGCACCAGCAGTAGCACATAACATTGAATATGAAGGAATTGAAAACCTAAGAAGGAACTGTATTTTTAAATAGTTTAAAGGCCGTGTTTCTGTGTTTAATACCAATTGTTCACGGGCACCGTGAAAGCAAAGAGACGCACTGGTACGTGGAGACTTTAAACTAAAAAACAAACAAACAGAACCAAAAAAAAAGCTGATGGGAAATAAAACTCCTTAGATTCGAAATGGTTTATTCACACAAATTTAATAGGATATATCACAATTGTTTGGTCCATAAATATTTAGGGGAAATAGTTTCTATACAATGCATTTATCAATAAACAAAGAAACATGGACAATTTTGCTAGACCACTTACTGTACTATAAACACGAAGCTCAATATATAAGATTATTGGATTTATCAACTATATCTGAAAGAGTGCACAACTGCTTTCTATGACATGTTCGTCCCCTCTAACAGGATACACCATAAAAAGAGTTTCAGAAATAAGAGGTAAAACAGTACAAAACTAGTGAGGTGTCAAAAGGGCTTAAAACAGTTAATTTAACAAACAACACATATATCCTGATTTTCCACAAACTTACTCCCAAGGTATATCATAAGGCACATAGTAGAACTGAGTTTTAATTAGTCTACTTAATAAAGTAGATCTCTAATACCATATATTGTTCTGTCAAAGAACAAAATTTATAAGTATCAATATTTTTACCTGTAAAAGTGTATTAATAAAGATCTCAGCCTTACCAAGGTCGTTTGGTCTGGTTAGTGGTAAATGCCCATAAGGTAATAGAAATAGGAAAAGTCAAGATTTAATATCCGTAGAAGATGATAACCATACTTGCTAAATATATAATGGCAAACACACCTTTCTTCTATTACAGTGTTAACATCTCTTCCATCATCTTTTTTTTAAAAATAAGCTACTTTTCTGTGCTAATTTTCTAAAAACCCTGAGCAAAAATTACAATAATGCACTTTAATGTGGGCAGTGAACTGTCAATATGTAACCACACATTTATACAGCCAAAAAGGACACCTTTAAAATATATTAAATAGCCACTTTGACCACCAAAAAAGAGATTTGATGGTGCCTAAAAAGTGGGGTATATGTGCAAAGTTATTCTTAACAATCCACTAAAAGCAAGACATAGATCTTGACTGGTTTTTGTTCGGTTTTGTTTCTGAGACTCTCCACAATATAATTGGTGTTCAACTACAATAAAAGGATACAAATGAACATTCACCACTGCCCAGACCATTCAGACTTTTAGCTTAAATAAAGTTAAAAAAAGAAAGATCGCTATTGTAAACTAAGAAATGTATTCAGATCAGCATCCACAAGGCTTCTGAGTTTAATTGCTTTAAAATTAACTGCCAATTCCCATTTTTGTAAGAAATTTTGCTAACATTTCTTTTTCTTTTATACAAAGTTTAAAAAGTTAAAGATTATGTTAGAGATATTAATGAACTAAAGATTGTAAGTTCAATTGTTAAGCAAAGTTTCTGATACAGTCTCAGGAAACATCTAAAGTAAATTCAAAGCAATAATGAATAAATGGTATGGAAATCATTTTCTTTAAACGTCTTAATAAATTATATTTTGCTTATTTCCAGCTTCCCTGAAAAAAACCCCAAAAGGCTGTGATTTATCCAAACAATACACATACATACATCTTTTGGGAAGTTATTTTTGTGCTCACTAGGCAACTGAGCAGCCTCTTGTTTGTTTTCATGGTACAGCATCAAGGCCTTTAGCAAACTACTTTTTGTTGTTGTAGTTCACAATCAGAGCTGCTTGACAGGTAAAAATGAAAAGCCCTTCCTATGCAATATTTCAGATCAATAGGGCTCCTCACTGGAGTTGTTATCCTGCTGTTATTTCTTAATAATGTCCTTATAGGAATGAGTTCATTCCAGAGAGTGTTTCCCGGATCTTGTCTCCTTAATGTACAGGACACAAATTTGGAAAGCAGCAACCTGATCCTGCCATCCTCACCCACATGCACTCTCATCACTGGATCTCTCACTCCAAGCCCTCCATCCAGGCACAGCTTTCAGTGGTGGCCAAGGATGTCACAGCTGGGTGAAGAATTGGCAGAGGAGCATTTATTTAGCTATCCCAGTGAGACTCCCCAGTGCTCAGGGAGGATCAACCGGAATTGTAACTAATGCCTTAGAAAAAAAAAAGCACTGGTTGTTCCAATCTCACTATTTCAATTATTAATTTAACTCATCTTCTGTTTATTTTTCAACATTTAAAAAATAAATCATACAAAACTTTTAAATAAAAATCAAATGAAAGTCGGGGTTCTTAAATGCTGTAAGTGAACATACAATCCTGAAGCAGCATTCTTGTGTCTACAATTAAACTGATTTTTACCTAGTTATCCAAGAGCAAAAAGAATCCTTTTTTTTTTTTTAATGATATTAACCATTTTTTTCAAGGTTCTGGAAATAAGTAACATATAATTTTAAGAGGCACTTATTAGAATGATTCATAACTTTCTCTTAAGTTATTTGATGACTTTTTTAAAAAAATGGAGTACAATTTAACAACAATAAATATTCATTTATTATAGCAACATATTACTTCAAACTCGTTAGCCAAGTGGCTGCAGATGCTACACATCAAGCTGTTTATTTTCCCAAATATTTTGTGGGTTTGTTATTTTTTTTTTTTTAAAAAGGCTTGAAAATAATAAAAATAATAATTATAATAATAATAATAAAGAAGAAGAGTAAGAATTTTAAAAAAAAGAAAAAAGAACTGAAATGTTAGAAAAGGTTCGTTAAGGTAGTTTGTGAGGGGCTCCCGGATTCGTGGCTGTCCAAGTTAGAGGTCACTGATGTCACTACAGTGATAGTGGGATTGGTCAGGTCTGTTAAAGTGGTCGCAGTGCCGGGTGGAGTGAGTGCGCCGCTGTCTGCTGAGGGCGGTGCCGGAAGTGAGGTGCCGTCAGCTTTATCGACACCCCCATTCTCCTGCCGCAAAAGGTTCCTTCTGAATTTGGCTCTTGCGTTTTGAAACCAAACCTGCAAACCAATCCCAATTGATTTCTTTACCGATGCGTGTCTTTTCTTTGCTTATTTCTGTGTTTGTGCTTGCTTTTAAGTCTGTTTGGTTGGTTTATTTTGATGTTTGTTTTCGTGTGGTGAATCGCCTAAGTCACTCTAGAGCTTCACTTGCTACTGATGGTACTGACCCTTTCACAGGTAGGACCTTGCATACAAGGCCCAGGGCTATAGGTGCTCACTGGAACATTGTAGCCCAGTGTGCAGGCCTCATAGAGCTGCCTTAAGAAAAATCTGCTCGCTCACTCACCCAAGGAAAGCAACTCTCTTGATGGCCTTCTGGCGTATTCTTTGGTTGAGTTGGGTAAGGTTTGGGGTCAAGACACATGATTAAGATTGAGGCAAAGGGTGAATGAGCAGATTTTTGCCAAGCCTGATAGTTTGCCTTGATAATTTTAAAAAACTGAAGAGGAAGGAGGGGTAATTGCACCATCCCTATCATGCAGATTGTTGACATGGGTCACCTAGTCTTTCTGTTCTGTAAGGTTCACTGACAATGTTTTACGTGACATGTAACACCGACAAGGAATTGCTGCTAATAGATTCTCCTTCTACCTCGATATCTGCCCTTCTTTGGCACTCCACATGTAATATACACTTTGCTTTAACTTCACTGAGCTAGCACACACCACATAGGGATTTTTTTTTAATGTAGTTTTCTGGCTGTCCTTCACAGGGAAGCGACTTTCTACTCAATAATAACAGTTCTCTAATAGACATTGAGAGAGGAAGTCAGCTAGTCCTGAAAGATTATATTGATCAAAGCTTGCTTCCTACGTATCAGGGGATCTGTTCACTGAGAGGCCACATTAACTACTCCAGGGGAGCCTAAAGGCTTCACCCAGTTTGTATAAAATCAGTAGATTTTCTACCTCTACCCTTGGTAAGGTCATCACAGAGACACTACAGATCCCAGGGTATCTACTGGGTTGCTAGACTCTGGAGACAATTTCCTCACATTGAGGATGCAAGTAATTACAAATCACATTTCAGTATGTGGCTGCCTTGGGGTGGTAGGGCACACATTCGGCACTCCTGCCATGTAATACCATATCCCTCTGCACACCCTCTAGGGACACACCTACCAAAAGTATTTCTACATGTATCACTATCATTACACATAAGGGAAATGCTATTGACTGGCAGGGGTAGGGAGAAATTCTGCCAAGCCTGTGATGTGGCTTCTTACCTGCAGAACTCTCTTGGTCAGGCCTGTTTTCTGGGCAAGCTGCTTGAGGTCCTTGGCATCTGGGTTGTGGTTGATAGCGAAGTACGACTTCATGGTACGAAGCTGGTGGTGTTTGAAGGAGGTGCGCATGCGCTTTGTCTTCTGGGATGGGGGATAAGGCTGCTGGTCTCTGTCCAGGTGATCTGCCTCATTTTCATTACAACCTATTCAATACAAGAAATGAAACAAGTAGTTAGTGGCCACACGTCACATAGCATATATGAATCAGGCAAAATTCTTGAATTTGAAATACTGAAGGAAGGAAGCAAGGAGGGAAGGAAGGAAGGAAGGAAGGAAGGGCTGTGATGGTGTAAGGATAAGTACAGATGGGGTAATTAAATGAGACAAAAAAGATCCAGAAGATGACCTTTTCTTATTCTTAAAACATGCTATATCCCCGGGCTTGTACCTACTAAGGGCACACTTAGAAAGTTCTCTCTCCTTTGGCATTTATTTTCAAACAAGTCTTTTCCCTGTGGTGATGGTTTTGCTTTGGGCGTTCAAAGAGTCATTTGAAATCTCATTCAGATTTTGAAATCTCAGTCATTGAAACACTCTTAGCTTGAGAGAAGAATAAAGGTCAAACGAGCATTTTGAATGTTCCTGAGCTTTTCCCCCAAATCACAAGCACCTATGAAAAGAGATGTACAGCAGGAAAGTTTGTTATGACAGTTTGCCAAGAAAGCATAAAATCTGGAGTTTTTTGATGGCAAAATAAATGCTTTTACACTCTGCCTGAGAGCTTATATGAACTTCTCAAAGACCTTTGTCTGTAAAATATATCTAGAAAGCAGTGGCATCAAGGCTTGATTCATTTGCTCAGACTCAACCCCACCCAGCAGTAGCTCTTATTTGGTACTTATTTAAAACTTTTCTATAAGCAACTAACTCATGGCTCAGAACTTAAAAAAATAGTTTCCCTGATTTTCCCTGGTTTGGGATTTTCAAAGTGCCTATGAGAGATGAATTTGTTTAAAATTACACGTTTATTGATGTGAATTGTACACAAGAGTCGCAACTGTTTGGGGACCATGGCATCATTACTTCAGGGAAAGGAATGACAGTACTGGGGTGGAGGGGTGGGAAAGTAAGAAAGACATCTATATTTTTCTTTTCAACTTAAAAAAAAAAAGGTTACTAATTTATAGGATCTCATTTTATAAAGATAGCTCAGTCACACAGGAGAAAATTAATGCCATCATCATAGCAGGGAATATTAAGTAAAGAGCAGATAATAAAAAATGTTTCAGTATGTCTGTAAACTAGATCAAGTGTTATTAGTTGCTCATTTGAATTTTTGAGCTGCTTTCCAATAGTTATTGGGCTATTTACTAGACCTAGCTGATCCCTATTTCCCAAAAAAAAGAGAGAGAGAAGGAGAGAAAGCACACAATACAGAGACTGATGTTGACAGTGCTGAAAACAGAGGCAAAGCAACTTGAAACTAGGAGAAAATAAAAAGCTTCTTCAAGGTGTTTTTGCTTTTGAATTATAAGACAAGTCAACATGAACAGATGCTGGTGAGACAACATTTTGACAGAAAATCAGGTGAATATTTAATTATAGCTAGATTTGCTTCTAGCTTTGGTAAGAAGTATATCTGTACTTTCAAGCAAAGTAAGCTGACACTTGAAAAGACCGGGAGTTGAAAGTTGCCTTAAAAACAATTTCAGACCAGATTTGGATTGTATTTACTACTTATTTTCACAAGCAATCACACCACCCTCAGTCAAACTATGTGGGCTGTAACTTATAAGCTGACTTGAATCAAGAGTAAAGGGATTCAGTCCTCAGGTTTTACTTCTGAGGGTTGCAAGCTGTTTGCTTGTGGTGTTTTCCTGGGGTGGCTCAGGTTTACAGCAGCAATACAAACTTTCTCAGGCTCCTCTGTCCCTCTTGCTGCCTTTTTTCTGTGATCTACTTTTTTTGTATTCTATCTACTTTGTTTTGGCTCCAAATATCCTCAGACAATCCTCATTTATACAATGATGAGCTCACTCTCTATTTTGCATCGCTGAGAAAGCGTTATGTGGTTTGGCCACAACTTAGAGCACAGTTTTACACTATCGCCTGGAGAACTAAGGGGACGCAGAAAAAAACTGCCAGACATTATTGCTCATTTCTTTGCAGCAGCTTTGGGGGGTTGTTTAATTTTGCGTTGGAAAGAGCTGGAGCAGTTTGGTTTTCATTGCCAAGAATTCTTCAAGTAAACTCTTCAGTTTTTCACACACACACAGACATATATAATGAAATAAAATAAACAGCTCTTTGAGCAACAGCTGTGTAAAATATTTTCCTAGGGAAATCTTCTTCACCGTCTCATTTCTATATCCTGTGGACTGTAAGTCAACAGTTTCCCTCAAAATACATATTAGTTCTGTGATATAAGAGGTATTAGAAGAGAAAGCCTTGAATGTTTTAAGGACTTTTGAATAGTTTCTTCATTTTTCACATTAATTCCAGACAGCTCACAAGTATGAATGGCTTTTACCTCATAACATTTTGAGTTATTTATTGTTGTGTTTCCATTTTACAACTGAGGAGCTGAGAAACAGAAATTAACCACTAAACAAACTACAGAATAGAAAAGCTATTGTAGATCCAGCAGCAGAATCTGATTTTCCATTCTGGCCCTGAGCTCAGCACCTCTGAAACAAAATGTGTGCACAAGCCTAGGCCGGATTGCTTGTAAATAAATGTGTTTATGCTCAGCTTGGTGAAGTTAGCTTCATCAGCGTTTCATTTTTGAACGGTCGGACTCGTTTTGCAGAACGTCTGTGGCCCATCGGATGGGCACCCAGGGGATGACCGCCGCGGTGGGATACCGCCTCTGTTTGCTGGGGGAGTTACAGCCCCGACTCAAACCAAACATTGAGTGATGGGAGGAAACTTCTGTAACTCAGAAGTTGTCTGTTCGGAGGCGGAGCGCGTCCTCCCGCTCGGCTGTGACAGACGGGCCAGGGCTGCTCCTCTGCCCCCGGCTCTCCTCGAGGAGCCCGGACCGGGCGGGAGGCACCGCACCACCGGCTCCGCGCAGCCCTCCAGCTCAGAGGCAGCACCTACTGCGGGGGATGCCCGCAGAAAGGGTTCGCCTGCGGGCTGCGGGGAAAGTTAGGGTCATGCTCCAGGTACGACCCATGTTCTGCCTCTCTTTCTGAAGGCGGTAGCCCTGGATCTAACATTTCGTTTTCTATGGACTGGTTGCCCTTTGCAAATGATTACGTGGAAGACCAATTACTGGATCAGAGGGCAGGAAAGGAAATATACATGTAGGAAAATAGCTGCTGATTATTTAGAGATTTTTTTTTTCTTTCTAGAAGCGAATTCATCTACACATTTCATAACTGTTAGAGATTCGTTTTCCTCCTCCTGGATCTGGAGTGCAGTGGGTCCATGAGCTGGTGGCGTTTGCACCGGATGCACAGTTTGGCTGCAAACTGTGTTTTTTCGAGACCATGTGTCAACCCTGGACACAGATAGATATTTTTTAAAATCACGGTTCTAACAGATTAATTTTCTCAGCCATCTACACTGAGTCCAAAGCATCAGATTAGAGAGGCAGGATTGGTCTTTTTGGGTTTTTTCCTCTATCCATTGCCCGGAGGATTCTGTCAGATCTCGGTGAAGTGAGCTGTATTTTCGTAATAGACATTGCTTTTTAATCTCATTTGGAGCCAGTGGTACATCTTATAAGCCCCGTTGTTGTAAAGATAAAGAGTTTTAAGACCAGCACACAAAAATTATGACAGTTTTCACAAATAACGTCTCTCTTGAGTCCCGACCTGAATTTTAAGAGGTGTTGTATCATGTCCCCTACTTTTCATCTTTTCCTAATTTATTGTCCTAATTCTAACGATAAATTGTCCCTAGAAAGATTTCCATTTCGGGATCTGGAGAGTTTGGGTGAGGGTGTGCGGATCAGCGCAGACCGAGGAGCGGGCGGGCGGGAAGCCGCCGCTAGTAGCCGGGCTTGAATGCACCCCGGCCGCCTTACAGGTTTTCTTTAGCTGCTTTCAGGATTGATTGGAAACCGCTCCGAGGCCAGGGATTCCAATGTCATCTTCAATTAACAAGGAACAATTAGCGCAGTGATTACCCTGGCTCCAAGGTCTACGCATCAGAGGAGATGAAATAGCTTTGCACAGCTACCCAGTTCCCAGCTAAAGCCCGTTTCACAGCAGCCCCAGAGGAGGGGCCGGGGAGGGGGAGCGCATGGAGAGGGCTGCGGGGGGGCGGTGGAGAGTTGCTATGAATCTCAATGGCAGGGGATTGAACTTGGGTTGAGGGGGATGAGCTCCAGGCCGAAATCCGTGCACTTTTACCGACCTGTATTTGTAGTAAGGGGAGGCCCTGAGCCCTCTCTTGGCTCCCTGGTGGGGTCGGGGGTTCGCAGATATCTACAGCCGCCCAACCGGAGCCCCGGGGCTGGAGCTCCATGCTCCTTGTCCCGGCCGGATAGGGAAACACCTTGCACCCGCCTTGGTTCCCACAAGTACAGTTTGTGCAGTTCGATGTTTTATATGCCAGTAAACCAGAATTCGTTAGCCTGGAGAATTAATTACTATAATGCGATTAGATTATCTATATCGAGTTATGTGCATACAGCACGGGCATTGTAGGAGCCATATGTTGTAACTTTTATCCTAGTGTTGGTGGTTTTTTTCTGATCCATTTAGTTACTTCTAATTTAAGGTCTAACCGGTAAAGTGGTTTTTGCTAATGAAATACAAATAATAACAGTATTTCTGAGGTTCCCATAGAGAAACAAAACTGTGGTTTAGGGATTGGGATTTCTTTTTTCCTTTTCCTTTTTTTTTTTTTTTTTTTTTTTGTCTTTACCCTGGGAAGTGGCTAAGTTTGGGTATTTGACATTAATAGGCAAAGACAGCCTTTGAGGAGGGCTGCTGTTAGCTTTCCTGCAAACGCTCCAACCCTCAGAGAGCTGTTTGTTTGATTTTCCAATGGTTAAGCAAGATTTGGCCTGGCCGAGTTACCCGCACTCCACAGTTACGCTGCCTAGCTGGGGGAAAGCCCGAGAACGCTCCTTTCAGAGGAGTGCGAGAGAGGTTCGACGCGTGTTTCCCACCTGAGTTGTAGCTGACGATGTCCACTCCCAAGGCAGGGCTCTTTCGTTTCCTGGGCCTCCCCTTCTGGACTGTGCCAGTGCCGTTGAAATAAGGCAGGGCCAGCCCTCCGGTTTTGGCAGCCAGCTCAGTGTAGCTCAGCTGAGGGGGATATTCTCCTTGCAAAAGGGACTCGAAGTGGGCCCTGCAGTAAACCAGGTTGTCCTTCATGCCAAAGTGATCGCCTGTGGTCAGAGTCTTGTTGCAAGTGGTGCAGGTGAAGCAGCTCAGGTGATAAACAGACTCCCTGGCTCTCATGACCATTTCAGAGGCTGAGATCCCAAGGTGGCAGCGGGCACATCTCTGCACGGAGAACCTTCTGAAGGAAACAGAAAAGTGGGCATCAACTGGAAAGGTCAAGGCAGACCTTGCTCCAGTGCCACCCATCTTCCGGTCGGCAGGGAGTTTGTCCCCACCCGGATCGCTTCCCCCACCACCCCCGGGCCCGGGATGGCCCGTGTGCCGTCTGTGGCCTCTGGTCCGCCTGATGCCGGTGCTCCGGCTTGTCGGGAGCGCTGCCGGGGAGACAGCGCTGAGATCCCAGGGCGAGCGCCTTGCCCTTTCTGCCTAGTTCATTCAGGACTTTAGCGAAAGCCCTCCAGCTGCCCGTGAGCGGGAAGGAAGGCGGGCCGGGGGAAGTCAGTCCCAGCTCTGCCGACACTCGTGTGAGGACAAGAAGGGCCGCGGGAAGATGAACCCCGGGGACCCTGAAACGCTCAGATAAACAGGGCCTGCACCCGGTGCCCAGCCGCCCAGTACCCCTCGCGGGACAGCCGCGGGGCCGGAGGGCTCCTGCGCGGCGACAGCTCGGCCGCTTCTCTCAGCCCCCTCCCGCCGAGCCAGCCCCGGGCCCCGCTCCCCGGCCTGCAGAGAAACCGGCGAGCGGCGAGCAGAGGGAAATTTGTGTTGAGTTTTACGCTGGTATTTACGGAGGGAAACCGCAGGGCAGCGGGAGACCCGAGGTCTTCTCCTGTTTGTGTACCGCCACGCATTCTCAGTCGGCGTGTCCCCTGTGGATCCGTTCCGTTTTAAAACATGCGAGACTTTTCGGAGGGGACACCTTTACAGGATTAAGGAATCACTGACTGCGAAAAACTACCTTTGAAAGGCCATGTGGAGAAAAGAGCGTTTCGGTTCATAGCGCCTGGTGAGGGGGTGTGCTTTTGAACCCATGGGGACTGGTTGCTGTACCTGTAGTAATCCTCCTTGCAGTAAATACTGCCGTCCTTGGCAAAGCAGGTGAGTTCTGACTCCAAAGCCAGTTTACATTCACAGCACTTAAGACACCTGAGGTGCCATTGTTTGTCAACAGCCAGCAGGTAATATCTGTCTGAGATCTTTCCTCCACAACCAGCACACAAAGCAGGCTTCTCGGGGCTCATTGGGGGCATGTTCTGCAAAACAACCACACCACAAGGGGATGAAACAGGGGAAGACAGGCAGGCCGGCCGGGCTGGGGACGGGCCCTGCGCGGGGCCGGCACTCAGATACAGACCAAACTCTTTGCTCCCGGCGAGAAGTTTGAGGGGGAACCGGGACCGTCCACACGAGAACAGTATTTTACCGCTCATCAGCTTTCGTATCTATCCCGTTAAACCTCTCCTAACGATCTAATGTCGTTTCAATATGTGAAGACAACTGATTAGGCCTCAGTAAAGAAAGCAAACCCCATTCTTTCCCGAGGTTCCGAAGCTGAAATTTGTAGCTTCCCTGTTACTTTGGCGTTTTAATCTTAGAGCACTCCGCAAGATAGGCATTTTAAAGTAGGATAACAGGTTCTCTGCACCGAAAGTTTATGGTAGAAGGTGCAAGCTTCTGGCATCAATTTTCCGCCAAATTTTCACCAGTACTTGAACCAGCCAAAGTCTCGTCCCTAAAGAAAACCAGGTCGTGTAAAACAGAAGTAAGGGAAAGGAGACAGGTGGATTATATCAAAAGCAGTGAATGTGAAAGTTCACTGCCTCGGCCGGTGGTGAAGGTGGCACAGGCTGGTTTCAGCTAAAACTCTCATCTTTTCATCAGCAAACTTCTGCAAGTTCCCGTTAATCTGCTCCCCACAAGGAGTGTCGCTCGGGACAACAGCAGACGGAGGGACGGCGGAGACAAAAGCTCTGCCGCGAAACTTGGTCAGCGTTTGCTGATAAAGTAACAGGGAAAAACAATCCCGAACATCTTGTTGTAAAGTCGCAACTGTTTTAAAGTGACCACTCCTCATTATTTTTCCATCTGAAGTTGTACCCCTCGCCCCCCCTTTTCTTTTTTTTTTTTTTTTTTTTTTTGCTTTTGCAGCAATTGAAAAGGCGAGTTGAATTTACATTGCAAATCCTTATATAGCAAAGCGGGAGTTTATTTAAGAGAAGGGGGAAGGATCCTCTGGCTTAGAGCCCTATAACAGTCTTCCAGGCCGTTACTTTGTGTGCAGAGCCTTGTGCGCCATCGGCGGAAGCCCTACAAGTTGGAGAAAGGGAGATCTCGCTTTGCACAGAACAGCGTGACGCTCGGTTTCTCCGCCATCCATCAGTACGTTTGTCAGGACTTTGGTCCTTTGACTAAGAAAAGAGGAGATGTTACTGCTCGGCAAAGTAGTCGGCAGGCATAACGTTCGGAAAGAGCTGTGCCTCTTTGTATCGATCCCACGCTTCAGACCAAAAATGGTTATGGAAAGTAAGCGGTCGCGGTTTGCGGTTTTAATTTAGGAGGTGCCAGGAGTGCCGAGAAAAAAAAAAAAAAAGAAAGGAGAGAGAAGCACACCTCAACATCTCTAGCTGCAGCCCTACTGGGACGGGGCAGAGTGGCCGCAGCCAGCCGAGCAGGGGCGAAAGGCTGCTGCTCTTACAAGGGATGGAAAACCCTCCCTATCGCTACTTAAAATACTTTTCCACGTTACTCCAGAGAACACACGCAACGACATGGCTTAGATAATTGCATAACCCGGCAAACACAGCACCCGGCACTACAGGAGGGTTTACGGGGAGCCTCGGAAGGGTCTCTACAAGCAAGGGGTGGTAGGGGAGAGGGCAGAGGGAAACAACGTCTTTCTCTTCCCAAAGCCAGGCTCTGTCCCAGTGCGCGTCCATGCTTGCAGGGATTCCCTTTCAAAGAGTGCCAGCTCCTTTCTTACCGTTTCTCGGCCGTTCATCTGTCCGCCTTTGGCCAGGCGGGACTCGGTCTTGGATCGCCTCTCCATCTCCTCCATGATTCCTTGGATATGGCCTCCGGAGATCCCGTGGAAAAGCATGGCTGGGGGACGGAAAGGACAAGTATTTTCTTCTGCTCTGCACCCCACTATTTCCATATACAGACCCCAGAGTCTTTAGATCATCCAAAATGTTTACACCGAGGCGCACAGCGCAGGAAGGGTGGTTGCAATAGGAGCTTCTCTTTGCACAAGCACCGAGGGCTTCCTGAAGATGTGCAGAAAACAAACAAGGGGGAGAAAATGTAATAATAATTAATTTTTTAAAAAATAATTAAAGTGAGCTAAAGGATCTGTTACTGTTCTGGAGAGCTGGGGCTCCTGACTGGAGAGACGTGGAGCAGGGGCAGTAGAATCGGTCGGGAAAGGATATAGTTTTGAATACAAAGAAAGCAAAAAGAAATGCTATTTTCAGCAGTCCCTGGTTGCTTTAAAGTTCCCAGTGCCTGTAGGTTGGATTTGGGACTGCTGCTTTCCGGAGCTCTGTCCAATTTGTTAAGAGACTAAAGCCAGCCCATTTTTGATAATTTAGTAGGAGGAGTTCTCTCCCTTGAGCTGCCACTGATTTTTATTCAGACAACAAAGACCTGTCATACTCCTCTCAACCCCTAGTGATGGGCAAGCAGTGACAAACATTATAGTCGGGGCCGCGGGTGGGGTGGCGTTTATTACCTCCCTCAAACACGGAGTCCCGGGAGCCAGCGGCGACGGCGCCTGGCGAGGGACAGGGTGGCCCGGGGGCCCATCTGCCCCCGGGGACACGCCGCTCCGCCCGGGGGAGGCTCCGCTCGGCAGCCCCTCGGGCCGGCTCTGCCACGGGAAGGGGAGAGGGAGGAGAAGCGCCTTTGTGGGGCTGCCGAGGCAGGACGGAGCGGCCAGACCGCTCGCCGCGTACCGGGCGCGCCAAGAGGTCCCGGGCAAATGGAGTGTTTATCGGGGCTCTACCCGCCCTGCTGCTGCTGCGGAGCATCAGCCACGCCGAATCCCCTCCTGTACCCGCAGTGGGACCTCCGGCAGCCTCGGCTGCCAGCCTGTGGGGCCAGTCCCGGCCGCCGACGGGGCGGGCGGGCGCGAAGCGGTCCGGGCCTGCCTTCGCGGGGCTCTCTCCCTATGCCCACTCTCCAGCTGCGGTCTGCGAGCGATCGTTGTGCGCAATGTACTGGGCGATGCGTTCCTTCCTGGCTAATCTCTCTCTCTGCTTCCCCCTCCCTTTCTTTTCCCTTTTTCCTACTTACTTTTCACACCACTCATCCTTGCCTTTCTCTGGAACAGCTGCCGGCTGTTTCCTGACACCTCGATCCCCACTGAAGGATCTTCCTGGCGGCAGTGCTGCGCTCCCTCTTCCCGGGGGACGCTCCACACCGAACCCGAGTGCGCCTAGTGAAAGAAATACCCCAGCCCCCATTTCCTTTCCAAAGCATCCCAGAGACATCCTCAGGGGCTCCTCGAGTCACCTCTTCCATGTAACCCAAGATTCAGGCAGCCAGGTTCCTCCCTTCTCTTTCCCCCTAAGTAGCTAAAATTAATGTTATTTGCAGATTGAATGTTGCTACATTCTTCCGAGTGCCAGAATACAGCTCATAAAACAAAATTTCACACAAAGATGAAGTCAATCAAGTGAAATAAGCTGGGATTTTTTTTTTTTTTTCTGTTGGCACACTAGACCCTAGACAGCAGGGCTGCTATTTACTGTAAGTAATGTAATTAGCCCTTTTGGATGGAAATCACTGTGTTGTATGTGTGTGTGTGTTTTAATAAGAGAGTAATAGCTAAAAACCAACGAGACTCAAAGGGGTAAGGGAATCTCCCTTAAAACGGGTAGATCCCTCCAAAAGCCGTAGTCTCCTGCAGAGCACTCAGTCTGAAGGGAAAGAAAGAAAGAAAGAAAGAAAGAAAGAAAGAAAGAAAGAAAGAAAGAAAGAAAAAGAAAGAAAGAAAGAAAGAAATCTGTGTGTGGGGAAGGAGGAGGGAGAGATAGATTTTCCTTCGAGAAAACGAATTAATTAGCACAACAAGCCATCAGGAAAAAAATAAACAAGGTGATTCAATCCGAGATTGAATCCCGAATTATTTGGTCCTCGCGATACTTTTCCTTCCCGCCATCCCTCCGCGGTGCCTTAACTGGTCCGAGAGACAGGAGAAGTTGCTCCCCTCTCACCCCAAATCTCGCCAGGGAGCGGGAGCAGGGCCGGCGACCCACAGGCTGCGGAGACGGCGGCTTTGCTGAGCGCTGCGGAGCCGCCCAGGGAGGGTAGGGGCAGCGCAGGGGCGGGGGGAGCGGCCCGGCCTGGCAGGGGGGTAACCCCGCTGCGGGAGGGTCTACTGCCCGCACACCCTACTCTCACGAGGTGCCCCAAGCGTGCCTCCGCCCGGCGTGGGTTATGGCAGCGGCTGCTGTCGACAGAGGTGAAAATATCTCACCTAGAGAAGAGTTCATTTCTAATAGTTACAATAGAATCTTTCCACTCTACTGGCACGTTCAGGGTTTGGGGTTTTCTCCTTTGAACGAAGTGTTCCTTTATTCCCTTCCAGACATTTTGTTAGGGGTAGCTCACCCTGCCCCAACTTTTTGTTGCACCCTCTGTCTTGGAAATGCTCCACATTGTCCATGGCACCCGTGTTGCCAGAGAGCCCTCATTGTGTGCCAGGTAGAGACACCCGCCGAAACCCTCCCGCCCACGCCGTCCCTCCGGACCCACCCTCAGAAGCGCCGACGCCACCCCGCCGTGGCCGTGTTCCTGCCGGGCTGAGGACGTTCAAACTCGTCTCTCCCGAGAGGGGGATGGGGAGTGAGTCGGGGGGATCCCGAGGGGGTTTCTGTGCCCAGGTGCCCGCCGGGAGGCTGAAGTGGGGGTGCTGCGCGCCGCCGGCGACTTCTGCCCCCTCCTCCGGTGCTGTGGGTGCGAGTGCAGCTCCCCACTCGCCTGACACCTACTGCCCGGGGTTCACCAGAAAGCTGGCTGCGGGTGCGGTGTCAAAGCGTCAGTCCAAGCTGCAGACACTCGAAATATTGTACGTTACATTCACATTTCTACCTTAGCTCGACGGTGCCGTTAGGAATAATTGGACAGACTCATAACAAAACTCTGAAGTGACTAAACCTCCTCTGGTTGGGCACACTTAATTAATTAGAGGGTCCTTTCCTTCTGCTCCATCAGGTACGGTTAAAGCTAAACTGCTAGCTACCACTGCTCCAGTAAAGGAGGCCGGGGGTTTGTAAGGCGTTTTCTGATTAACATCCTAATGCCGGCAGACCACTTCTTACCTAAAGGGACACTGAAAGTTTGTTGCTAGCATCAAACGTGACTTCTCCGTTTCTAAAAGGCCTGTAGGAGATCAAGGTAAATCTGTTTCAATGTTCCTGAGATCTCATTCCTCGCTGCGAACTGAGACTCCGGTGCTGCGAGGCAGGCTGGTAGCGGGAGGTTGCCATCACAGCGCAAGGGGCTCTGTTCGGTTTTGCTGGTTTGCTTGCGGGTGGGGGGGGGGACACAAAAGCTCCCAAAGAACGCGATAGGGAATCTAAAATCCACATCTACCAGTTTATCCCTTATGAATCCACCTGCGTTAGCACTTCGCCTCTGAACGTTTCTCGTTGCAGGGCGCTTTTATCTCCTTTTCCCGCAGCATTTGGGGATAGATAGCTGCTGTGCGATATTCAGGGTGTTTTAGTAAGGCGAAGGGCACTCAGGTTTTTCCTTTCTTAGAGGCTGTACCCAGACTCCTCAAGCAGATGAGGATAAAGGGCACTATGTGACTATGGAGATTTCCGTGGGTCGAACCTCCATCTGCGCGTCGCCGCTACCCAAGCCAGGCTGCAGCCCGGATCCGCCGGGAACCCGTGGGAGTCGCGTCCACTTTCGGGACGAGCCCATCCCTGGACAGCTTTCGTCATTGAGAGCATTGAGAGCTCTAGATCCTTTCTTCCCGGCCATGGGCTAAAGCTTATTACAGCGTAAGCGATCTCGTGATTAGTGCTGAGGATTTAGGACAAGGTCTACATGCAAATTAATAATTGACCAGCAATAATTAGAAGAAAGGGGAGGGTACTCAGGCCGGGAGGTGGGGTGATGGTGGGGAGAAGGGGGAGCTCTGTAAGTAGAAATGGTTTGGGATTAGCCTGTCCTGGAAGAAGCCAGCGCCGGTCCCGGGCCGCGGGCGCAAGGCCCTGTGCGGGGTAGAGCGCAGGGCGCGTACGGGGCGCCCCGTCTCACCCTCGCCTTCAGGTACCTGCACTGCTCAAGACACTTCCAGTTTAATCATTTCCAGAAACTTAAAGCGCGTAGTAATAATAGCGACAGGATTACGATCCTGTTGCCAGCAAGTCGGGACGTGGAAGCCAGATCTATTTTTAAATCCTAACGCTATTTTCTACTCTGCGAGCTTGTGGTGGAGAACAGTGCTGTTAATGATCAACCTCATCCCTTTGTAAAGTCCGCGGCTAGTGCAAGCAATCTATGCACAAAGAAGGAGAATCTGAAGAGTTACATCTCTCGGCGGTGGCGTCAAATATAGATAAGATTGTTTTCAGCATTTAAATGGGTTGCGTTTTGTCTAAAACTCGGCATAGTTTAAAATTCCTCTTTGTCAGAAGCAAAGTGTTTCAGCATCACTGACTTTTCTCTTGTCTCGACCATCCTGGAGTGTACTGCAGACCAACTTTGGGGTTCGGGTGTTATGGGACCAGCGGCAGCCGGCGTTAGCTGCCGGGCTCTGCACCGCCTCCCCCCACTGCCGGGCCGGGCTGCGAGGCGGCGGGTGGCACGGGCGCGGGCATCTCCGGCCGTGAGCGTCATCGAGTTAACAAACCCAAACTGCCATCGTTCTCGTACCTCCTGGTAATCTAAAACCACGTAAATTAAGACACGTCTTCATTTGCTTAAGGAGATGATATCTAGATGCTAAACAATTAAGTGCTTTGCAGAATAATCCCGGACACATATCTCCATGGCCAAGCGCTGTCTGACCACAAATAAGTGATCACATAGCCAGAAGAGAGCGGGAGAGGCTGATTATTGTCTCACACGAAACTGTTCACCGCCAAGGACCTCAGCATTGTTAGCTTCTTAGCTGGCTAATATTAACCCTAATCTTATTGGCACTCCGGTTGTAATTAAGCCATTGGAAATTATGATCTTTTGCTGTCTTTGAAAAGGACTCATTTACAGGCTAGATTCGCAGACAGGTGAAAGGAGACGTTTCGTTAAAAAAAAAAAAAAAAAGGAAAAAGAAGAAAGAAAAAATTAAAAGAAAGAAGAAAAACACATGCACTTTATTTCTTTTTAAAAATTGAGCTGAACGGCTCAGTCTTCCCAGGCTGCAATTTTTCTAGACTAAAACAAAGATGCACCAAATGCTGCCTGCGAATACACCTGGGGAAATGACCGTTCTGTATTAAAAAAAAAAACAAAAAACACCAACAAAACAAAACCACCACGCCAAAGAAACACCCCGCAAATGACATCCATGAGGTCTAAATAGCTGCATTATTAGCAGAGACTCATGCAGAAGCTTACCTTGAGACCTTAGAAGCTCTTTCCAAAATTGTGCCCTCCTTAATGAGTGATGAGGGATGGGTTTTGGATGGAGAAGAGACGCAATGATCTAGCCAGTAGATGGAGGTTGTTCCTTGTTCCTAGCAGAGGATCCCTATGTTAATTAAAGTAAACAAGCTGCTTGGTGGAAAGATTCCCCCCCCCCCCCTTCTGCCCCCTCTGCATAGGCTTTAATATAGAATCGACGTGAATTTCTCACCTCTGACCTCTCACCAACATACACTTATACCTATGCCTTTTATTTTCTACTTGTTTCGAAATATTTTTTCCCCAATAAAATAAATAAAGAAAGAAGAGAGGGAATGAAAGCAAAAATAAATCCCACCTCTCAATTTTGGCTGGTTTGTCGGATTTTCTTGATTAGCTGTCTCAGCTCCTCAGTAATCAGGTGAAGTGTTAATGGGGAGCTGGTTGTAAATAAAACTAATAAAGCAAAGAACATATTAAGAAATTAAAAAAGGGCGAGGACGGAGAGGCTGATAAAAATATTGTAGCGAGCTGAGCGTTTCCCCATCATGTCGGTATTTTCGTTCTGTGCTTATTCACAGCTGAGCAGCAAGCCCGTGTTGTTGCCATCTCTCCACATTTTTTTTTTCAAACCAGCCACGGTTTGCATCAACCCTTCCCACTTTCATAAAAAGCCTCTCAAATGGAGTCGCTAAACAGCAAACTTCAGCCTGATCTGATGTGATATGATATACGGATTCATGGAGCGACCTCGCTTTGCCAAACCCGATGAAACTGTGAGTTGTCATGCAATACTGCGCAGTCAAACCTGGGATAATTGTAAAAGTGAACCCAATTTAACCCATTAGAATAAAATCAGATGCCAAGATGAATCGGAATCATTGCTTCTTAGGTGACAGTACTGATGACAATTGATCCACCGGCTCAAAACAATAGAAAGATATCGGGTGGGGAGCAGCTCCTCACGCCCGGAGTCCCCGTCTTGGGGGATACGGGGAGCCGGCGAGGCAGGAGCCGCTCCCGGCGGGGCTCCAAGGCTCCGGGGGCACTGCGGCCGCGCCTCTCGCCGGCCCTCACGGAGCGGCCCTGGCAGGAAGGGGCGGACTGGACTGCACGGGCCCTCTGGCCGGGGAGCTGTTTCTGGAGCAGGAACACGAGATGACTTCTAGCTTTGGCTTTGTTTGCCTCTTTCTCGTAACTCCTCTGACAGTTTCAGTTCTTCTCCCTTGAGCCATGTGACCCTTGGGTCTACGTGACCAGCTTGGTAATCTATTAAAAAAAAAAAAAAAGAAAAGAAAAGAAAAAAGAAAAGAAAAGAAAAGAAAAGAAAAAAGAAAAGAAAAGCGAGCAAGGGATGCTAATGGTCTTCCTTGTGGTTTGTCAGGGAGCGGAGACCCGGCGGCGTAGGGAGGAGACAGGGCTCTGCTCCCCGCCAAGGTGCGCACCGGCAAGCGGGGGTCGAGCCCTGCGCCCCGGGGCTCCACTCCACCTCGGCTCTGCCAGCAAACGGCGGAGGGAGCTCAGCAGCTGCCGGGTAGCAGCACGATGGCACTGGGAGCTGCTCTCCCCGCCCCGGGCTCCATCCTGGACGGGGGGCGGAGGCCCCTGAGGCAGCACCGCGCCCGCCCTCCCTCGGGCAGGGCCTAGGGAGCCCGCGAAGCGCGCAGCGGCACCGGGTCCGCGGTCACCGTGACTGTGGAGGTGCAGCAAAGAGCACGTTCCACCCAACAGCAGCTCACCTGGAGAAAGCAGCCAGGGAGGTGTCAGGTGAGGGCAGTGGGGAGTACTTCTAGCGGAAGACTTAAAAAGCCGAGGCGTCTCCCTGCGGTAGGAGTGGGTTTGGGGCAGGTGGCTACGAGATCTGAGCACACAGTTTGCTTTGCCGGCTCTGAGGCCAAGCCAGTGCTTCTTGCTCACATGGTCTGGATGGCGAGAACTTGTAGAGTAAGGTTTTCATTAAAGCCGCTGGCAAGCAGGAAGTTTAAAGCCATCCCATGCAAAAGCGGGACCAGCCCTCGGGCAGAACCCTTCAGCCTGTGCCTGCGCTGGAACGCGACTGACCACGCAAAGAGAGAGGTGCCTTCATGGGACTTGCTCTCTTCTTAAGCTCCCAGAGATAGCAACTGCTAGGTACAATAATAATAATTAATATTATCATAATCATCACGGTTGTTACTGCTACGACTTCGAGGGTGGCTGCCGAGGCCCTTGGCGCTGGAAGAAGCCCAGCCCGGGCTGACCCCGACTCCAGCCCCGGCCCAGTCTGGAGGGCACTGCCGACGGCGGTCGCAGCCTCGGGCTCTCCGCATCTCTTCGTCTTACTCTCTAAAGCGCTTAACATATTTTATTCCCCCAGTTATCGTCATTTTAATGGGAGCAAGAGTCAGAGGCATCTGTAAGGCTTATAATAAGCCACCTGCTGCGTCGCATCCAACTAATGTTATGCTTTATTTCATTATTACTGCCTCTACGGCAACATAACCGGACCTTGCTTGGCAAATTCCCCACCACGACGGGGAAAGCTATGACCCGGTCACCGTTCAGAGACAGCGACTGATGGCGCGGTTCTTGCACACGGACCAGGACCCACTGGCCGTTGGGTGTGTTCATCCGGCAGCTTTGGGGTGCACAGCGCACTGAACGCGTTTATAGCTGTCTCTCCCCACAGTGACCCCGCTCTCCATCTATTTGCATGCACACGTGAAGCTATATAAACAGCAGTAATAGCCTCATCCGTTAAATCCGTTAATACGTTTGTTAGCACAACTATTCCAAGTCGTTTCGGATATTTGGGGTCAGTCTGTTCAATGTAGCTTCAGTCTATTGACTTGCCAGGCGAGATGATCGTGTGGACTCATTTGCTAAAACGATGAAAACAGACTTTAGCTCTAAACTGTCCCACTCTTCCATCTGATGGGATGTTAATACACAACCGAAATTTGGTTGGTTTTTTGTTACCAGAGGGCTGCGCTGACGTTCAAATGATCTAAATCTCAGCATCTGGAAGCTTGCACAGGCATCTTTTTGGAATAGATTTCAAGACATTTCGTTCAACCAAAGCTGAGGAAGGCTCAAAGTGGGACACCAAGCAACTGGGAACAGTTTCCCAAATAAATGAAGCCATCTGCTTCATTTTGGAAAAAAACCCTTCCACTCACTATAGCCCCTCCGGGTAACCCCACCCCTTCCCACCCAAGGTCCAGCTTCGGGATGTCCCCGAGGCCTCCATCGGCAAAGCGCACCGTGGGGAGAGGGGAGGGGAGAGCGGCGTCACCTCGGAGACACTCGGTGGACTGGAGCTTCATTTAGTGTTTTCTGGGGGCAGCAATGCATCGACATTGTAGTAGGACGTATTATCTGAGTGTCATTCAATCTTGATGAAGATCTGTGCGACAAGTCGTGTGAAACAATAAATACAATCGTCCGGCTATCAATAACTTGAGTAGGAAATGAAGAAGGACTTTCGTATTAATGAAACAAAGATGAAGGAGCTCTTGCCAAGGCTGCCTCTCACGTACAGGAGTGCTCAGTACCTCCTGGGCGCTCATGAATATCTGTAGTGCGTTGTACACATCATATTATGTTTGCAAACAAAATTCTTTTGTCTTTCAAAGGCTTTTACAAACTTGGACACCAAGCAGACCGATGTTCAATCGAATACAAAGAATTTAAATTATTCAGGAACCCAAGCGATTCTGTTGAGTCTTTCTTTCTCCCATCCCCCATCTCAGTGCCGGGGATTTAATCCGGTAATGAGTGTGCCAGGGAGCCTTCCTGGGCCCTGCCCCAAGGCGGCAGAGTCATCTCCCGTGGCCAGGGTGGACAGGCGGCCAGGGCCGGAGACCGGCTGCAAAACTGCCCGTTCCGGCAGCGGCTTCCCCCTCCTCCCCTGGGAAGGGCTGCGGGGTTGGATGCCGTGCTGGTGCTCAGGCATCTCTCAGCTCATTGTGCAAAGACATCGGAGCACACTCCGGAGCAGCGGGAGCGGTTGGGCACATCCCAGAGGGTGGATTTCCCTTGGTACGCGGCGGGAGCGCTGCCGTCACCCCGGGCACCCTTGAGGAGCACCGCCCGACAGCAGCACATGGCACAGCACCACGATACATGGCACAACAGGACACAGAACAAGACAACGCCATCTCTCCCCGCCCCCCTTTCCCAGCAGCAGAAACTCATGGGCGCACCACAACCATCAACAATTGTTGGGCATCACTGTTAAGACGAAAGTAGCGTAAAATAAAATCGTGGGATTTTAATGATTAGGCATGCTCTCTTGCTTAGTTCCTTTAAGGTGAAATTAATTGTATTATGGGATTGTAACCCGTTGCTTGTAGAGCAAAAGAAAGGGAAAGGGGAATCAATAACACGGCGTCTAAAACACACGTGCACATATGGTTCAGTTTGTGTTTTATTGCAGCTAAAGCACATTCGCTGGGAGCCAGGATCAGGTACAGCAAATGCCAGTGTTCCAGCAGTGGAAGCCACAAGGAGCTTTGGTTTCGCAGCCACCCTAGCAGAATGGAAGATATTAACCACGCATATATAAGGGAAAAAAAGGAAAAAGAAAAAGATTCGAAGCGATTCTTTTTGGACTGGTCTTTCACGTTAACTTGGTCCAGAAGAAATAAACCAAGTCGTTATTGCATTACTCAGTAATCAGTATGGAAAGCTCAACCCTGCTTATGGTTAACAAGAATTGTTAATGATATATAAATCATTTGATCTATCGTGCCCTCCAGACTAAAAAGAAAATAATGGCAACCCCAAGCAAATGGTCCTAATTAGTGTCCAAGAAACCACTTCCTAAATGTATCCTTCCAACTCATTCCAGTTTGACTGTCCAGAGCAGTCTTTTGTTCTTAAACTTCTCTATTTTGTGTGTAACTGCACAAATGCTCTGCATACCGGGGCTCTGAAAATAGCTCATCTAGGAGCACAGCATCAGGAGCAGAGGGAGAGCGAGATGATCCCAGTCTCCCTGTGTCGCCTGTAAATAGGTTCCGACTATTTGAAACTTTTATTTCCTCAAAGGCTTGCCTCCTGACAAGTCTCCTTAGACAAGTACCGAAGGGGCTTTCCCCAGAAAGGAAGTCTCTGCCACTGCTCATACAGCAATGTGAACTTTGAAAAGGAAAAGCTGCAAATGGCCCCAGAACCAGGGTGTGCATGTTTAGGCTGTCTATGACATGCTCTTACCCTCTTTTTCCACCACATTAAAGTGTGATCTTTAAAAGTTACATGCACCGTGGGCATACTGATATTTACTACACTTGAAGTGGTACCCGAGTGAAGATTCAGGCACCAACAGAAGTGTGACAAGAACTTGGTCAGTGGGTTATTGTGGCCTTGGTCTTGTCCCACTGAAAGCAGCATGACTTTGGATGTTGCTCTCACGGGAGGCCTGTTTCTTGGATGTATAAAACACAAACTGATATGTCTCATTAGCTGGAGTGCCAGATCCTGATGCTGCATCAAAGTCACCCACCCTTACCCTGAATCCCACTTTTGTCACTACAAAATGTAACTCCTAACGTCTTAAACACAGTGCTGACAAACTGAACTACCTTGGAGACAAAACTCATCTTGGCCCTATCAGCTTGTGGGGTTTTTTTTGTAGAAAAAGGAAAGCATGCTGGAAACAGACTTTCTGGCATGCTGGTTCTCTTCCTAGACGTGATGGACTTGCCAAAGGCAACAGAACTTCTCTAAAACGACAGTCAATTAAATAACTCCCGTGCAGCGCTCTTCATGCTACTTCCAAGAGATAATGCTAACGGGAAATGCTGCAATATTTTATTCTAGCTTTAAGGAAATCTGTCGACGACCTTCCTTGGACTTAAAACGTCCTTGACTCGCTTGAAGTCACGGTAAAACACAGAGGATGGGTTGCCAACTTTTGCTACCCCAGCATAAATGATTTTACAAAGTCGCGGGGACAACATCCATAAGCTGATGCTGAAAAGCAAGGCTTCGTATTCACACGTCTGCAAGCAGAGACACGGCATTTGTTTCTCTGCGAGTGTGCAACTTTGAAGAGCACTAAATAACCAGGAACTGGATCCACAGAGGTCTACTGGCCAGCCATAACGCAAAATCAACCCACCTCAGCTCTGAGGAGTTTTCAGCTCTTTGAGGTTTCATGTCGCAAGCGAGTGTAAATGCAAACCGTGTAAAGGAAACAGCCTTGTTTGGTGATTCCAGATTAAACGCGTTTATAAAGCAATTGCAGTCTATTATAAATAAATAGATACCTAAGTAGATGGGGTCAAGTTACAGAAGTGAACGCCGTGCACCTCCAGCCATCGTTTAACACTGCCACAATTTCGCTGCTCCCTCAGAGGCGATGCACACAGTGTCTGGATCGGTCTGAGCTCTCGCTAACAGCCGGTCAGCCCCGGAGGCGGCCGCGCTCGCATCCCGGGCGGGGAGGCGGCTGAGCTGGTCGGAGGCGGAGGAAGCGGGAGATCACGGCGCGTTTAAACTCCGTTCGCTTTGGACATTTTCCTTTTTTGTTTTGTTTTGTTTTTTGTTTTTCCCATTTCAGCTTGTTGACTTTTACCGTGCTGTCTGTGTGGGGCTCCCGGGCCGACGCGGCTGGGAAGCGCCTATGGAGAAGCCGTCGCCGGGGCAGTCGCGGGGCCAAACGACTTCTCCACCGGCCCTTCCCGGCCGCGCCGCCAGACTTGTAGCTCCTCCGATCCTTGTGGCTTCTTTATGAGAGGCACGTACCCAAATTTAGGTATCTGGGCTCTTTGAGGGATGAGAGTGTCTAATGTAGCTGTGCCTCTCCTGGGATGCTGAAAAGTTGGCACATCTGCTGGAGACAATCTCTAGCCCGGGGTATGACAGAAATAAATGCCAGTGCAACTATAATTTGGGTCTTTGTGCCTGTGTATTTTGACATCACTTTAAACTATATAGTTACATAGGTTCTATTTCCCCATATCTACCTTCTTAACTTATTTCTTCTCGTGAGTCCAATGCTGGCTTTCACCAAAATATCTGTCTGTACATGCTGTTACTCAGGAGACACTCTTGCCATTCACATCTCCTCCTGAAGCCTTCAGCCTCAGTCCATTCCCAATCATAATGCCTGTCATGGAGCATTTCTGGTTTCACTGCCCCAGACTTCTCAGTCTTGACCCTAGTGGGTATCTTGATCCCACAGCTAGATATCTCCAGAAGCCCAGAGCATGAACTGAAAGGCTCAAGAACCTTGATGGAACCGAAGAAGCCTTGCTGCTGGGCTGTTTCACTCAGCTCAAGTCCTCAAATATTTTGCTCAGTTTTTTCTAGTTATCCATATGGATTTTGTCCTTTTTCCCAAGTCATGGCCTCAAGGTGACCCAGCTCTTTTTCTGGTTCCTCTCTTGTTGCCTGTTCCAGGGCAGTGATCAGCTCTTTACTCTTTTTTTTTTTTTTTTCCTTCTTCCTTCCCAAAAATGACAGTTCTCAGGGAACACAGCTGCTTATCAGATGTCCCTTTATTCCTCCACCATGCTGAGTGTGGGCTCTTTGCCTCACTTGAAGCCTTCCCTCTGTTCTCTCCCACTGAAGTCAAAGCCTTGCTGGTTCTGTGTATAAATCTGACACTTTCCTCTCCCACAAACTCTAAGGCCAGCAGGGACTGCAGACAGCACTGGAGAAAAAGGCTTCTTGTCTCCACTTCCAGAGCAGGACAGTCTGTGAAGAACACAGAACAGTCCAGAGAAAAATGGCAGATGAAGTTGTGCTTTCCCCCGGGTCTGAGCATTCCCGCTGAAATGCAATCCTCAGAGAATTTATTCAGCAGGTATAGCAGAATATTTGAGTCAGCGCACAGCATAATTCGTTCCAGTTTATGACTTAGCCAAATTAGGATACTTTTTCACTTATTTGACAAAAGTCACATTCCCAACATGCAGAGCTCTTAGCACACTACCTCCCTGCCAAACACATTGCTGCTCCAGAGCAGGGGCCACAATGGGTGCTTGAAGTTATTTGAACTACAAATGTGAACACAACAAAAGATTTTTTCATAGCCTCATCTACCTTTTTAAAAAAAATTATTATTTTTTAAAAAGGGCTCTATCTTTCTCAGGTAAAGTTTTGAAAATATTTATCCCCAAACAAAGAGGAGTCTGGAAAGTAGAAGCTGAATTTATTAAAAATGGTACAGTTCGAAGGAGCTGAAAATAAGAGAGATGCAGTGCAGCTTTACAGACAGCAAGATACTGACTGCACCCATGAATTTGAAAAGCATATTGTTCTGCAGCAGTGAGTAGCTCTAAATAATTCTCTTTGGGATTGAGTAACCATATCAAATCAGTTTCAGATATTTATTTTTAAATTCATGTAATGTTCTGTGTGGTGTTTTGCAGCATCCAAAAATGTGTGCAAACATTGTGTCTAATCTGGAAGCTTTTTTCCTTTCCTATGACTGTCTTTGTTTGTTTGATGTGTGCATCATCAGTCTAGTTCATAATTCATATAAATACTCCTTCCACTGAAGGTCACATTGCATACAATTATTTCCTTGTCACTGCTCTCTAGAAAAATAATCAAGGAAATCAGCAGATAAACCAATGATATGGTCTTAGTTCACTTGACATTTAGATCTTCATTTATAAATGACTGCAGGTTCCCCTGTGTTATCGTTGATTTTTGCCTTTAAGTATGCAGTGACCTCACTGATGTAAGTATCGTTGCACTGCAATGGAAGAAGTGACTTGGCTCATGGATACCACAGCTCTACAGGAGTTCTTGCAAAATCCTGCACGTAACTTCAGTGCACACATCTAGTTCTTAACAGCCATGGGGTCACAGACCCTGGCCTAACTTAAAATCTAACAGACTTTCACCGTGCCTTCATAAAAATCACGTGAAGGACAATGCTTCGTGAAGAGGAGACTGAGGGGAGATCTTATTAACATTTATAAATATCTAAAGGGTGGGTGTCAGGAGATTGGGACATCCCTTTTTTCTATAGTAGATAGCAACAGGACAAGGGGTAATGGGATGAAGCTGGAACACAAAAAGTGCCACTTAAACATAAGAAAAAACTATTTCACTGTGAGGGTGACAGAGCCCTGGCACAGGCTGCCCAGAGGGGTTGTGGAGTCTCCTTCCTTGGAGGTCTTCAAAACCCGCCTGGACATGTTCCTCTGTTATCTGATCTAGGTGAACCTGCTTCTGCAGGGGAGTTTTACTAGATGATCTCTAAAAGTCCCTTCCAACCCTACCATTCTATGATTCTATGAATGCTTCAAGAACAAGGATTTGAAATCAGGTTCAGTGATTGAATTCAAGGTGGAGTGTGTTGACAAGAATCTGAACTCTCTATTTCAGTGGAAAGATACTTCAGGAATTTGTTATCATGTGGGCTTACATTCCATTAGGTTTGTGAGGCTGCACATGATGAGGTACCATTTAGAGCACTGAAAATGAGCCCATACAAAAGGTCATCTTGACTCTTTTCTGCCTGGAGACTATCACACAAGAAACTTTCTGTTTCAGACTACTGAGTCCTCTGAGATGATGGGAACTTTTCAGGAATGGCATCCTCAAAAACTTTGATGTCTCTTAGATCTGTCACAGAATGTGCCACGTTTGTAGCACCTTTTAGGAGCACCGGGAAGGAGTGGCAATGGTCAAGAAGAGCATTCTCTGCATAGCGCCTCCTAGGGCACGTCCATGGAAATACATCTTGCTTTGCCACTTGGTACCTCCGTACACAATGCAGAAAACTGGCATTTGTTAGAGCAGTAAGTAGTTCAGGGAAAGGTTTAGCAGATTCTTTGAAGTGGCAGCACAGGATGCTGTTGTTTCTCAGTGTTGATGGTATGGGTTATGCAGTTGCTAGTGTGCACTGTTATGCTGTGATTAGTGCTTGTTTATGGGCTTTCCATACATGTGACTTCTGAGACATAGCACTAAACATTTTAACCTACTTTTCTCGTGGTCCAATTGCTTTCCCCTTGTTTGGCAGTCTTTCCAATGCAGCAGTCTCTAAATAAGGATATGTTGACATGTTGCACATCATTCAGTCCTCTTCTCTGGATGTTAGGGGAGTTTCAACCCTGAGTAACAGGAGCTCTTCCTACAGCTTTGCAATTTACTTAGAAGAGCTTGTTCCTTTCTAGTGGCTGGCACTAATTTCCTTCTGTACTTTTTCCTGTGTTATGTGGAACATAAATCAGTATTTTTTTTCAAATCATAGTTACAAACAGAAAGCCATCTGTGAGAGACATTTGGAGAATATGCAATGTATCTCATTGAGCATCTTTTAATAGACACTGCTTTTTGGTATGGACTAACCTTTCTTTGAAGAGAAGAAGATTTTTTTTTGTGAAACATTTCTTAGTGAACCTTCTCACATTCTCAGCTGTCTGTGCTAGATAATACAGTCAGCTCTGAGCTTAGCAATGACTTGTATTTTTAAATCCAGGAAGGAAAATAGCCTTTCACTTTCTATGTGCTGATATATTAAAAAACATATTAGAGTGCTAAATGGAGCATATCTACTTTTGCTAAAGAAGCTGTGTAGGTATGTTTACTACTACGTGGCATGGTGCCATTGGGACATCTGAGCCCATTAATGAGCATATAGTTCATGTATACCTTAGCTTTGTTTAAGTTTGATCATCTCTGCTACTGTCTGACTGGTTTCTCTCTTAGCATTCTTCACATCACTACTGCACTCTTAGCCCCAGAAAAAACAGGCAGTTGTGCAACCTGATGCCAGCTAATGCTGCTTTACTTTGCCATGAGGTAAGGCAATCTTAGCAAAAATGAGAAGCAGGTCTTGAATATCGTCTCAGGTTATCTGACTACATAGATGTAAATCCTCTGCACATCTTTTCATAAAAGACAGATTGTCCAGTGCCTAAAACACATTTTGAGGTCAAGAAAAGTGGGAAAGGGGAGCAGTCTGAAACACTCATCAATATCTTGGAGATCTCAGGGGTCTGAGGAATGGTTGTAGAATCGAATTCTCCTTAGCAGTAACAACCAGTGCAATTTTTACAGCAAGCAAGCAAGAAAAGGAGAGAGAATAATGGGGAGATTGCCATTAAATAGTGATTACTCACTGCCACCCCATTTCCCTTTCATTGTTTTTTTTTTCTTGTGTTATATAAGTTTATCTCCCTTGTCATTTAAATTAATGTACATTTATGGCACTTGTTAATAGGAAAATATGAGTTTTAGATCAAAGAGTAGCTAATGAATCAGCAGCACTCATTCAACAGTTGGTGATTATAGTAATTTGCTCTTATGTATTGCACATGCAATCACCAACATACAAAATTATAGTATCAATATCAACAAATTGAAATACTGTTTATGGTAGCATTTAATGTAAAAGGGCTGATTTGCTTCAGCCTATGTTTTCCTCTGATTCATTACTTTTTCTCTAGCCCATACAGAGGGAATACATTGCAAGGACTTGGCAGTTTCGTGTTGTGTAAGGGATACAGGAATGTGGAGGGCTCTACTTGGAAAAAGAGTCTTTCTTTTATGAGTTGGATGAAGGATATGTTCTCTCATAGGAAAAAAAAGAAAGACCATAACCTTTTAAGACCTTTTATTAAGGACTGTAAATGAAACCACAAATTAAGTATTTGGGAAGATTTACAGTTATCATACAGTTTTAGCTTCAGTAAAGGAAAAGGTACAGCATTTCATAGTTTTCACAGACATTCCTAGAGCAAAAGAAATTAAACTAATAACTTAAAGTAATTTAAAAAAAAGCTAAAAATAAGCTAAATCAATCTACTTCAGATTAACATTGAAACTTTTCTTTATCTATGACCTGAAATAGCAGTCAGCATAAAACAATATTTGTGTAATACAGAGGCAAATAAAGAATGTTACATTTATATTTGGCATAAGAGGGAATTCTGTCAAGACTGACTTCTAGCAAGCTGGAAAGATCCTTTAGTTGTGCATATATTAGAAACACAATCTAGAATCTGTTGGCTGAAGCCACCCTGCTGTAGCCTACAGAGATTGTATACCTGTTTACGCATAGGTCCCTTTCATCCTTCTTGAGGAAGGAGAACTCTACCATGCCTGTGGATTGAATGTTTTATTTGCTTTCTTCTATCATGGCCTATGAACACTGAAAAATATATTTTTATCAGTAATACAGTTCAAGGGGTGATGGTACTGGTAGAGCCTCCAGTAAAAACAGGATTTCTGCCATGTTGTTTTTATCCCAAACCAACAATACATCACTATACAGTGGAAATTCTCAATTGTTTGGATGAAAACACTTACTGAGCAAGATAAATTAGCTAATTTAACAGTAAAAATGTGCTGGAGAAAGTGCCAAGAGGGCATATATGCATTTTTATCCTGAACCTCAATACAGTAATATAAAATATGCTTTACAGCTAGAAGGAGTAGAAGTGCTATTGTCCTAGTACTACTAGTCCCTGAGGACACTAGCCAGACCCTGTGCAGCCTCACCTGAGTGACCACTCACACCTTACACAGCAGGCACAGGGCCCTCTTTGAGCTCAGCCCAGGGCTGTCAGGCCATGTCCCACCTGTGTGTAGGAGTGGTGAGACTCCCACGAGACTCCCATCTTATTTTCTCCCCTTCCCTGGCTTGCTGAGGAGGTGGGGGATAAAGCGGTGTGGTGGGCACCTGGCATCCAGCCAGGCTCAAGCTACCACATCTTTAAAACACCACAAAGGCTGTAGGTACTGCTGATTCAAACACTCATCATCTGATGTCTTGGGTTGGCCTTGGATCTGCTTTGTTGTCAAGGCATTGTCTGTTGACAGTCTTTATCCCACCCTGCTCTCTGTCTAGGGTGGTGAGATGGGCTCTGGTTGTGAGACCCTGACCTGCTGCACCCAGGAGAGAACCTTCACTCTGCAGGGAGCTGCTGAGCTTTCTCAGAGCTCTACCAGCTATTGCCAGAAAGTGGGTCTGTGTCTGTTCTTGAGTTTCAAAGCAGATTATTGGTTGCATGTACCTGACAGGGATTTTTTGTTTTTAGGAGAAAGAAGTAGAACTAATACTATCCTAAAGGCAACACATCAAGATTTCCTCTGTTAAGGCTGGTAGTGATTACCAGCCTTCCTTATTTCTGATGGATTTATTTATTATTATTTGGAGAAGTAGAGTATATGTATTAATGTCTTTCAGAAGGGAAGAACTTGTGAGTACTGTATAATTGTATTTTATTTAACCAATTGAACTGAGAGATGAGTTTTTCTCCAATAAGTGAAATAGCACCCTCAACTGCCTCACGGCTACTGGATGATTTAAGCAAAAGCATCTGGTACATCCAGACAAAAATCATTACGGTTAGTACTTTAATCTCAGCAAAAACCTAAAACTTTTTTCTCAGCTGCTGCCTCCAGTGGTAGGTTGTGACAGAATACCACCATTTATGCATGTTACTTCAACACTATGAGCAACTTTCTGCATTGAACATGTGAGTACTCTGATTGCAGGGAATCTGTGCTCTGCTAATGAGGTTTAACTCCTTTATATGACAGCCTTCCTCTTACTGTAACTCTGATGCCCCTATTCAAGGTTCTAATCTCTGCTGGCAAGAGGGAGGGAATAAAATAGCTTGGATAATGTTTTAAATAGGCTGATATTCAAAACCCACCTGGACAAGTTCCTGTGTGACCCACTCTAGGTGGTTCTGCTCTGGCAGGGGGGTTGGATTGGATGATCTTTCAAAGTCTCTTCCAACCCTTAAGATTCTGTGATTCTTATCTATGATGTGCTACTGACTGTGGTTGGCACAAACCTGGGCTGAGGGGGCTGTGCCTCACACCAAGGAGGTATGACATGCTGTTCCTGTCACAATGTGGGGATATGCCTGCTGGCCCCCATTTACAGCTGCATCTGCTCTTGATCCTTCCCCTAACACTTCTGTGCTTTAAAACAATACTTAGTTAAGAATAGCTGCCTTGAGATCATTATTAGATATTTGATAATGGTATGGTGATGATAATTTTTAAATGGTTTTTTACATATCTCATTTTAGACAGGGGTGTCACTCTTGAAGTCTTAGAAACTAGAAAAATAAACACAGAGCCTTTCTTATCGTTCTCTTCACTCAGCCCCATGCCAACTGCCTGTACGTGTGCTACAGGCTGCTGAACAGAGTTTCTTTTCAGTGCTTGTTTGTTATGACTTAGCTAAGCACTGTAAACAATCCACTTCATGTGATCTAAATTGATTAGTATAAACATCAACTAATTAAGGTTTTTATTGCTTCCACCTGGGAATAGTCTACTAAAAGGAAGTGCAGGTCATTTTTTTTTTTCTTGTAAGTTTACTCAAACTGAAAGGAAAAATTTGGAAGTCTGTTTTGCTCTACTCTTCAGGGACCTAAAGCCACTGTTGGTGTGAAGAGCTCTATTTGTAATCTATAGATTCTTTTTTCTGTTTCTGTGGTAGTGCTGTTGATGCTTTCCTACTTGCTCTTGTGTGTAACTTGAGGTCTAGGATGTGAAATTTGCCTGTGCCCTGCATTCTACCCATGACATAACTTGGATAGTTGAGTATCTTTTTTTTTTTTAACCTGTTCTGTCTATGTTCTGGATCCTTGTCTTTAGACAGCTTTTTTTCCCTTTACTGATTGCCTACAGGATGATAAGCCACCTGCTGGACCAAATCAGTGAAATTTGCTTAGTTCTCACTCAGAGGGATCAATATTTGCCAGTAGATTATGGATTTCATGTGAATGCTGCCAGATTGATACAGGTGGTGGTTTTTTTTTCATTGAGGTAGTTCTCCAGGGTAGTATGCTTCATGAGTTCTTTTGCTATGCATATAAAAACACTCAAGCACAACAGTTTGGTATAGCAATAATATAGTATAACAACAAGATAGGAAGGAAATTTTTAATTATACAATTACTATTATTTTCCCAAGAAGCACAAAGTCTATCTTGGACTTTTTTTCCTGCCTTCTCAATTGCTTTTGCCTGTTGGTAGCTATTTAACAGAGACCTCAGACTCTAGGGAAAGAGTTCATTGGTTACCAAGGAGCGGTATTGCATTTAGCACTCATCTGTAGCCTTTGTGCTTTTTTTATCATTAGAGAAAATAAAGAAAATCAATTAAATAGGAATGAGTTACTTTTTTTTCTTTTCCCTGCAGCATAAGAAATACAGATAAAGGTTAGGAAGATAATGGCTGTTGATTTGTTTCCCATGTCAATTAAAAATAAAGCACTTACTAACCAGTGTGATTCCTGTAAAATTCCCCTTATAAGGCCCTGTTTCAACTCTTCAGAGATGTTGCTTTCACTGCCTTTAATGGGTTTGAGAATAGCCTTGTGTGAGGAAGGACAGCTATGGCACAGCAGCGTGCCAAGGCACCAAGGTGCTGGTCTGGGGTTTCACAGATTTCCCATGTGAACCTTGGATGTGTCTTTCCCTGTCTTCGAGACTCTGTCCCTTCAGTTGTATGACAGTGCCACTCCTAATTAACAGCAAGAGTTACTGAAGAATCAAGTTTTGAAGATCCCCTTGATTTTTTTTCCCTTATGCAGTTTACTGTTTGGTAGCTAAACACTGTTTAGTTCATGTTTTGATAATGCAAAATTGTTCATAAGCTGGGAGGTATCTCTCTTATTTATCTTTTCCCTACAAAGAATGTGCTTTAAAAATATCCCTAGAAGAGTTAAAAAACAAAATCTGAAATTACTTCATGTTTCATAATCCAATAGACAGCATACCAAAGCTGAGTTTGCAGTACTCCTGACTATCAGTGGCCTAAATACTGAGAATCTGAACTCATAGACATCTTGGATTATGCAAGTGTTTGTGTGTCTTTTGTAAGGGGTGAATGTAGTTTACTTTAAAGTGTGAAATTTGACCTGTGCTAAAATTATGGTGGTAAATATTAGCTGTAACTAAACCAGTTTAGTCAATGACCTGTTATGTTGTCTTTCTTGATATTGTGAGTGGTCTGTTTGTAGTACTATGGCTTATTTGATGCTTGGCTCATGTGTCAATAACTGAAGATATTACATTAAAAAAGTCATTCTCATTTACACCATGGAATGTGTTACTGTATTACACTGCTCATAATGTCAGGGGAAAATAACTCCCAGGAGAAAAAAACTCTCTGATGTGTATGCAGCTCAGGAGACTAAGGATCTGAGCTTGCTGACTCCTTGTCCCATGAGGGCTCTAGCACTCCCCACAGGCAGGTATGTCACAGGAGAGAGATTTCACGTCTTAGGAGGTTTTTGCTCCTACTTTTGCAGCGAAGGGGGCAAAGGCTTGACAGAGCACTGCTAAAATCGGCTCCCTGAAGTCTTGAAATGTGTGAGTATTTTGAGAGCTGGAAGCTCTTAACTAGTTCACTTGTTCCTGAGTAAACCACAGGTCACTTAGTGTGGAGTTCAGACTTGTTATCTGGTGGGATGGAATCTGTGTGAGTGAGTGAGAAGCATCAAACTACACAGAGAGGCCACAGTAGTGTGTCATCCAGTCTGCTGGGAGCTGCAGAAGGCAGAGTCTTGACAAGCTGTGTTGCAATGAGAACATCTTTTCATGAAGTCATCAGTATACTTGCTCTGTCAGAAAAGCAAACCTTTTATTTCAGTTCTAAATTTCATACCTGCTTGGTTGAACACTTGGTGCTATTGCTTCTGTATCACAATCTGCTACAGAGACGCATTCACAAAGGTATTGACTGAGGACTACACATCCTTACCCTGGGGCAGAGTTTCCAATGCTTCTCTCAATAAACTTGTTATTATTTTAATACATGGCAGATTGATATGCACACAGAGATGGTTGCATATGCCTTTTAACTTCAGTTGCCTCTGCAGTGAAGCATGATTGTTTTAACAAAAAAAGGACAATAGAATGATTAAAGTAGTAGTTTTAGTCTCAGTTCAACTTGAACTACTTGAGTAGCTGCAAAGAAAAAAACCTCCCTGATTCTGAGGTGAAACATATTTTCTGAGGAAAAAAGTACAGTTGGTCTCATGCTTTGTAGAAGGAGAAATAAGGTTGATTTTTTTAGAACATGTATGAGTGGTAGAAGTGAACAAGGACAGGAGAAAGAGAAGATCCTTGATTCAGTTTGCTTGTGTGTATGTCAATGATTCAACTGGAAAGGGCTAACCTTGTTAAGTAATCCCTTCTCTTTCTTGGCCAAGGGAACTGCTAGATAGATGGAGGCACTTGGAACCATGCAGTCAAAGTCCTGCTGTACTGAGGTTTGTGATGGAGTCAGTCATCATCTTTTTGACTGGATTTTAAATTAATACCAGGAAGGTATTTGAAAAAATATGACAAGCTTTAAGAATCTAAAGGATACAAACCACACACTGAGCTTATAAAAGGTTAAAATTGGGGATCTACCCATATGAAAGTTTATAATTAAAAACTTCCTAGACTTCCTTCAAAAAATTAGCTGTGTGCTTTATTTCTATTGAGCTCTAGGAAACTCGGATGACATTAGTGTTTCATTATGCCTGGAATTTATGATATTTCTGTGTAGATTAACACAGGCAATTGCACAGGAAAACTCAGCCATAAAGAAAGTGTTATTGCTCTCTGATGAAATAATTTCAAAATCTAGTCTTGGTTTTAAAGTTTTTAGAGCTGGGAGCAAAACTACTTCATGTGTTAGAAATGGAATTGCAGCCTTTAAACTGAATTTTATCTGAATTACAAGTGAAAATACAATTCTTCTAGAAGACTGACAGCTAGCAAAGCAAAAGATTTGGTCTCCATGGCCATTCCTAGACTTAATATGTAAGGAGTGATTTTATGCACTATGATTTTAAGCAGGACTTTGTGGTTAGGGCAAGTGGTGTCTCAAAGCATCAGAGCTTTAAGAGCATTATGTTCAAGCTTGTTCCCATTGAGTGTGATGTGTGTGGAATTACTCACTCTTATTTAGAGACCTACACTGTAGGTACCTATACCTGAGCTACTGGCTATTCTGTTTATAGTCAAGTTACTCTATTCTTCTCAAGTACTATTAATCTCTCTAAACCCATCTGTCTTGTAATGGAGTTATTCATGCTTATGAGGTGGGTATTTTTCCCTCATGGATGACAGACTGATTCTGTACTACTTTAGGAGTGGGTTTTCAAGATCCACAGTTTGGGGAGATGCAATTCCACCTATGTTGTCCCTCCTATTGTATGCAAAGTATGCTGACAGCCTGCTAATGTCTGTGTGCTGGATGTCTCAAAATACACTCCTTTGTTGCTGTCATTATAGCTTAACATGAAAACTAATGCACCTGGTCTTTTGTGTTACTAGGGAACTGCTTGACAGCACTGTTTCAGCTGGACATTGAGCCTTAGAATGAAAACGTAAATGATCTCAAAATAAGCAAGAGCTCTTTAGCAGGTGACATTTTCTGCATATAAGTTTGCTTGCTTGCTAGGCATTCATCAATTTAACTTCTTAATTGTCTTTTCACGTAACTTGCCACTGGGAGTGTTTCTGGAACACAGATACAAAGCAGGAGTGCAGGAGCCTGATGGATGAGCTCAGAAATGGTGTGCATCCATGGAGCAGTGGACCAGGAATAATCTGTGCGAGAAGCACAGTAACAAATATTCAAGGCTTGTGTCATGAGGCAAGGAGGGAAAAACAGAGTAGGACAGGAGGATTCATAATGGAAAAAGATATATGTTAACCTGTCAAAGTTGGTGTATAAGAAGTGATTTTAAAATACAATGGTAAATACAACTGCCAGAGCAAAGTATAAGATTTCTCACTCTGTGTGGGAGGCATCCGTGCTACACTGAAACACTATCTGAGCTGCATGAAATTATAGCCAGGGTACTGTGTGTGTGAAGGGATTCCCCTAAGTTGTGTTGTTAGGACTGATATGACATGGAGCAGGTGTATACTGATTTAATTAAATGTGTACTCGTTTCTGAGAGTCATAGCCCAGCTTGTGAGCTGCATGATTAGGACTTTAGAATGGCTTCATGATAATACAAGAGAAAGACTAACCACGATCCAGCTCTAATTTATGCTGGTTTTATATTAGTAAGTCAACTGACAGCAGTGGAATTAGTCCTGAATTTTTGTGACATAAGATCAGAACTAAGAACAGTTTGTGTGCTTGAAATTTGGGCTTCCATACTCCATCAATTTGTATCACAAAGACTACATTATTCAGGCATGAGCCGTTTCATATTTAATATCATATTACATATGTCCCTTGATGAACAAAGGACTGTAATGTAATTGGGTTCAACCGTCAGGTTGAACCCTCAAGAGAACAGAGTTCAAGCTGTTAATAAATTGCTGCAAAATCCTGACATAAAATTGAAGGTTGGGAATTCCATCTGTTGTTTTAATAGAGATTGAGAACGATTACTTAAATATTTTAGAGAGGCTTGGCTGAGTAATAACCAAAGCGATGTGGCAGGACAGTATTTACAAGCCTCTGAGCTACTGACTCACTGTGACGGCGTGAGAAGGCAAACAACAGGGAACTATTAGAAAAGCCTTCACTTTTTCCCTTTGTCAATCTAATTTCAAGCTTCCCCAAAATCTTTTCTTACTGCAAGGAGACATAGCATAAAAAACCTTGACATTAAAGTTGGTGTGGCCTTAGCTTCATTTAGAGAGGCATTATTGCTATAATATTACAAGGTCCAAACTTGAGCTAAGTGTCTGTAGTCTGAAACATCTTGCTCTGAAGAGTTACTCAACACAGTTTTATTGGATGATGGCATGACGAATATAAGTTTCAATGAGAGGTAGGAGGTGGGTAGAGAAGGGAGGAATATTGGTGTAAGCAAGTAGAAGAACTTTTGGAATAAGAGAGAAGACTATTTATTGGAGGATGTTTTGGTAATTTGAGCATCTTTCTTATTCTCAGCATGAGCTAAAGACTAAATTTATGCTCAGTTCAGTTCTTAAAAAAAGGATGGAACTCCTTAGATATGCAATACAGAAACTAGAGATGCTGCATATAGAGTTGCTGTTTGGGTGAGGACTCAGAGGCAGATAACGTTCTTTTCCCCAAGACTTTTGGTAAGATGCCATCACTGAAGTGGTCAGAGTTCCCTGCTGAGGTGGGGGTGAATGCTGACCCCTTTTGCTTCTGTTTAGCTTTTCTTTAGGTGACAGCACTGGCTGCTCAACAGCATGGCCCAGAGACTAAAGGAGTATTGTCTGTGATGGTCAAAAGCCACCTTTTTGGCCAAAACCAGAGTGTCTTTGCTTACTGCTGGATTAAAATTCAGGCAGGCAGCAGAGGATATTGCCCATCAAGACTCTGAATGCTAGCTTCATTATGAAGTGTAACCCTGCTTCTTAGGTGAGAGGATGTCAAGATTTCTTTCAATTAAAATCAAATTCATGTTTCTGTGCCAGGATTTACAACATTTTTGCATAACAGAAGGCTTCTTTATTGAAGTATATTCAAAGATTTAACAGTGTGAGGTTTAAAAATACATCATATTGAATTTTTTAGAACTATCACATTTTTGTAACTGGGTCATCTATCCATTAATTCATGTCCCTTATTGCTTAGAGAAATTAATATAGATTTTTTTTTCATAGCATTAATCTCTGGTAATAGGAATCTTTTTGCTTATAAAATAAAATCCATTAAGCATTTGTTGGTTCATACAAAAATACAATAATCTGATAGCCTGATTAGATGTTATTTAATCTGATAATGGTGTACCAGTGGCTAGGGGAAAACTGTTTAACAAACATGGAAGAATTGCTCTATTAAATAACAATTAATTTATCCTCTTGAATCTACCCTTAAACAGACCTCCCACTTTCTTGGCAGCCTTTTTAGGAACAGATTAATGAAATCTGAGGAACAATTTGCATATGCAAATGATACATGCAATTACTTTTTTGTAGTCACAGCAGACATAGGTGGCAATGTAAAAAGCTTTACATTTTTGCCAAAATGTAAATGCATCCTGTTGCATTTGGTAAGTTAATGCACACATCCTCAGTCACACATGCTATCCTGAGAGAATAGTCAAGGATGGCAAAGAAGTTGAAGACAGAGGCAGTGCTTTTGGCAATTGTGATTCATATGCAAACTCTATAGTCAGGCTGTTAGACTGTGAGCATGGGATCTTTCTCCCTCATCTGCTTATGGAGGTGCTGATACTCACAGTCTCCATCTCTGAGCCCCAGAAGGCTGCACACATGGACCAAAAAGGAATAGAAGAGAACCTGCCATCAGTCCTGTATATGCACTGGCTTAGGACAGGGAAGGCAGGGGAAGAAGTGGGACGTGGAACAGCAAGGGGCTGTGGTGACGCAGGGCTGGGTGCTGTGTGCTGCCAGTGACCTCCATCTGCAGCAGTGGAATGGGGGATCTAGAGGAGAACTGTTGCAGTTTTTTTGCCATGCTGAAGAAGTGATGCTGAGCCAGGAGCTCTGAGAGGTGTCAGGACAATTTTTGGTTACAGCTGTAACTTGCAGTCTTTGCAGAGAAAAGTTGCTGGTGTGGAGGAGTGAGGATTGGTATTTGTCACCATGAATGGTACTATTCCTGTGATAAAGGTGTTATTTTTTTTTTCACATGGCTCCAGATCTCCTACAGAAAACAGAGCTTGTGTGTCTATATGCATTGCCGTACCTTCCCAGGGCCCTTTGCTGCAACTAGCAGTGCCCTGAACTGCAGTACGTGCATCCTGTGCTACCTCTGCAGCAAGCTGGATTTGCTTCAGTGGAGTTGCTCCAATTTATGCCTGAACAGAATTAGGCCTTCTACATGGTTTGGATTCAAATTATTGCTTGTCATAGCCACTGTGCAAAGTCATCTGATGTTAATTCATTTGAGTACTGTGGATTGTCTGTGCTCTCAGCTTGTCTTTTACTGTCAAAGAAATATCCCAAACTGAAATGTATCCAGAGCTCATGCACAGCAGCTCCAGTCTCCTTTTCCTGCAATTCAGAGGAAAGGAAAAACCTTTTGTAGTATGTATAGTGACCAGAAACTAGGCTCTAAATTGGTTATGAACTAGAAGAATGTTAGAATAATTCCATGCCAAATAAATAGTTTATAAATGCTCGTTGTGAGGATCATGCATGCAACCAGTTAGCAGGAGTTACTAGGTGTCAGGCAGCTTGGAAGCATTTGTATATATTGAATGTTTTCAACTGATTAAGTACAGCCCGTCTGTAAATATCTCTTCTTACTTTGCTTGCTGCTCTATTGTTTCTTTTTACACTATGCTATGGACTCTTCTTGCTCTTTGGTTTGCTTTTTTTCTTCCTCCAGTTGCTTGTAGATGAATGAAAGTCTTGGAAAAGGATAACAGAGTGTGAGTTTTTTTTACAAACCTGGAAGAGCTCTTTGTGGAAGGCAAGATGGGACCTGGAATAGGGTTTGGGGATTGCAGATCCTGTACATGACCCCTGGATGCATGTGTGGATCTCATTCAGGATGAGGAAAAAAATGATTTTTTTTTTAAAATATATATACAGTTTATTGTTATGTACTTTAAGTACTTTCCCTAACAGATGTAGAATAGTTTAATTAGAAAGATGGCTTTGATGCTTTCTTCTTCATTTAAACTGGTTTAATATAAAATAGTTACACGCATGTTTGCAGTTATAAGCTTATGCTTTAAAAAGTTTAAAAATTCAAGGGAATTTTAGAATGAGAGTCTTTTCAGACCTTCCTTCTGTTTGCATTATCATTCACATGCCCCTGGCATGCTTTAAGGGACAGTTGCTTCAATCCTATGAGAATAAAATAACTTTAAATGGCAAAAGACATGCACCAAAACCTGTAGATTTTCTTACTTCATAATGGAATAATTAGTCTGATTTGTGCAGGAATGAAAAATGTATTTACTGGAATACATTGCTAGCTCATGAAAGAAAGGTAAGCTTTTGTATTGTCTCAGTAAAAATGTATGTTATTCTGATCCAGCAATTTTACTTTACCATTCTCAGTCAGGGACAAGAAATAGAGATTTCAGATAGCTTTCACGTGCCCTTTTTGCCTTCCATTTCAGCAATGGGGTCTTGTGGCTTGGTCAAGTAACTAAAAAATGTCACTAACCTAACCTAGACTAGCGAAGAATGACATGGTCTTTGGCAAGTAATTAAAACCACAAATTGTCTCTGAAAATATAAAGAGCTTTCCAGGTTCCTCAGTAAAGTACACTAAAAAGATATCTAGTATTCAACAAATAGCCCACAGAATCTACGGTGTGCTAATTTAGAAACGATGCTCTATAAATGCCAATTTCAACTGTCATTTTGTGTGGAGAAACCACCAATGGGATCAATAGTAGGATGAACCTACTGTGTTATCTACTGAATTTAAAACTTCTTTTAAATATGTTGGCTGGTAGATCCTGTATATTTAAAGAAAGTACTAGTGAATAGGATCCTTTATTTTGAGAGTTAAGGCTTATTTACAGCTCGTCTTAGTCCTCATCCCATTGACTCTCCCGAACCATTCTGTCACTGATCTCTGGGATTTCATAGAGCAGTTAGTCATCCAGAATTAACTGGCTCTGGTTTGCTTTAGACTGAGGTAATGGTGCTGTGGTTGGATGTATCAGGTTCCTTGAATCCCCACTACAGTGCACACAGAAGCATTGATACTGTTGGAAAAAGTGAATTGAGAGGCTAAGCTCCACTACTTATTTGTGGGCCTCTATAGATGTATACTTTCCTCAGTAAGCACTGAAATTTAAGGACTGTACTAGTTGTTTGGTATTGAACTTTAAAGGATCTGGAATGTTTTGACTAGTGGAATTCCAGAGGTGCAGCTGGAGTTATACTGGAGACTCATTCCAGGGATGAGCAAAGGCAGGGTGACTTCTGCTGCTATAAAACCCCCTTGGTCTAGCTGATCTTCCCATCAAGGTCATGATAAAGGGAATGAGTACTTTTGAAAGAGCTCACACCTCTGTTTCTGTGCTTTCTACAAGTGCTGAGCACTTACATGTATGTATAGGCAGCCAAGCACCTTGAAAAACCAAACACTGGATGCACGTCTGTGCTTTCCTTCTCCATCTGTACAATGAAAATAACTTAATATTGTCAGGTACCTAAAGAAGCTTGACAGAATCTGTTCAACAGGCCTGGAACTGATGAGCCTTTAAGCTTTTTGAAGCATTTAAATTAGCTTTAAAATTTCAGGTGGAGGAATGATGTCCCTCAAGAGATGAGAACTGGGAGCTTTATTTTCAAGGTGACTATTTCAGGGCTGTGGTTGTTTTGGTCAGGAGAAGTAAATAAGGTTCAGACATCAGTATCCCTTCAAAAGGTGATGTTCCCATAACATCTGGGATTAATACATGCTACAGAATGATTCATACAACTTCACGGAAATGATGTATGTTTATCCAATACCTTTGGCTCTCAGCACTATTCATAAAAACCTAAGTGGTTTGCTTCCTTTGAAATAGAGACTTGACAGTGTATAGGGTTCCCTGCTTCTTGTTAGCATCTCATCTAAGCTAGGCGTGGACAGGGAACATTTTCATTTCTCCTGTGTCCCAGGGGAAGGGCAGATTAGCCTACCTTCCCATTATCCTGCCTACCAGTGGTCCTAGCTATGAAGTTATAAACAACACTGATTTTTCTGCTAAAAATGAACTTGGACAAGTTGAAGACCAACTATGTAAAAAACTTTAGTACTTAGTATATAAAAATGGAAAAGACCAGCACTAGAATTCTCCTTGGACTATTGTTAAGCCCTTTAAAACTACAACAAATGTTACTGAAACAAGCAACCCCAAAACAAACCCCAACATTTTAAGGCAAAACAAGCCCTGGGCAAAACTAAGTAGAGCCTCAGCATTCATTATACATTAGAGGATGCTTATTCCTATAGCTGCAGGTGATGTAGGTGCTCCATAGCAACAACCTTGAAGCATTTTCATTAAATATTTTATCATTAAGAAGTAATAGTTGCTGGCAAGCTTCAAACAGACCACTAGAATTTTGGAAACTGAACTTTATCTGTTATACTTACTCTCATTATAAAGATTTTTAGCAGAAAACTTACACTCTAAAAAACCCACCTAAGAAGTGAATGAGTGGGGTTTCTTACCATGCTTTTCCATGCAAGTTTCATCCCACATTGAGCGGTGACACTATACTACAGTCAGCTTGGAGCAGGGGTGGCCAAGCCGGTAGTGGTGGGGGGGAAATGACTGCACAATTTGTTAGTGCACTTGAGCCCTGATAAGGAAATTAAATGAGAACTTAACCAAAACTTGTCTGAATTAGGAATTTATAAGTAAAATCCTGTTAAAATAAGCATCTCAGTGACAGTGTTTTGAAAACACCTCTGCTTACTGTCAAATTAAAACCCACTTTTGTAGTGTTGCATTTATAATGCAAGTTTAGTTGTATTGAACACCTTTTCTCAATAAAACAGAAGTGGAAGGTTAGTCTAACACTCGCATTCAAGACCCAAAGATCCGAAGTCACACACAGTCTGACATGACAGTTTTCTGGTACCTGGTGACAATCCAGAAATTGCCCTGCGGGTAGCTCTGTGATCCTGAGCGGTTTGGTCAGTCATCTGGGATGTAGGGAACTGACTGCGACATTTCTGCAGTGGAACAAAAATACAAGGAGAAACTTCAAAAGCTCTCATGAAATAGTTATTTTCTGCTTTGCTATGTTAGCCGCTAAACTTGTCCTCCTTCATTTGGAAAGCATGGATTGCTCTGCAGCTGGGGACTGAACTGAACCTGGCATGGGTCCACTCTGGAAGAGCTCTGTATCCACCCTGGTAGCTGTGACAAGAGCTCTTCCTTGTGAATTAACCTAGGCCCAAGAGACTAATTTGGAGACTCGGTGCAAGTAGCTATGCATATGCAGAACAGCAAAGCTGCAGGGGGCTTGTTGCATTAGCGTGTGTTTGGTTTGGGTGGATGTAAAGTGATGCTGAAGCCAGCAAACATACCTCCAAGGCCAGAAATAAGATGCTGGTGCTGGGCTGTAAGATGGCTTCATGGAACTGTGATATTAGTGAAGGGATGAAAAGCTTTTGTCAGCAAAATCTGAATGTTTGGGAAGCCACTGTGAGAGCTGTGTTCCTTCTGAAAGTGCTAAGAGCTCAAAACCTCCGTATTGGTGGTGGCCCTGGCCATGAGGGTTGCCTCTGACTCCCTATGAAGAGGAGTGGCTCAGGTATGTGGGGAAAACTGACATTTGGAGCTGGTTTCCATGACAGGGGAAAGGACACTGCCTTCCTTTCTGACTTAATTCTGCTCTGTTCAATTTTTATCCTGTTCTGGTGTCAGTGTGCTGGGCAGCCAGGTAGAGACAGGAGCACAGATTTTAAGTGTGTTGAATATGTCCAGAATGGCAGAGCAGCAGCTGCAGTGAGCAATGCCCAGAGCCCAGGCCATCAAACAGCAGTCCAGAACATCTGCTCAGTGCCTCCCCTGAGCACCAGCACTGCACTGCTGCAGCACCATGGTGTTGGAAACAGCTCGTTTCATTGACCGAGAGACTGATTCTTCCAGAAAGCCATACTTGGCCTGGAGGGGACTGAAGCGCCCCAGTATAGATCTGGAAGGGAGTGCTTGTGCCAGTATCTGATGTCTCTCCTTAGTGCATGCACAGTTGTTTGTGGGCAGATGCTCTTGCTGTGCTCTCAGGCCCTGCTTGGGAAACTGATTCAGTGTCTGTGTGGTGAAAGCAAAGGTCAGGAGAATTGAGATGAGAAGGGGTGTATATCTTCCTCAAAGTGAGCACACCAAATAGACTCTTAATCTCTAAAAGACTGTTTTAGTGAAATGCAAAATAAGGTGCTCTTTAAGCAGAAGTTCAATTGCTGCATCAGGGAAATTATAAATTAGATGCTTTATAAAGAAATCTCCATCTACTCTGCCAGTACTCTTGACCCGGTAGTTTTCAGTATCTGAGTTATGGTCCATTTTAGCTCCTTTGGAAAACTGTCCCTCACTTTAGAGTTGGAGTTGCTGGAGTGGCCCCTGGCTGGAAGTGATCCTGCTCCTCCTCTGCCAGCTCTGGAAATTGCCTCATCATCTGCAGGGCTGCTTCAGGCCACTGAATTGGCAGAACACTACCTTAGGACATTTTTTTAAAGCTTCTTTGAGATAAGCATGTTCATTTGCTGTTTGGAAAGGTACATATTTCCCTGTCCTTAAGAAGGGTGTTGCCTGACCAGGATGCAGGTGCCAGCACAAGAGGAACAATGAATAGAGAATATGCCAAGACTCGTAAAAATCATCCTTTTGCCAAAACAATATGTGACTCCTTACCAAAGCAATATATAATGATATTGGACTGTGGTTTATGAGTTCCTGTGTGACCTACTCTAGGTGGCCCTGCTCTGGCAGGGGGTTGGACTAAGATGATCTTTCGAGGTCCCTTCCAACCCTGAAAATTCTGTGTAATAACAATCTTTGAGAATGAAAGATGACATCTGGGCATCTCTAGAATCACTGGAGAAATCTGCTGATTGCAGGTAAGACCTTTCACAACGAAAACTGGAGTTCTCCATTAAACTATTAGGCTATTGATACCTTGACTCCATATGAATTAAATGTAATTGCTGGTGTAAATTTGTGACTTGTTTTCTGTTGGCCTGGAGAAATACCAAGCTGCATGTGCTAGGTAGGGCCTTTTTTTTCTTTGAACTGATGAGAAAGCCAATGCTGAAATCTGCTTTTCCTGACCAGTAACAAAAGGAAGTGCTCTGTCAGTCAGGGACATACACTTTAAAAGAGAAAGTAGATTAAAACTTAAATAGAATTATTAAAAGCATATAGTTATCAAATGATGCAGAAATCTGCATCTCTCTCTTAGTCATTATAAACCCTAGTGCTCTTGCCTACCAACACTCTTCTCAAATTCAGAGAACAGCCCATCCTTTGTTCTCCTGTTAGACCATGGGGTAAGACATGCTTATCCACATGAGGTTTATATTTATTTGCCTATGTTGCAGCTTGGTGCCATCTAAAAAATGTTGTCATTGTCTAATCTTTTGAGCCTAAAATTCAAAGCTTCATTTTTTCAGCTGGATCAACTGGCTTGCCATGGAGCCAAAGGCACTCCACTCTCAGCTTTGTGGAGCCTGTGGTGACAATGCAAATACAAAAACCTTTTGCAGGATTTGTAATGGTGATTACATTGGTATTATATAGGACACTGGGGACATAGGAGTCATTTCGCATAGTCACATTTTTCTGTTTATGATGATTCAGGAATAGGATCAGGAAATGTATATTAAAACATGACTTGCCAAAAGTAAAGATGACTGAAACAGGCGATGTGATTCTTCAGGGTAATTTTGTACAGTCAAGGAAAGCAAGGCATAAAGGAGAAAATAAAGGTACATGTCAGTTCTGTGAACTTCAGGAGACAAAGGCCAGAAAGTATAGGGAGAAACAATCTGAAATAGCAGCATTGCTTTGCGAGAAGTTATGATGATAAACTTGGCTATGAAGAGGATGAGAAATTCTGTGGTGTAGAAGATCACAGCCCAGAGTTACCAGGTTCACTGGACTGAAATCAGAACTGATACTGGATGCCAGTAGAATCAGACACTTTGGCTCCACAGAAGGAAACTCGGCAAGAGTAACAATTTTTTCATCCAAATGCCATGGCTCCAGTCCCTGGCTCTGAGAAGAACATGCAGAAGAGCCTGGTTATTGTTTTCCCTGAAGATGTGTTGTACAACTTGATAAAGCACAAGAAAATGCATTTACTTATTAGGGTATTTAGAACAGGGCAAAGCACTAGGCCAAAGGCAGGAGCATGGGCTGTAGATTTGGAATGACTTTTTCTGTCACTGTTTTTTGCCCTGACATTAGAAGCTGTACTGTCATTAGTCACTGAAAGCTTTCATAATTCACTGTAAGACTAGTTATGGTTTTGCTTGCTCTACCCCTATTAGTAAGCTCTTTCATGGTTTGTTTTTTTTTTTTTTAATGTAAAGAAACTTTATTTCCCCTTTAAGCCTCCATTAAAAGTATTTTTTAGCCCAATTCTTTGTTTTGCTGGTGTCACAACTTAAGCTAACAACTTGTGATAGTAGCAACTCCAAGAATAGTTGGGAAAATGTGTTGTTCATACAAATTCATACCAGCCTCTATATTTGTGCCTAAAATGCTTTTTGAAATGGTTAGCTAGTAACTTCTAAAGTCCTTTCCGTACAATTTTTCTCACTTACCAGATAGTTTTAGCACAATTTATTTAAGGAAATTCCAAGGCCCTTCAGTGTTCATATTCTTAACTTCAGGAAAGTTTACTTCACTCAGTTTTCCTTCCTTAAAGAGTGCCCTTTTGAAATAAAAACCATAGTTCTAGAGTAATATTATTTGGGGTTTTTTTCCATTTAGCTAAACCGAAAGCAAGTTCTGATTTATTTTGTATGTGAAATTCTCCTGTAACAATTTCTGAAAGTCTAAAATAGCTTTGGTTTGATAATTATTTCATAAACAAATCTGTCAACTGCCATGTTCAGAAATAACTTTGTCAAATCATCAGCAGAAAACACTGGTTCCTGTAAGCAAAACTAAAATTGCTTATTACAGAATTAACGTTCAGCTTTTTAAAAGAGTGGATTTCAACAGCAGGTGGTCAGAGTGGCCTCTGTAGATCCTCTCCTGTTGTGCTTCTTCCATATTTTAAATGAAAGTTCTCATCTTTAATGATGCTATCCTTGTGCGTTTCACTACAGTTTATTGCATCATTGACAAATAATTCTACCTATCTGTGATATTTTTCTTGACTTTTCTTTCTTAAACAATGCTGTAGGTATCTGAGTTGGGGTTAGGGTGACACTGCCCAGGAAGGATGTGGAGACTCCTTCTCTGGAGGTTTCCAAACCCTCCTGGACCCCTGTGCCCCTGATCTAGGTGAACCTGCTTTAGCAGGAAGTTGGACTGGATGATCTCTAGAGGTCCTTTCCAACACCCACCATTCTGGGATTCTGTGCCATGTTGCCTTGTTTTTGAGTGTTTATGTAGGATCTGTGTTCAGTCACACATTAGCAAGTTTATCTCCTTCTGTTCAAGTTTCTTGTATTCTAGAACTCGTAGTAAGACTGGATATCCATTTAAAACTACACAGAAGCTTTATATCTAACTCTGATGTTTACTACCTGCTGAATGGCCAAGCCCGATTGCCATGATTCCAGGACTTCTTCTGTAGGTAAGCCAAATGCATCATCTCACTGAGTGCAAAGTGCAAATGCATGTGTAAGAACTTACCTATGCAAGTGAAGTAGTTAGATCAAATCTCTAGCTAGCACTATTTACCTTGTATCATCTGAAGTGGCTTAAAATGAATAAATTGATCTGTGATAATTAACTGTTTTATAATATTGACCTTGTGCCCATGAACCAACTAAGAGACTGCAGAAGGATGGTTTGTTACCCAAGTTCTATTGAGTTGGAAGAAGCTGTTTTTCAGACAAACTAAGCAATCATTCATGATTGTGTTTGACAGTGATCTGAAATACCAGAGCAGAAATGGCATTGACATTGTCTGTGGTTGCCAGTATCTTACTCAGTGCTACCAAGTCAATCTTTCAGTTTTTAGTTCTGTGTCTGGGAAACAAAGAATAATATATAGCTTTCCTACAATGGTAGCATGTTAGGATTAGTTTCTGTAGGCTGTTGAATTCAACAGATGAGCTTCATAAATCAGACAATCTAGAAGTGAATTGTAATCTGGACTCCTTTGGGATCCTTTGAAAGGTAAGTAAATTGAGACATCTTTTCTTGGATTATTGTACAGCAAAATAATATGTACAAATATTAGTCAGTTGAATTTTTTTAGCATTTTTTATCTGTCCTGTCTCTTACAGAGTCTATCATTCCTGAGAAGATGATCAGGAAGTTGGGGTCTGAAGTGTAGACTCTTTGCTCCTTGTTACAGTTGTTCAGGGCTAGTCCTGCTTTGTTCACATGATTGTGTGCCCCAAGACCAGCTGCAAGTTGAAAGCAGAACTGCTGTGCAGTGGTAGAAATCTCTTGGAAAATATCTGGTATATTATTTAAAATCAAACCATGAGGACTATTATTCATGCTGTTCCTGGTCTTCATCGTGGCTGTCAGCTTGATATCCTTCCTAATCAACCAGGTAGAAAGGGCTTTAAAGCCTCAGGCCTACATATGAGGCAGAAAAAGAAGCACTCTGAGGCTGCCTGGCACAAGTAGCCTTCTCTGTCAGCGGGGAGCAGGAGTGAGATATGGAGATCATGTTGAGGTTCTTATTTTTCTGTTTTTCTCATGAAGGGAGGCATGGGGAGGAGAAGAAAGGCAGTGTCGTAGCCTTTGCATATGTTGCATTTTGCTTAATAAATCTCTGCAAACTTATAACATATCTCCTCATCCTAAACTGTAAGAGCAAACTGAGAAGGCCCTAAACTTGCTCTTGTGGTCTGTTATTACCTGGGTCCACTTCTCAGAAACAGCTTTAATACATGTGACTAGTTGAAGCTATTCTCTTGATAATCTAACATAGTGGATTCTTTTTAGCAGTTTTTGCCAACCACAAGAATCTCCAGCCACCCCAAAAGCACGTGAAGCACTTTGGAAGAGAGAAATTGAAGCCATTTCCTAAAGATAAGAATTTAAATGTGTAGCTCTTTAGATAAAAGGGGATACTGGAAGTATTCCTGAAAATACTTATGTGTATACTCAGCCTTAATTATACAGATAATTCCATGAACTTCAGTGGACTATATGCCTTTCTAAGGTGAACCACCTGTGTGTTTGAGAAGATCACGCTATTAAGCTTCTCTGGGTGCAAAATTTTATCCTGTGACTAAGTCTTTGTGTATCACGCTGTAAATTTACCCTGAAGCTTGCCATAAAGTCAGTATATTTAAAGAGTGTATTTGAAGAGCTCCAGTAGAGTCTCAAGGCAGTTATAATAGTGTGTATTTGATTTACAGCCTGCCATTGAATTAGAAGGGTGCTCATAAGGGGAATTTTGCTAAAATGGTGTAGACAATGTTTTAGAGTATGGATTGTGGCCATAGTATAGGCAAAGCAGAAGAGTTTATTGCAGCAAACAGCTCATCACCTTCTGCAGAAAAAACACACAAATAGAAAATTTGGAAGTTGTCATCTTGGCTAAGTATATCTGTCAACTAAAAATACTGGTCAACACATGGCTTTTCAAAGTAAAGATGACTTTCAACAACGTTTTGTAGAACCAGCACTGGATAGAATCATCAATGAGCTGGAACAGTGATTTGGAAAGGAGAACCATGAAATCAATAAACTAGCTAGGACAATGAGTCCAAGAAATACACATTTCTTGGAAAATGACAGAGTGTTTTGGCAAGAAGAGCTACAAACGAGAGTTGATCTGAGGATTTTGCCAAATTCTTCAACAATACTGTGATGGCTCCCGAATAGACACATGCCTTGACCTGATTAGTAAACATTTGGGGTTTAGACAAAAATGCAGAAATTAAATCTTAAAATAATCATTCCAAAGCTTGTGCATTTTTTTATAACTCTCTAGATCCCTCTCAGTATTGTTTTCATAATTTCTTATTGGAAGCTTAAAATACGTCAGCTGGCATAAATTACCTGACTTTTGTGAAGATAAACTGATGTTAATGATCTGGGGCATAATCTGTCTTCTCCAACATGCCTATTCCCTGCCTTTAAGTACAGTCTGTTACTTTTGATTTAGGTGGATTTTAAAAAACATGAGGCTGTTCTGAAAAATGGAAACATATTATCAACATAACATTGAACTTCACGAATGGATGTAAATAGTGTTCACATTTGCTAAGTGAAAACTATGAATACAACCAAACATAAACTCATGTTAGGAGAGAGATGAAGACCACAGTGACTAATTTGATAACAGAATGCATCTGAATGAGCACAAAATGAGCTTCCTGTTGCTGCACAAAGGAGCACACTTCTCTGCCTGAAGGTGCAATAGATGGAAATGGTATAACTGTGTATAACTTTTTGCTGTGGATTAGTCTACATAATTCTGTTACAAACTGCTGATTTGGGGGTTGCCAAACTTATCAGTTGACCTCTTAGTTTGGGGAGTGGTTTTCTTTATACTAACACTTGGAAAACAAACCAGTAATGATCCCTGATGTGAACTTGGGCTGTGATTCCCTGCTGACAGGATCTGATGAGACAGCTTCACCCATGAAAAAGGTCATAGATTCATTCTTACGTTCTGAAGTCCCAGGGTAAAACCTTCCTTGATTCACTGGGAAAGGCAGCACCGCTTTCTGTAACAGCAGCCTCCTGAGTGAAATGACTCTCTAGGACTGTAAGGATACAGTGGATAAAAACTGATACAAGACAAATGCTGAGGACAGAGAGGTCCATGTAGTGAAATGATGCATGAAATATTAAGAGAGTGTGTGTCTGTCAGCTTCATTAGGAGGCCAGGGGAAGCATTCTGCACACCAAGAAAAGATGAAGGCAACTGTCTTGGAAACTTGACAAAGAGACCTTTGTGTTCTCCTCTCTTGTTTGGTTTAGCATCATCACAATCCTCTCTCTTCCCGGAAGATGTCCTCAGACACAGCAGAGAACCCTGTGTTTCTGTTTGGGTGGATGTACAGATATCCTTCAGTCCCCTACCCCTGACACACTGAATCAGTCTCCTGATGGATCCACATGGATTCACACAAACTATGGGAGAGGATGGAGTGAGCTCTTCTGCTCTTGTTTCAGCAGGCTGTATGTTCAGCCAGACATTTCAAGATCAATTATTCTCAAATTTGAGTTTGTGTACAAGCCAGAGAAAGGGAAAACACAAACTTTATCCCAGTACTCAAGGCTTCATCTGTGCCACAGTCCAACATGGGGAGAGCTGATGGCAGAAGCTCAGAAGACGGAGCTGATAAATAAGTGGCAGCAGAACTGCACAGAGTGCTGGAAATGGAAGACAAGGAATTACCTGAAAAAAAAGAGAATAATTTGATGACATAAGAATGTGAAAGAAGAAAGCATGCCAAGGAAAATGATTTTGACAGTGTTTGGAAAAATATCAGAATGGACAAGGGCGAGCTAAATGTAGTCAGAATAAGATTCCTTCTTTCAACATGGAGAGTTCACAAAAGGTTTAGTAGTGTATACTTTTTACCTGAAAATGACTGCAGAGAACATCGAGAAAATGTTCTTTGAAACATAAAATGCTAGTTAACATACCTGGGGTGATTTAGCAATATTACAGACAGAAAGAACATTTACAAATGATATTTCATAGATACAAATGAGTATGCAGTAAAACCTAAGGAAATGCTAAGGACAGAGAGAACAATTTTTTAAGGTAATTTAATCATAATGCATTGAAGATTTTTTTTTACTTCTGTGTACCTTTTCCATATAAAAGCATACTGTCCTATGTGGAAAAAAGAAAATGAAAGCTTATCAGAGAGCTTTGAAACATTTTCCACCACTAGCACTCACCCTTTAGGACCCTTTATCTTTTTCCCAAGCACCTGTGAGCTCCATGACGTTTCTGCAGAGGTAAATCTCCTGTATTAGACATAGAAGACAGCAAATGAACAGCAAAGAAATAAAAGCAGCACAAAGAAAATTTCCTTGCAGGTCGCAGGTCAAACGATTCTTGTCCCAGTTGTTTAGGATCCTATTTGCTTTGCAGTCCAGCTGCAGGACACATGTTTTCAACACAGCATCTTCCAAAGCTGTGAGGAGACTGTACATTTTGCTTTTATGGTATCAAGAAAAAGATCATCTGACAGATATTTCCATGGTCTGGTTCTGCAAATGCTTTCTCTTGGCACTTAACTGTGAGCACAGTCACTGGGAATCAGGGGAGGGAATTCCCTGAATATCTTTGCTTGTCCCTAGTTAACTCAGTTGGTTTTAGTATGGCTGGTTATGTGAGCTGCAAGATGAGTTTAGCCACACTTTAGAAGGTATTTCCAGTTACACCTATTTAATGTGTAGTGGAATACAACATGTGGACTAGAGGGATGCTGATTCATTGTGTGCATTAAAGGTAGTTTGCAATGAAACATCTGTTGCGGGGAGTGAAAGCCTGCAAGTATTTGGCTAGAGAAGTGCACAGAGGTTGCTCTCTTTGTTTCTGAATGGGTCCAAAAGAGAACAGGTTAGAGAAATACCTTTACCTATACTGACAGGGTATGACCGTTTTCCTCTGTTGTCGAATTGTGTGATCAAAGAAGACTCACTCTGTGAGTAATGCTCAGATTTGTTGAAAATACTGGTCGACTTCTGCAGGACAGAAACCATCATACCATACCATAGCATAACATGTTATTGCTTTAGCAAATTATTTCTCTGGGTTACTGCTGATGACCATGTAATGAGACATTTAAGTTTTTCCACCAATAACATTTTACAGAGCCTTGAAGCCTCACATAAACAGCAGAGGGAATCTCCAGCATTTGAGTAAATTCGTGGGCTCTACAGTTAGACTATTTCAAGCATCTCTCACCATGTTCATGACGAAAAGCAACTGCTGTGATGTGAGTAGATAGATAACATACTTGGTACATAATTTTGATTCACTCTATAGGTTACAAAACTAAAAACAAGTTGCATCATATACCATGATATACCATGTCTCCAGGCTAAACTAGGAGTTGATTAAAGAGGTCCTACAGTTCCAAACAGGTTTTATTCACTTAACTAGTCCCTGGAAATATAGTTTCTGGAAATACTATAGTGCCTACAGTTTTACTGTGGAAAACAGATAAAGGAATTGTCCTTTTTTTTGTTGTTTCTGTTTAAATTAACCGTTTTGAATGATGGATTAGACCTAATTGTCATCCCAAGCATATGAATTGAAGAAAGTAATTTCTTTTGAAAGATTCTGCCTGCATTTTGTAACACATTTGAGGAACTCTCATATGGATTAGATCTCCTGAGTCTGCTAGTGGCTGACATATGTTCTGTGAAAAAGAAAAATGACATATTGTTTTCTAAAACTATTCCCTGTGTTGTCCCACTTGCCAAGCTTACTCTACATTATTTCAGCAAAAGAAATGTTATGCAAAATATTTGGTAATTTAATAGGAAAAGTGGAACAAATGACTGCAATTGATTGTGTCAGGAATAGATATACTTGAGTTAACTGTAAATGGTGGTACCAGGAATATTTATTAAGCTCTCCAAAATATTTTCACTTGGCAAATTTCAGATTGACTGGTTTTTACTCTGTGGAACAGGCCCAGCCTTGATTAACATATATAACTTGAATGTTAATAATCAATACCAGATGAGATGAGCAAACTGTGAGGGGCTGAATGATAACAGCTTTCACAGCACTTAGTGAAATGCCCATCAGTAATACTTTGCCACAGAAGCCCAGAAACAAAATACCATGTCTAACAGGTGGCATCTATGAAACCTAGAAGATAACAGAGCACAAAAAACATGCCCTTAGACCATTTGATATAGTGCAATTACATGTGAATGTGTAAAAACGTGTAAAAGGTCCTTGAATGATATTTGTGGTTTGTTCTTTGGGAAATTGCAGCAGAAATAAAGAAGTTGACCTTTGAAAATGAGAATTTCAAGACTGTTACATTTTAATACAGTCCATTAGATCTCAAGTGTTGCTAATGCCAGTATTTAGTTAGAAACATTGAGAGATTAACTGCTTCAAGAAGTGGCGGTGATGAGGATGTAATGACCTCTGCTGCTTCACGGTCAACACTAAATTCAGGACCTAAAATGATGCTTTCCTGCTTCATGTCTTGAGCTGCTGTCTTGGAGGCTCAGTCTCATTGTGTTTACCTATATTGTCCTGTTGCCTGCTGTTGCACTGGAGGTCTGCCCATGTTTCCTGCGCATGCGATAGCGCGCTTGATGAAGTTTTCCTTTGGTATCACATAACATGTTTGCAGGGGTATTTGAGGTCTAAACACGATGTATTCACAAAGTTGAATTACTGGTTACTTCTGTTGTACTTTAAATATTTTCAAACACTCTGGTATCTGCTACAATGGAAAAAGGTCCACATACAACCAGTCCAGGAGGTTTCTGGAGTGGACTGAACACATTTTCTCAAAGTGAGTGATAAATGAACTGATTAGAGGAGATGCTCTGCTGGACCTGTCACAAACAAGGAAGAACTGGTTGAAAAGGTAAAGGCTGGGGACAGGGTTGGCTGCAGTGATTGTGAGACTTGGCAAGTTCCCATGGAAGACAGACCTGGAGGGAAAAGGGGCTCGGGAGAGCAGGTCAATCTTCAAGGATGACCTCCTTAGAGTATAAAAGTAATCTATTGCAACGTGCAATAGGAAGGGGAGGAAGCAGAGCTGGCTGACCAAGAGGAATACAGAGATATTGCTTCAGTGTGCAGAGAAAGAATTGCAAGATTCAAAGCTCAGCTGAGTTGAAATTAACAACGGGTATGAAGGGCAACAAGAAAGGCTTCTTGTGCATACACCTGGAAATAGGGACCAGAGTCAGTCTTGGTCCAGTGACCACCCAGCAAGTCTGTTGTGATGAGGCAGGTTCAAGGTCAAATCAGGAAATCAAGTTAGCAGCTCAGGATGAGGGAGGTATGAGACTGGGCACTGACACAGCTGCAGCACAGCTGCAGTGTGGCTCAGGCAGAAGCCAAGCAAAGAGCCTCAGTCTGAAAGCAGCTCCCAAGGGATAGATGCAGGCAGGCCCTTGCTGAAGCTGCCTCTAGCACTCCTCCCAACAAACAGCTCACATCAGCAAAAAAAGTAACCTTGAACTCAGCCAACTAAACTCCTGAACCAACTAAAATCCTGGAAGGGGAGTTGACTCAGGGCCCTGATGAAGCACAGGCTGGGGATTCACTGCCCAGGAGGCAGCATTGCAGAAAAAAACCTGGTGGACCTGATGGACAACAGCTCAATGTGAGTCAGCATCATCACTTTGCAGGAAAAAAAAGGCTGACCACACTCCAAGCTCTATTAGCAGAAGAGCTTTTTTCTTCCTGAAGGGAGCATTAGTTCTTCTGTTTACTCTGTCCAGTTTTGGGCTCCCTATCATAAGAAAGACACATACTGAAGCAAGCCCAGTGGATGGCTGCCAAGAAGTTGAGTGGCTAGAGCTTGTGATGAGGGAGGAGAGGCTCAGAGAACGGTGCTTATTCAGCCCTAAGGAGAGGCAGCTTCCGGAGGAGCCCCCGTGTTATATGCAGCTACTGAGGGGAGGGTGCAGGGAAGATGGAGCCAGACTCTTTCTAGAGGTGCATAGTGGAAACACAAGAGGCAGCAAAGATGAGCTGGAACATGAGAAATTCTGACTTGATATAGTAATTTACATTTTGCTGTGAGAATGGTCAAACAGTGGAGAGAGCAGCTTGTCTACAGAGGCTGCAATATCCTCCACCCTTGGAGATCCCCAGAACCCTCCTGCATGCAGCTATGAGCAGCCTGAGCTGCTGAGACCTGCTCTGAGCAGAAGCTGGAGGAAGTGATCTCTGAAGGTTCCTTCCCACCTGTGTGACTGATTTCATGTGGCAGTGAGGTACTTTGATGCAATGTCAGAACACAAGTCCTGGGACAGCACATGGAAGTTTGTACTTCGTAACACATCTATTTCTCAGGAACACGTACGCATTATTCTGTTCCAACATCTGTTAATAATAGAACAGAGCATGAAGCAAAACAACTTTCTAATGCAACTATTGAGAAAAGCAACAGATGGAGAATTTTGCACAAAATAAGTAGTATCAGTATGATTTCATTTTTGTGTTTCTGAGAACAAAATGGTCTGATCCTGCATCAGACTTAGAGAATATGTGAGAATGGCTGAGTACCCTGTGTTCCCTTTTACACCAGTAAGGAGTGAAGCTCTGAAATAAAATGGTGAGGTGGCTGCACAGAGTAGCTGTTGTCATCCTTCTGAACTCTCTCAAGCACATCTTCTCAAATGCCAAATAGTAAGGTGTTCTACCATCCTTCTGCTCTCATACTGGATCTACAGCTTTAGTAATTGAAGTCATCAGCTGTGTAATGCATAGCTGCAGTAGGGCTTTGCTTCTCTTGAGCTTTTTCTTCTTTCTTCCAATCTCATTCTAGCCAGATATAAAGCTCAATGATTTATTCAATAAGCATACCAATAATTATGGCAGTTTACTGTATTAGTTAATTACTGGAGATTATGTTCTCATCCATTGTGCTTAGAATCTTTGGTTTAGTGCCTTCAGTATTGGATCCAGGGGCAAGTCCACAATGGTGAATACGTATAGGGGTCTAAAACTATCTGCCTGAACCATTTGTAGTTATTTACCACAAAGGTAACTGGGTCAATTGTCCTTACACCTCTGAATGAAGAAACCTGCCTGAGATGTGTTTGGTATTTCGAGGATTTCCCTGCCATCCTAGCAACAGAAATGTAGCAAGTCTCCCTCAAAAAGCTTGCTATATACCCACACTAGGATTCATACATTGCCTAAGGATGTATTTTTTCCTTTATAGAGAAAATATCAATTCATTATATAGTAGTGGGTATTTGCCTTTGCCTAAGAAGAAAGGTTAGCATTACTCATCTGATGCAACTTATTATGAACCCACACCAAAACATGAAGACCAATCTCTGGCCAAAGAGCTTGGCACTGTGGGTTCCCCAAGATGTCAGCTGCAATGTTAGAATGTGGGTTAGGGGCATTCTGCAGGACTTTCTGATAGAGGAAACTGTATGGTGGTTTTAAATCTTTCTATGCAATTAAATATAAAACCACACCATCTCTATTGGCTATTTGTAAATTAAATACCATTTGTAGAGATGAGAAACTAGCATTTTTTAGAATCAATTTTCATCCAAAACATCTGTCAGTATATATACTCTTTCATAATGATGTTGGAAACTGTTCTTTTAATATTTAGTATTGGTTGATTTACTGATTGGAATTTTTTCATAGACACAGCAGACAGTTTCCAAAACAGCTTTTAGACTTTTTTAACACATCCTCATTTTAATAAAGTTCAGTTCCTAATTTTATGTACATTTAGTCCCATCGTGGGAAGCCCACATTCAGAATATTATAACAGTATGAAAGTTGTGTGGCTGACAACAAAAATGTGCTTCGAACAGAACTTTACAACAGACAACTTTCAAATATAGCAAAACCCATCTTGTTCTGTGGTAGTTTTCGTAAGCACCAGATTCACCAGGTAGTCTACAACCTGCAGCATTTGAAGTATATATTTGAGAGGCGTGAGGAACCTTTCCAACCCTACCATTCTACGATTCTATGATATCTTTGCCTAAACAGAAGTGAATTTATTCAGCATGAAAGTATTCAAGCTGGTAAGAAACTTTTACTTGCAAATGACTTGAATGAGTGATTTCCTTCTACCAAACACATGTACATTGAAAGATGTTGCCTGACCCTGCTGCTTCACTAAAAAAAAAAATCATCCTCGAGAAAAACTACGTGCTGGGCTGAAAAAAATCTTTACAATAATCCCTAACTGTGGGAAAGAATGGGGTATATTCCCTTCGTGTTGCCATCTATGTTTCTCAAACCTTTCAGCATGTTTTTTAATGCAAAGAAGAGAACAGTTTCTTTCTTCAGTCTTTCACTTCTTTGAACTTCCTGAGAAGGAGGCTGTTTGCAAGGTGTCTGACTCGCATCTAAACTGAAACTGGGCAAAGACCGCTGCTTGTTTTCAAACACTCCTATGAATAATCAACATCCACCAGAAAGCACTTGGTATTCGCAGGCTGAAGGCTGGATTTGGGCAGCAGAGCTGAAAGATGGTTTATTCTACTGTTTAGATTCTGCCAGCTGTCATGTCTGAATAAATTAGAAACCCACCCAGATAACTTTCTAAACTGTGTATGAATGGAGGTTAGTATGCATGGAAAGATTATTTATCTTTAACTTCTAAATTAACCAGTGATAGGGCGTTAGGACTGGAGAGGTAAATGTGTGGTTAAACCTTAAAAAGCCTTGTAAATATTTATTAGATACTTCACATCTGTAGATTATGGTGCAAATCTAACTAACAAAAGCTATTAGGGATCAGACTGAGGATCTGCAAATACTTCAGTAAGCCAAATGCTGAGCTAATACAGCCATATCATAACCATCTAAGCTTTTGAGTGTCTTAGCTTTTAAAACCCTGTAGTCTGAATTTGCATTCGGAACAGTTCCCTCAGCTCCTTTGTTACACTTGCAATTAAAGCTGACCTGATTAAGAAGACCTGCTTTCTCAGTCGTGTTGGTAGGACGAATTGATTAGAAAGCCTGGGAATCCTCATTCCTGTCCAAGCAGTGATCTCTCCCTGGGAGTTCACTGATTAATTAATGACTGTGGTTACCTGTGCGTGCGGGTTTGAGAAGATCAGCCTTTGTACGTAGCGTGGCTGAAGGGACCACAGCAGCTACTGCAATGCTACGGGCCCTAACTGTAATGACTGCACAGCATAACCATCAAGCAGATGTCCTACCCAGCCATGCCTGTACCTTTTCAAGGTGTCACCTTTGCTCACGTCTTCCTTAAATCACCATCTGCTCTTAAGCTTCAGCTTTTAACCATTTTTTTTTTGAACGAATCACAGAATCTCAAGGGCTGGAGGGGACCTCAAAAGATTATCCAGTCCAACTCCCCTGCCAGAGCAAGACCACCTAGATCAGGTCACACAGGAACTCATCCAGGTGGGTCTTGAATAACATTGAAATATGGAAAAAAAAAGGTTTGGATGGGTCGTGCAAGGAGTCAATACATGTATAAAATATTCCTAAACATGTATTTAGTTAATAAACTTCCCAGGCTGCTTGAAAGAGACCTGTTTTAAATCATGTCTGTCTAAAGAAGCTGAATTATGGAATGACCTAATGTAAGTATTTGGTGTTTTTTCCCAGTAAAGTACTTTTCCTTTTAAATATTGTCTCGTAACAGTATTATGGGTAAGCAGTTTAATGAGGAAAATTATGTTTGTGAATTTGGGAGTCTGGAGAACTTTGCATAAGGAGATTATACTGTTTCTCATTTACAATTTGGCATGAGTATGTGTAAGATTCCAACAAGCTGATAGAAAAACCACCTCTGATCCCATTAAAATGAACCAAAAACTCTCAGACAGGTTAATATTTCATTCCTAGAGATGCTTTCCAAGTGTGTGACGTCTGACAGGTGAGGTGCAGGAGATGTACTGAGAGCTGTATGTAAAACGGCTGTAACTGATTTGAAGGAACGAGGGCTAAAAGTGTTCCCAGTACAAAGAGGCTGCGGGGAGAATGAAGTAGTTGTTCTTGGTACAAGGTGTAAGTTGCTGATTATATGAATGTGCTCCAAGAAATATTTTGTTATAGCCATACAATGAGAAATTGCATCTTTTCCAATGTTACCATTCTTAACACACCCATTGGCATTCCTAGGGGAGAACACCTTTTTCAGCAAGCTCTGCTAACAACGTTCTGAGGGAAATCCCTTTATGGGTTTCAGCAGCATTTAAGAGGAAGACTACTTTTATTAGTAGTATGTTGCTATTAAATTAAATGTACCTGGCCAACGAGGACTTAAGATCCCTGAATCACAATATATGCACTTCAGCTTATGGAGATGATGAGAGCCCTCTTCTACCCCTGAACTGTGCAGCTAAGAAAAAGCCTTGCTGGACTTAGCTGGGATGGGAGATTTAAACTTGTAGAGGGGTGGTTTCAGCCAGTGATCCCCAAACCTCCTGTTCTTTCACAGGGTCATCTTTGTAGGGTAAACTCTGTTTCCTGCGCTCCCCGTGAATCCCATCACGCAATTTGTAGTTTGCATTTGGAGGATTCAAATTCCCCCATGCTAAATGCTTAACAGAATACATCTTGTCTTCAGAGGCTTTGTGCTTTTCCTTTCTCTCTGTCCCTTTTACCTTCTCCTGGCCAAAAGAAAATCCCTAAATGTGTATGTGTAATGGTTTCAACTTTAAAAAGATCACAGGATTCTCACAGCACTTCTCTCCCTTGCTCCACCGTTTCCAAGTGACACGATGTGTGGCCATTTCTTGTCTGTTTCTCATGTTCCTTTTTGAGATCATAACCCTGCTCTGCATCACTTTTATAGACCCAAACCCACATGGTTTTGATTTGGCAGAGAATGGCTTCACAGTAAAAAGGATGTGGATACTTGTTTTGGGGTTTTGTTTGGTGTTTTTCTACCACATCTCCTGTTGTTTCCATATTGAATTTGGCTGTAAAGTATGCCAGACGTTGATGTTGATCCTCGAGATGGAGCTGGACTGATGGCACTTCCGCCCTCTTCTTATTCAGATAGAGTTTTGATATTGTCATGGTTTAGCAAGGAGCAGTTTTTGCTTGGTAACAGGGGGAGGAGGTTGCACTGAAGACCTGGTAAAGAGTTTTTGGACTCTCTCCTGGCTCCTGGATTCAGACCCACCTCTGGCCCAGCTGGGCCAATCTGGCGAGATGATCACATGGACCCCACAGTCAGAGAAGGAGGAAGGAAGAAGGAAGAAGGAGAACCAGACCAGAGACCCCTCTGCAAGACGTGGTGAGAATGCAGGCTGTGCCACTGCAACCCATGCAGGGCCATGGTAGGACTGAGAGCCACCAGCAGCTCCATGTGAGTGCTCCCAGACGGGTGAGAGACTGTGTGAGGAGGAGGCCGTGGCGCAGGCCGTGGTGGAGAGCCTGCGCACCGTAGAGCAGCCCCACATGAGAGGCAGAGAGGAGTTGCAGCTTTGGGGATAAATGCATGTTGGAGCAGCCTGTGCAGGGCTGCTGTGTGTGTGAGGTACCCCACGGACTTGCAGGGAGGACTGCTGTGGAGCCCACCTGCCCTGAGCAGAGACAAATGGCAGAAGCCATCAGCCCCCTAGGCCATTCAGTGGGGGAGGAGGTAAAAACACCAGGATCAGGGCTCTGAGCCCAGGAAGCGGAGAGGAGTGGGGAGAAGGGGGTCTTAAAGGGCTGGTCGGACTCTTCGTTGTTGTACCACTCTGTGTTATTTTGTTTTGGTTATGTTTTGGGGTTTTATGGTTATGCTTTAGTTGGTATTGCATTAAATTATTTTCTGTTTTCTTCCCCAAGCCAAGTAGCCTGGTCAGTTTTGTCCGGGGACCTTAAGCGGCAATTAAGCTCTCCCTGCCCTTTGGCAATTCTCGGGTCTTTGGTACTTGAGGCTAATCGTGGTCTTTTGTTCCCTGATGGGCCAAAACCAGGTATTTTTCATGCAACTTCTTACTGCAATGCATTAATCAGTTTGGGAGAAAAGTAAGACTTATAGGTCCAATTCAGTTTACATAGAGACCTCGTTTACTGACAGCATGTAAGAGTTGAATAGCGTCTCTAAATTTCTCCATCAGTTTTAAGGCTCCTTTACACTATGACAGTGTTACAAAGATGAGTAACCACCAATGTCAAACTACCATTAGGACTGAGTAGGAAACTTTAAATTACCTGGTTTTTAGTTGTTCATTTCTATGCAAGAAATGTTCATCTCCCTGTCCCTGCAAATCCTCTCATATCAGTCCCTACACTAACCTTTCAGAGAGAATTTAGGCAGAATTCAGCCATTTTTGTGTTAGTGTTCCAGATTACTCCAGAGAACAGTTGCATCTGAAAAGCCCAAATGCCAGTTGCTTCATAGTTCTAACTTGGAAAGGAAAACTAAAGAACAAAGCAAAGTAGACTTTCCTGCCTTCAGAATACACTCCTCTAATCCACCCTCTGCCTATCTATCAGCTTTTCCTTTCAGTTTCTCCTCCTTCCTCCATCCTTTCCCAGGGAAAGGCTGAAAACAAAGCAGCAGCAAGAGCTGGCTTTGAACACCAGCACCTTTCCTAAACCATCATATTTCATTAAAAGCTGCTGTGGTTGCAAAATGGTCTTAAAAACATGAACTAAGCATAACCTGGGCATAGATGTCTGCTTAAGTTTTCACAGAGACCGAAATAATAGCTCTGAGAGATGTGAGCCTCATCTCAACAGGGTTTTCTCTGGTATGCCCTCTATTTTAAACATGAACTTTCTTTCTCTCCATGCTCTTCCATGCAGGTGAGGTTTAGTCACTGCATCCAGTGAATTTACTCTAGTAACAAAGCACATATTTACTTTGAGAAGGAAACCTTACCTGTTTTTTTGTTACAACCAAATAAATTCAAAGAGACCCTATGGTCGTATCTGCTGAGATGGACACCGGTCCAAGAAACTGGTTGGTATCACGCAGTAGATCAATCTGACAGCCCACCAGACTACTCTTCTGCCTGTAAAAGTGGCAACCAACAGCAATTTAAGAGAAGAGAGAGACAAACTCACAGTAGGCTTATAAAATATGTAGTATAATCCAAAACACAGCTTTACTGTAGCTCTGAATCACAGCAAGTTCCCGTCGCCCTGCATAGAGCTGCTCGCCCACTGCTCCCCCCCTCTCCCAGCCCTTCTGCCCAGATCCTATCAGAGAAGTTAAATGTAAGAGCAGGTGGGTTTAAGCTGCCTGCTTCACTGAGGGCATCTCACAGTATACAAAAACACACAGCTGAGCATTTTTCCCTGTAAAAACCTCCACAACTATAGGAAGTGTGTGGTTATCCATTAAGGATACAAAGCCCAAACCAACTTAATTTACTTCAGTGGGAGCTGTGAGTACTGGCTGTTAAAACACAGCCAAGACTTCTTGCAAAATGAAGGCTGGGGAAGCAAGCTCTTGAAACCCACGAAAATCCCAAAGCTAGGGTCTGTGCCACGACAGTCGCTCGTTTTCACCGCACCTCTATCCATGTTATTATTATTTAATCTGTGTCCCATGAGGTGTGTAGGATGTGCAACGGAGCCAAAACGATATTGCTTTGGAAAAGCTGGTATTTGTAATTTCCTGACTTTTGAATATTTGATTTTTTCGGCCTCAGTTATGCACTACTGCTGTATTATGTGTTTCATACGTAACTGGCTCGAGGTTTTTTTCTTAACTGTTGGTACGATGATTAATTTCTGGAGGAAAAGTGAAAAGAATGACGTATTTTGGCCCAGGCCTGGAGAACCTATTTAATGCATTTTTTCATTGCAGTGATACTATGCCGGTGGTGAGGGAAACTCGGTGTAGGTGGGAATGTGGCTGCTCGGTGGCTCTCTGATGAATGAAACTTGGAAGCCTCTCAGGGACGGTGTTTATTTTTTCTTCCTTCTCAAATTCACCTCAAACACTGGAGGGTATAAAGACTTTTATTTGTGTGTTTACGGGACAGCGCATTTACTCCAACTCCTTCCCCCGCTGCACCATCCCTTAAGCGCTCGCTAAAAACAAAAGCTAAACAGATTACGCTGGTTACATTAACGTTTATGACCTTTAGTAAGTATGAAAAGCTCAGCGTTCCCGCTGTGTATAAAGAACGCAACGGGATGTTAAAATGTGTAAGTTAACGCACTCGTCCGAGGAGCTTATTCTGCAGCGGGTGAAGACGTCCGTGAGGCCAAGCATGAGGCCGCCGCAGCTCCGCGCCGCCCTACCCCACCAGCGAGGGGCCGGCGAGCCCCCGGCCGGTGCCGCAGCCGCCGAAGCCGGTCCCGGCGCACCTGCCGCGCAGGGAAGGGGCCGTGCGCCCCGCGGCCCTCCCCCACCGGGCTCAGGTGACACCGGCCCCGGCGGCTCCCCGGGCCGCGGCGGAGCTTCCTGGTTCCCAGAAGGTGCCGGAGCGACTGCAACAGGAACTGAGAGACGGGGGGGAGGAGGCGGTGCCGCCGCTCCGCTGCAGTCGCGGCCCGAGCCGGGGGAGCGGAGCGGAGCAACCATGGGCCGCCGCCCGCCGCCGCAGCGCTGAGTCGCCCCCGTGGCCGAAGGCAGAGGGGCCGACGGTGCCCTCTCGCCGGGCGGGGCGCTTCTCCCTGCGGGGCGCTGCTGCAGCCGCCGCGGGCCCGCGATGTGACCATGGACAGCAGGGTCAAGTGAGTCGCGGGGGCAGGGCGGCGGGCGAGGGGCTGTCAGGCGCGGCGGGCCGGGCCGAGCTCCGCGGCGAGCAGGCACCGAGTAGGCCTCGCAGCCGCCCCGGCCTGCCGGGCGCGCCAGGCGGCAGCCGGGGAAAGGAGGGAGGGAAGGAGGAAGGAAGGAGGGGAGAGAGGGGGAGCCCACCCGGCGGGAGCGTGCGAGGGGCCGGGCGCGCCGCGGCCGCTGAGTGACAGCGGGGCGGGCGGGCGGGAGGCAGCGGGGCCGGGAGCGGGCGCTGCGCGCCGGGCCGAGGCGAGGCGGCACCCGTGGCGAGGGGGCAGCGGGGCGGCGCCCCCCGGCACGGCCTGGCCCGGAGCGGGGGCAGGCGGCGGCCGCAGCGCCTCGGGCTGCACCCCGGCCCTGACATCGCCCTTCCGCAGCGGCTAGGGGACCCCGCTCCCGCAGCCTCCGGACGCGCAGGGTCAGGGGCTGCGGCGCCGGGAAGCAGCGCCCGCTGGGGCTTGGGGGCGGGCGGAGCGCGGCCTGCCGTCGGCCGGCCAGGGGCCGCTGAAACGGGCTGGCGAACGGCCGGCAGCCTGCTCCCCAGGCGCCCGCCCGGCGTGGCGTGAGCGCGGCCGCGGCCCCTCGGTCGGCAGAGCCACTCAGGCCCGGGCAGCACCGCTGCCGGCAGCAGCTGGTGGGATGAGGCTCGTGACGTTCTTTTCTCTAGTAATTGCAAACCTATTTTTTTTTTGTCATTATGGAATAGCAGGTGCAAAAGAGTTTTTTAGGTCTTTGGAAGCATTACTCTTCCAGCCATTACCCATCAGGAGCTGCTGTCCATCTGACATTGGAAACTGACAAGATGTTAAACACAGGTTTTGGCAATTGACAATAATCTTTGTGTAAATATACGAGGAGTAAGCAGGCTGCTACCGCCTAGTTGTAAAGGAAATGAGAGACAGACTGACAATTCTCAGATTAGTTTAACACATTTTTGACACTTCTTAGTGTAGTGGGATGTGAAGAGTAAACTTAGAAGCATTTTTCTGCAAAAGCAGATTTAGAGTGGTATAGCGAAAGACTTCAGTGTTACTTCAAAGAGCTCTCTTCGAGAGGGTAATTCAGTTATGAGTTGAGGTAGAAGCCCTCATTTGGTGTTTGCAACACTTTAACTGATTCACATTTAAAAATAGTGTTGTGTGGTCTGGGTTTTGGGAAAAAATGGAAGAGGCAAGTGGCCTGAGAGTATAAACCTAGCATCTGAGCTAGATGGACATCGCTGAGAAATGTCACATCTTACAGAGGAAGGATTTTTGTGGCTTGCTTTTTTGGTGGCTCAGTGAAGCCAACCCTGAACAGTTTCATTTTGAACCCGCTTGCCAGCCAGGAGAACAATGGTTGAACTTTTCGTTTATTGGTGCAATTCTCCTAGATCTTGAATGTAGGCTGCTGGAACTCAGAGCAGAATTTGATCTCCTACACACAGCATCAGCAGATACAAGATTTTCCCAAGTACATGCTTTAAAATACAACACAAGGGAAGACTGTGATGGGGCAGGTTATGTCTTCATAACCTGAATTAGACTGTAATTGCATATCTCAGTTGTGAGGATGATGCTGAGGTCACTGAAAGCATGTACTGAATCAATTAATTTGTGACAGCTGAAATTTTCCCCAGCTCACCCTTTGGATTTCATTCAAAAGTTTCTTTAAAGAAACAACAATGTTAATTTGCTGCACCCTTTATTCAAAGCCTTCTCGAAATGTGGAAGCAAGTCTTGGATTTTTTTTTGTTTGCCTGAAACTCCAGCTGACATCAGTGGGAGCGTTACCCAGGAACAGAGTTCAAGTGCGAGCCTTTTATGTGGTTAAATAGATAATTGATATGGGTGTGGTTATACCACTTGTTTTTAATATAAATAGCAGTGTGCATGGCAGGCAGAAAGAGGTGGGTGGTACAGAACTGTTTCAATAAATATTTAGTTTGGGATTAGGTTGAGTGTTAATTACTATTAGCATATGAAGTTCATTATTATCAGCTCTGTGTTAACTGGGAAAGAGAAGGAGAAGTTGGCCATTACACAGAACTGGCCCCAGTGGCTGCTGCAGATATGGAGGCCCCATCATCCTGGCCCCATCATCCCTGGTTATTGCAATAATGTTTTCTCCCTCACTGAAATGTGCCTGACATTCAACCTTTAAAGTTAAAGGCAGCGATCAGCCTCTTGTGGAAGTGATTCTCAGCCTTGCGGTGGTAATCGTGTGCGTTTAAAGGGTAGTGGCTAAGTCTGGAGAATTAAAATGGAAGTGTGATGATGGACTGTTCCTATTAAGTAGAAGCAAAACGTAGATTCAGAAAAGGCTGCCTATGACTGCATTTATATGTTCCAGATTGTTTGATAAGCAGGTTTTAGCAGGGCTTTTTTTTCCCTGGCTGTTAGGTGTGGCGACTTAAAAGCTATGTGAGGCAGTGGCAGTATCAAATAAATCACACAGTTTAGCTTGTTTGTCTTCAATATTCCCTTTCTTTTAAGGTTGTAGGAGGAAATGTGACTTTTTGGTTCTTCCGTAGAACTAATCTGGTTTCTAATGATATTTTAATGAATTTTTAGTTTACTTAAAGCTTGTTCTGTACTAATAGCGTTTCTACTGTGCTGTATCTTTTCCACTCTATCTGAAACACAGACATGATTAATCAACTGTGTTTGCTTCTTCTAGGGAAAATCCGGAACGTACCTTTGATTTGGTACTGAAAGTAAAATGCCAAGCATCTGAAAATGAAGGTAATATACCATGCCTCTTAATATTTATTTATGCAAAATAATGCTTGAAAAAAAAGTAGTTTGTGTCTTGATCTGGTGTCATCTTATGTTTTGAACTGCTGTTGGATTGGAAAGTGACTATGGTTATTTTATTGCTTTCTAAAGTCTATTCACATTTAAAATCTAGTAATTCATAGTAGTCACAGGGTTTTATTGTTATATTTTTGTTTTGGCTGTTGTAATTCTTGGAAATCTTGGACTTGAAATGCATCTTAAGGTTTTAAAATGCTGTCAAGGATTTAATTTTAGCAGAACAATTGACTTCTGTGTGTAAATGGAATGTTCCCTTGGTCAATGTGGTAATGAGAAATTAAGTTCTTTTCTGAACAACAGAAAGAGATTTTTCTTTCTAGCTCATGTTTGGCAGCTGCTTTGGTATGATTTGTGATACAAACAGCAATGAGTGCTGACATGAGCTCATACTAGCCATCAGTTTAACTTCTCTCTAAACATGTGGTAAAAGAGATGCAGTAGTGCAAGAGTTATATGAGAGAGGCTTTTTTCCTCTTGAGTAAAAAGAAGATGGGATTTCTAGGTCTGAAAATCAAGTGACCTCTAGAAAGTCCACTGGGGGAACTGAGTTCATGTTCTCATTTGAGGTTGTTGGCCTTATAAAAAATCACAGTAAGAGAAGTCTTGTGTTGTAGTTGTGTCAGTCTGTGGCTGCTGTGCCTTAATCACAGTTGTAAAACCAATAAACTACATCTTAAAATTTAGTATATTTCTTACCCTGCTGTGGTAATGGATGCTCTTTCCACAGTTAACTTCTCTAACAAGTTAGAAGCCTGTGGAAGTTTGTAGCCTCAAACTATTCAGCCAACATTTCTGTTGGTGGCATCACAGATACCTGCCTAATATGTTTACAAAAACTCTTTTTGTTGAAGCTAAGCAATTGTAGTTCTTTAGGTCTTTTACTGAAAATTCCAATAGGCTTTTCTATACCTCTTGTATTACATATTATCCATTCTCCTTTAGTTGTGGAATGACATTTTGGTGGTCCTGGTGCAGTCCTTGAGTATTTTCACTTTTTTATGTGACCTGCCAGTGTGCTTTGGTTTATTGCCTGCTTTTTTCTGATTTGCTGTTGGTTGCAGTCATGGTTTGGGGAATCAAATGGGCTTTTCTAACTCTCTGATCATTGTTGTGGTTTCTATCTTGGCACATTTTATCTTTTGTTCTCTCCCTTCTGCAGTTTTTACCTTAGTAATTTCACCTGTGATGTCTGTGAACCCTGCTTAGCTGCTTGACCTCGGATCTGTTCCCCCATGCATTGTGCATTCTCTACCTCCTGCTTATGTCCCTTCCTGGGGGCCTGTTCACGTCCTGGCTTAGGCCCAACTTCAACCTGCAGATTTTATTCCCTTTCTTCCCTCCTGAGAGCCTGACTGTTGATAATCCTATCAGGTCTTCATCCTGAAAAATGTGAGGTTTTACCTTCTATGAACTATAATGTGAATCTAGGTCCTTTTACTTCCTTTTATCTCCCTTTTGACTTCTAATTTTTATTTTAACTCTTTTTGCCTCTGCTGCCATAAGAAACCACTTTTTGTGACCTGCAACTCTGTGAAGGACCACCTACGCCTGAATTCCGGTCATAGTCACTTCCTCTCCCTCCCTTGGTGGGTGTTTTGTGCTCTTCACCACTGGTACTCTGTGGAAACGAGTGTCTTTAAGACATCTGTTTATCTCCTTGGACTGTGGCCAGAGTTATTGTGAATATTTGTGACTGTATTGTGGGTACACCCTCTTCTACTCCACTTCTTGCTAGCATTCCTTCTGCCCCACGTGAGCTCAGTTGCTCAGCCACCATGAGGTGGCCAAAGAGGTGTTTGCTTAGAGGTGTTTCATCTGTCCTGGAGACTGTATCGATCCTTGCATGAATGCACAGATCACCACAAAAGTACAGTCACATTTTACCAATCAAATTACACTGGCTGAGCATTCCTATTACCCTCCTGCTGTACTTGGTGACCCATTTGAGACTTGTTTTAATTTCTTTGATATTCCTTCTAATTCAGAGAACAAACCCACATCAGTGAGGGCTTGACATCATATTTACATATGGCATTATGAGCATGGTGATGTATCAGATTAATATATCTGAATGTTCAAGTTATTTAAAGGAAATTCACAAGGGATAAAAGTGTATTGTCTTCAGTGCCACTTTAGAAATGGAGCACAAGGCTTGTCATGCTAAACAGGGAGCTTTCAAGGTTGGTTTATTGTAAGGCCTAACAAATTTGACAGTTACCCTGTATTGTAAGTCTCGCCTTTAAATAGATTTTCATGCTAGGATAATCTTTTGAATTTATCATACTTGAAAACGTGATCCATTCACCTGTTTCTTTGCTCATGCTTCTTTCTTTCTAATGAAAGAGATTTGTATTTAAATAGGGGCTTTCTCCCTCGCATCCCATCTGCTCCTTGTACTTGATCCTGAAGCTATGTCAGGGCTGAATTTGTGACATCACTGTCACCAGTGTTGCCGTGGAAATATCACAGCCACAAAATTATGATCTCTCTGCATGAGTGAGCAGCAGGAGGAGCCAACTTAGGAGAGAGGAAAACCTTGATGTGACCCATGTGTCTTTAATCTTTTGCTTTTCAAGCTTTGCTGTAGTATACATTCTCCTGCATCTTAATTTCCCTGGGCCAGCATGTAACTGTTCTAACAAATAAAAATCGAGGTAGCCCCACTGCATGCGTAGCTATTGGCAAGATGCTATTTTTGTGATGGTGCTATATGCAGCAGTGTGGCATGAGGGAAAAATTTGCTGTTACAATTACGGTTTTGCAAAAGTACTTTTAGATAACTTCTTAATTATAGTATAGCTCTCAAGGAATGTTGATTTTTTTGGATCAAAACTGTCCCAGGACTCCTGCAGTTATAAAGGATTGTACATAAATGAGATGCAGCAAGGTTTATACATATTATCAAATTTGTTCTTAAGTAATTCCACTAATTATTTTCAACATTGTTTTCTACTCAATGTAAACATCAAAGAAATTTCATGTAGGTTGATATCAATTTATCACTTTCTATATGGTAAGTAGCTCTGATTTGTTAAGCTCAGTTATGCTAGTATGGCTTTAGATGTAGCTGAATCTAAAGTTTTTCCCATTGGACACTGTGATTTAAGAATATTTATTTCTTAATAGTGTCTTTTTGACTAAGTAGATAATTTTTTTAACTGCTCTTTCTCTCTGTTTTAAACTACAGGAGTGCACTCCTGTCTCCTTAATGAACAAGCAAAACCAAAAGAAATAGCAAGAACCTGTGTCCATTTTAGCATCATCAACTGATCTTCTGTATTAAATTCTCACAGACCCAGAGGACAACTTGACAACAGATAACAGTATTATTGCAACTGTTGTGTTATTTTAAGGATGAGCATTGCCCTTTAGGACAAAAAGATGTAAGGTTGTGTGCTTTGGGGTGAATCACCCTTTCTAGGAACCAGGAGTCACACAGTGTTACAGTGTCCTGAGTACATAGTCTTACATTAGGTAATTGTTTCAGGATTGTATAGCAGCTGCACCTACAACAACCTTACTCTTCTCATAGCCCTCTCTTGAAAGTTATACTACACCTGGTGCTGGAAGATGTGCTTGACCCTAGAATTGGTTTTTTTTGGTGTTTGCATATTTTTCTTTTTTCTATCCAGATCCTTCCATCATGAAAAGCAAACTGAATTCCTGGCAAGTAGATGTTTTTGAACTCTTCTGTAGGACATGTCCAAAATAATAGCTCCAGTGTAACCTTCACAGAGGATGTATGTTTATCTCTGTATCTATGCATATATATGTGCATAGACACATTTATGTCTGTGCTTTAGATTATGGTTAAATGTGCAAAGATAAAGTTGGTAATTTAACTCATTTTACAAGCTGGATGTCCTGTATTGATTTTATTAAAACTGGGATTCAGAGGCCAGCCACAAAAGGCAAAGCACTGATAGCAGCTAGCAGAAGAAAGTCAAACTGCAACAACTTCTGTGAACAGGTCTTTACCATTTCTGTCCATGGTTTCCCAAGATGACACAAATTGGTTTCAGTCTGTATGGTTAAGAGGGTGCTATTTGCTACACCATAGTGTTATTTGATTCTAGCACATTTGAAAAGCAGCAAAAAGGCTCCACAGAGTGCAGGTAGATCCAGGAAATTCAGAATGTCAAGATTTGGGTCTGGGACTGCTTTAGTCTTGACTGTTGAAGTTTTACTCAAAACCTCTTTGAAACAGCAGTTCACTTGCTGTTCAAGCAAAGAATAATTGTTTAAATGAGGTTTGAAATTTGATTGTGTTGTCTCTGTTTCCTCTTTAAATTGTAGGAAACACTCTATAGCTGTAGGGCTAGATCCATGATTTTCAGAGAAGGTGTTTAGTAGGTTGTGTAGAGTTGCATGAGTAATTCCTGTAGTTTTTCATGCCTGTGGCTGAATGGTTATAAATCTTAGTGATGCATGATGTCTACATTATTTTTCTTTAGTCTTCTTTTCATTAAAATTTCAAGGAAAAGCCATGAAAAACAAGTTAATCGTGTATTGGTGGAGCCGAGAGCTATATGAATGAAATCCAGGAATTAGGCCAAAAATGCAAAATTCTTTCAGGTTTGATTGTCCTCTGTAAGACGCTAATAAGATGTATAACGCCAGGAAGGTCCTCATTCTGAATAAAAGTGTAATACCTTTGATGGTTCTGTCCATGGGTAACCTGTCTAGCTTTGGTGGGATTTTACTTAAGAGTTTTACAGAGCTTTTGGGATTGTGGTCAGAGCAAGCATTGTTTTTTTTTCCTTTTTTTCCCCCCTCAGTGTAGAGAGCTGTTTGTTAACCACAGGCTCAGAGCCTGTGGGTGTGACCTGCTGATCAGATAATGCTTTTCCTCTGCAGCACTCTTCTGCAGAGCATCACTTGAACCCGATTAAAAAGATAATTACATGAAGAAGTAATATATGGAAGGGAGTACATGAAGAAGTCTGCAATATTTCTTTATAAGAGCAATTAGTACTTTTGGTACAGTCTTTATGTGTTGCCAACTATTTTCACTGTTGGTTTTAGCTGGAAGGATACTGAATAAATATTGACCTACAGAAAGTAAGGTTTCTAACTTTTTAGAGCACACCTTGTTCCTTGGATGACTATGAAGAACAACTATATATTGCCATGAGCTAGATCAGCTTTCTTCCAAGTCTCATTTATTTGTAGATTTTTTTTTTTAGTCTCAAATATTGCATTACCGTATTACAATTGTTTGTATACCAATAAAAAGTTAAAGGTACTTTTTCAGTTTGTACAGTGCCATTTTGGAACATGTGCTGCCAGATTATAGCCTTAGATGCAGTTTTTTGTATAAAAAATAAAGCTTTCTTTCCATACTCCTGTGAACTTTCATTGAGCTTAACACTCCCCCCACCCCTCTCCTCTGACTTACAAACTTGCATGTTGTTATTTAGATTTGTACTACCTCCCTGTAATGGTTACTTGTTTTTCTCATTGAAATTTTCAAATGGTGATACCTAAAAAGCTTGGAAACAGACAATCTAACTGGGTTTCTCTACAGAACTGTTGATTGATTAGGAGCAAGATATTTCACAATTCTTTGTTGAGGGTTGTGTAGATGTTTTGAGGGCAAAATCAGTAGTGCCTGAGACTGTTCATCACTTTGATCCTTTTTGACAAAACTGAGGAATGTAAGCCAGAATTTAGCTGAAGCTGTCTTGTGTATAAACCCAAAGAATAACTGTAAGTGCTTAATAAATGATTATCTTTTGTATAACTTCAAATCCTCTGGTTATATCTAAACGAGTGTTTGCATTATATTCAAATTTCTTTCCTTTTCATTGGAAAGCTCCTCAGGGTATGAACAATGTCTTCCATGTGTTTATACTCTCAGTAGCAAAGAGTGGGTTTTAGAGAATTATGAACAACAAAAGCAATTAAAGCAACTATGATTTTGCATTAAATATTGGCATTTGGATACTTTTGAACTTTTCTTTTGATTCTCCAGCGACTGAGAAGTGGAGGCTGATGACTCCAGCTTTCAGTTTCTCTTCACAGATGCAAAATCTGGAGGAAAATGTTGATGCTTTTCGTTGCCTCATTTCCTACAGATTTTTTTTTTTCCCAACCTACAGAGATTTTTGGATGTGTATGTAATTTGGAGGTGAGTGTAGATATGTGTGTGTGGAAGGGGGAAGGGTGAGAGCTGCTGGGGAAATAGGTCAAGGAAGCCCTTCCTCCTATCTCTACTGAATTCTTCATTGGGGAGACGAGACCTTGATGGGGAGGGATGAGCCTGCTACCCAGTAGCTGGAGAACAGTCCTGGGAGGAGTGGCAGAATTTGCTCTACTCCGGAGATTCCAGCAGTAGTAAGTTGGGAGCAGACAACTGTGGTATCAGTGCTGGTAGTGATGAATTCTTCCCCTGCAGGCATTTGCCCGACTGTCTTTTTTTCATGTGATGCCATATGCCACTTCCAGCAGTGTGCTCGAGATTTGGGCAATGAAATTAAAAGGGGAAAAAACCCAATGAGTTAACTAATACAAATATTAACTTGTTATAACAAGAATTTGGTGTAAAATTCGGTAGAATGGATGTGCTAGTGTTAACATAACTGAACACGAGCTGCAAACAGCGACCTGTGTCATGTAATGTAGTCAATCAGTGTGAAAGTTGTTGTCCCCATGCTTTTTTCAAATACAATTTTAGTTTTGTTTTAACACTTAACTGTTTGAGATGGCTGCCTGGGGGATAGTTTGTGAGCTTTTAAGTGGCTTGCATTCAGAAGTGTTAAGAGTGTGTATTTTTCTAAGCTAATGTCAGCATGTTTTTGCCCTCCCACACAAGGAACAGTCCATCTTACACAGAGCTTTGTCATTCTTTAAGGAGATATGTTATGCTGCTAGCTCTCTTCAGGTATAGTTTAATGGCTTGTCTTTCATGTACAGAGGATTTAAAATATCCATAAAAATCTTTGAAAACTACTTAACTTTTGAAGTTTGAAGTGCTTTTTGCAAAACCATGAGACATTAATCTCTGTAGCACTGACTTAAAGAGGCTGTAGTGTGAGGTTTCCTGTCTGATTCACAGAAATACTCTTTTAAATTCTTCCTTTGCCACTGGTAATATTGTCTCAGGATGTAGATACACGTACATGCACACTCTCATCATATAACTAGGGATGGATGTTTCTGTTTGGAAATAAGAATCCTCCATGATCAGGACTACAAAGGGAAGAGTCATGGTACTGTTCATGAAGGACTTAAAAACCTCTGAATCTGTATTTTTTCTGGTAGTCTGACATGATAACTGCAAGATCCAGGTAAAACCATGATATTTACAAGCACATAGGTAGGATGAAGATTCTTTGTGACAGACATTGAAGTACTAAAATGCTGAAAACATTAGTTTCTTACATTTTCCTTTGAGATATTTCCGCATATCTTGAATCTGTAGCTCTGCATTTAGAAGTGAGAAACGTGAATGGACAAGGACTTCTTATATTTTGTGATTTTGGTTTAGGAGAAAAGATTAAAACTTAATACTGAACTTTATATGGAAAAGAGAGGAGAAAAAGCAGAAGCTGTGGGAGAAAAAAGGCCTGAACAAGTTTCTGGGTGCGGTGTCTGCACTTCCTGGGCTGGCAAAGCCAAGGCAACGGTTTATAGTCGTACTCTCTTCCATTGCAAAATTCTGAATCCTCAATTATAAGGTGTGTCCAAGAATTAAATCCTTAATTAGAAATAAGGCTTGAAAAATGCCCTTAGATTATGTTTCCTAGAGTTTGAATCTGCATCTAGTTTCTTTATGCATTAGAGTGGGTATTCAGATGTAGATTAAAACCTATCTAAAATTCCAAACATGTCTGAAATTATCAGTTAGAGTTCCTGTGTTTAGGACATATTTTACAAACTTTCATAGTTAATGTGAAGTTTTAGTTATTCTAGAGGTGTAATCATCATAACCAAGGCATTTTGCCATTGCATTTTTCCTTAAACTCAGAATGGGAAAGAATGACACATAGATTGGTAATACTTCTGCTTGCCTTCTAATACACGGCAAGAAATTCCTACTCATCTGAGTTTAGATGCTATTCACACCAAGGGTTTTAGTAGTTGTACCTGTTGAACCTGTTTTAGAACACATCTGAGTATTGTAAAGTTACAGTGTCATTGTGTAGATGGAGTCAAATGTTTACTTTTGGGAGGGAGTAGTTCTTTTGCTCTGTTACAAGACAAGCTAAATGCAAAAATCTGCTGTCTTTGCATTTAAATACATGATGCTAAATATTGAATGTAACTATACCATCAGAGTTGCACTTGGAGAAGCTGTGCTGATAGTGGTTGGTCTGGCACAGCATCCTCTCCTTCAGAAGCTGCAAAGGAAAGCTTGACATTTTAAGACAGCCGTTTCCAGGAATGGAGTTGCATCACTGAAGCACGATGGTAATTTTTTGTATCCTTGGGTTAAGATGCAATATAAAAAAAAAGCAAATTAGTGTTTTGTGTTACCGTGAATGTGTTTCTGTTGTTTAAATGCAAAGTAAGGAAAAGTAGCAGCATAGAAATAAAAGACAGGGGTTGTGTGGCAGCTGTAAACTTACCTGGAGGTCTGTAATGACTTAGGAATAATGGAGTGAAACCACTGGGCTTTTAGAAAGACAAGAGGGAAACGGTCATTTTAACTTAGCCTTGCTAGCAAGAGCTGATCATTCATTCATCCTCTTCCTCTTCTTTGGAGGTCATATGGCTCCTAAACAGCGTGTGTTTGCTGTTTGTTTGTCTTTTACTTCAAATAGCTAGCACTGCTAAAAGCAGTGTGTGAGGCAAGCATCCTTCCTGCTTGTGGTAGCACCTGGCAGGCTTGCTCTGAGGCTATGCTCGCCAGTCGGTTGTGGGGGCTGCTTCTGGTGCTGGCAGGAAATGTTTCTCAGGCAGCTCAGCTGAGGAGCAATGGGAGAGATTTTTATGCTAAACAATGTAGCATAAGCTACACTTATCCAGCTCTGAGCATTAATTTCAAGGTTTTTTTGAGTTTGTTAAAATAAATGTCAGCTCAGGAAACTGGAAAAAAAATCTAGGTGTGCTTTTACTGTCCTGCCCTCTTCCTACTGACTTTTGGGCTTCTAGAGGGCTCTCAGAATGCTGGAATTGTGTTGGGGTTATGTTAAACTCCTGCTTCACATGCTGTCCAAGTTTTAAAGTGCTCAGTAGCCCATCTAAAGGGAAACAGAAGTACTCAGGATGAAAATTTGTTTATGGAGTCACTTCAGTAGGTTGTGGCCAGGGGTTGCACAATGATCTGTGCACTGACTGGTAAATGTTGTCATTAATGACTTCAGTAAAAAAGAGTCTGAAATTAATTCAACTTAGGACAGTTGCAGAGGCACTCATTACAGTTGTGTTGTAACATGGATTTAGAGTCAATCTGTGTAAATATATACCCTTAGCATATGCACTTCTGAATTCCTGCTGGGAACATATCTGGGCAGCGTATGGAGCCCAATTGGAATTGCTCACATTGTGTCTTAAAGACAGGATGGGATTTTATAATCTGGTTAAAGTGCATTGTTTGCTTTGTGTCTCATGATATGCACTCCTCCTTAGATCTTAACAGGGCACCTTGATTCTGACATAAGCTACTAAGGTACTTCTGTTACTGGAATTCTGCTCCTGTGTATTTTAACACAAGAAAACATTCATTTAAGTATGACCAGTATGTTTTAATTCTCAGCACATCTTTGCAGTACTAATCTTCCAATGAAGAAGACAAAAAGTCTTACTAGGACAGAAAATGACAGAACAGCATAAATAGTAGTTGCAAACTAAGCAGTGTTTTGGAGTGCTTTGTGTGCAGTGAGACAAAGTGATTTTGGTGTTTTCTTTTTCTTGTTTTCTTTTTTAGACCTATATTTAGTTAATGTGGCTTTGGATGTGTAGAACATTGTATGTTACTTGGCATAGAAGTTACTATAGTAGCTTTGTGCTTATGGGTCAGAACCAATGCAAATCATGAACAGATTGCCTAATCTGAGACAAATGTTGAAACAGTTAAGGGTTACAGAAAATGAAAAAGTGCCTTTCTATTGATTGAACCTCAGTTTTTTCTTTTGAAGTCCCAGCAGTGTATATCCAGTTAATCTGTTTCATGGGAATATTATGTCATGTCATATAGGTAAACCAAAATGTAATGCTATGTTTTATTTTAAATGACTATTCCTGTAACAGCAATATTGATTAATTACAGCAAAATAATCTATCTTAGAAACCAAAGAAGCCATGTTTCAAAGGTAAGTCGATGGTTCTAAAAGTTTAATTACCCTTTAGTATTCATACTTTGGTTACCAACATTTCAGGAAGATTTTGTTTAAATCTATGGTGTATCAACTAGATGTGCTAGAATGTGAATGTTGCAGATATGCAGAGTTAGAGCACCAGATTTTATTCCCAAATCTACTTTGAAGACTGATGGCTGAGAAAGAGAAATTTGAAATAGATGTTTTGAACTTGATTAGATTTTTCCTAAGGAAATGTTTACTATATAGCAACAATGGAAAATGGTGGTGGTTTGAGATAAAGTAATTGAGTCAAATCTGAAATTCCCAGACATTATAGTTGGTAATTATCTTCAGATAAACTATATAAGCAGTGAAACAAGAATGCTCTTTCACATGTAGCTGTGTTAGAGGTTATGGGCATTGACAGAATGCACAGGTGTGTGGATATAATCTGCTTTATGTATAATGAACTGCAGTCTAGAAATTCTTGTGCCCAGAAAAGTGATCACATATACCAAGTATATGGTGAATACCAAACAGCATCCTACAGAGTACTCACCAAGTCTGGTTTTGAGTGACAGTAAGTCAACAAAGAAAGCATTTTTAAACAATAGATGAAATATCTTTCCAATTTGTGGCTAGATGGCTCAGTAGTTATTAATAGGATACAAAGTCTTTCAGCTTTGGAATATGTTTACAGTTCAGATTTTTTTTGTTGAGTGTCCTGTTATTGTCTAGGCTTCCTCCTTTGCATGTATGAGTTTTATGTTTTCATTTGTCATAGCAACATGAAGGGAAAAGGATTAAAAAACCCTTACGTTGTAAGGGCGAGACATAATTCTAGATCCCTGTTGGGACTTTGCTGATGTTGGGCTCCAGCCAAAGTGAGGGAAAAAGTATGGTCCCAAAGTATTCTATGTTAGTAGGAAGTGCAAGCACCAGTCACCCACAAAGGGGAGTGAAGAAAGCCAATCTCATGTCACTGAAAGCCCAAGTGATGCATTGCTGTGGCCACATCAATGAGCTTTACTGCTAATAAGCATCTGTTAGGCGACTTCTGCAAAAAAAGCCAAGTGTCTGAATAGCATTTTCCAGGAAAGAGAGGCTTCAGTTTGAAATGAATGACTAATACTGAGCACAGTGCATTTCTTGGTAGTAATTTTCTGGCACTAGAGATGGGTTCCTGTTACTACTCTACAGCCTATCTTTCCACAGGCAGCTAGGAGAAAGCAAAAGCTGTCTTAGTTACTATCTGGCTGCACAGAAATTGTGTTGGTGTAACTTAAGTAATAGTGAAGGAATGAGTGCTCCTGAAACTGCCATGAGGGAAATGGCACATGTGTGCTGGTTCTTTTGCTGGAAAGGAAAATCTAAGTGCAGTATAAAGAAGTCATGTCATTTTCCTAGGGTTAGCTTATCCTGTCCTGATGGTTTTTTTAAATGTTATTTTCATACTATCAGAAAATTTCCTAAGTTAGTTTGGTTTTGTTCATTAGTGACTAAACCTTAATTAGCAATGTATTTGACTGTGGTTCAAGCACCTTTATGAGCTACCCTTCAAGCAGGAACCAGTGGAGTTGAAATCTATGGTTAAGCACTGGTTTCACCTCATAGAATCTGAGTTTGGTGGGTAAGACAGTGGAGAAAATTTATTGTTAAACTTTTAAAATGTATTTAAGCCACAGAAAACTTACAAAAAGCAAAAGCCCCATGCCTTTTTATAAGCTGTTGTGTCATGAAATATGAAGGAGTGAACACGAGCCAGCAACAGACATTGGCAGCTCGGAAAGCCGATGGTATCCTGGGCTGCATCCAAAGCAACAGGGCCAACAGCTTGAGGGAGGTGATTCTGCCCTCCTGCTCCACTCTGGTGAGACCCTACCTGCAGCACTACATCCAGCCCTGAGGTCCCCAACGTAAGGGTATAGACCTGTTGGAGTGAGTCTGGAGAAAGGCCACAGAGATGATCAGAGAGCTGGAGCATCTCGCCTAAGAGGACATGCTGAGAGAGTTGGAGTTACTCAGCCCGGAGAAGAGAAGGCTCTGAGGAGACTTTGTAGCAGCCTTTCAGTACTTAAAGGGGCCTAAAAGAAAGCTGGTGAGGGACATTTACAAGGATGTGTAGTGATAGGACAAGGGGTGGTGGCTTTAAACCGAAAGAGGGTGAGTCTAGATATAGTGTAAGGGATGTATTCAGTGAATTCAATTCAGATTATATTCAATGTAAGTGTGAGTTTTAAAAATCTGCTGTAGTCTCATTCCAAAAGCAAAACAACTAAATAATGCATTCCTGTACCCTTTATAAGAACCTTTTTCTGTGAGAAAATGAACAGTTTGTACTCAGAATTTTCTTAAGTAGTTTTCAAATATTGCCGGAGGATTCTATTCAGTCACCTTCTTCTTTTTAAATTTAACTGCATGGCTTTGTGGTACTTGAAATGACTCATGTTGTACTTCAAACTTATCCCTGTGTATAAGTAGAACTACAACTCCCATTTTTTGGAAGCAGTTTTAGTAACTGACTATTTGAGATTCAAATAATTAAAGAGCTCAGAAGGGATGATATCTGTCTTGTGTATCTGTCAATGTTAAGAAGGGTTTTACATGTACATTTGTGTGGTGTAGTTTACTTTCTTATATGTGGTGCTTCTAGAATGGTGCGTATTGCATAACTCTTCAGATGTTAATTTGATTATATGCCAGTAGATAAGGAATGAAAAACAAAAAGTAATTTTTTTCTCTAAGAAGGAAAAATAGCAACAGTAGTAAACAATAGTATATAGGTGAAGAAGAGGACAAAGTTGGTCAAGCAAGTAATCTGTGCAGGGTGATATTTTAAGTATGTGTTATGTATTTGGTTACGTATTAAAAGAAATTTTTCTTAGCACATCAGAAATGAGATTTCAGCATTTTGGTCAGTAGCTTAATGAACTAACCCCTTATCATAGTGCAGTTGGTTCCTTGTTTTGCTATCTTCACATTTTTGGTTTTAATTTTGGGTGCAAGTGTATGTGTGAGGAAGTTAAGACTGAGGCTTTTTGTTAAGGAGATGCTCTGTAATTTGCAGAACAACAGAAATGTATTCCTAAATTAGAGTTCTGTATTTGAAAACTGGGTTTCAGCAGTTATGTGCAAAAGAAAGAGGTTGCTTCTCATTTTCAGGACAAGAAAAGATTCTGAGTTTGTTTTCATTGCAAATGAGTTATCTGTGAGTTCCCTGTTGTTTAATGCAGATACAATGGTATGAAGGCATGTCCCCCTTCACACAACTGTTAAAAATACTGATTAGTAAAGTGAGCTGAAGTAGCCACAGCTGATATTGCAATTCAATGCTTTGGTGATACTGGCCAATGTGACTTGAATGTGGCTGAATTATCCAGATTTTTTTTTTTTTGAGATGTACCAAACACCGTTTTGCAGATCTCTGGTTAAAATAGGTCTGACTTTGCTGCAAGGAGCTCAGCGTGCAGCCTTTGAAAACAAAGCTGCCTCCTTGGAACAAACCACTGCAACACGCAGCCTAAAATACAAATCCTTTCCTGTACTGAAAGCATTTATTTCCTGTGTGGATCCAAAATTAAACCATTACCTGTTTGTAGAGGTTTCCAAAAGCGTCAGACCTCTGTTTTGCCTGTATTTAAACCACTGTGTCTTTCCTCCATCAGGGATGGAAGGGGAGCAGCCTGAGGAGGGGTTTGGGGGGCTGCCCCACGAGACCTGCTCCTTGCAGATCACATTCCTGATGTGACTTTCTTCTTGTATTTCTAACTGAAAAAGAAATGGAAGATGTGTCAAGATACAGTTTCTAGCTTTCTAGGCAGAGAAGAGCAACCAGGAGCAGGTTTCACAGGAGTTGATTCCTGTACCTGTGTGTGGCAGCTGGGGGTGGCAGGAGCAGGCACAGAATGCGGCGTGGCATTGCCCACAAACTCCCTGGCTGGGTGCCAGCATCCCTTCACCAGCCTGTGTGCCCATGGTCAGCTACTTAGGTCTGGAAGTTGGTTAAAACTTATGCCTGTCTTGTGCAAGCACACTTGGTTTAGAGCCCCACTTATACCCCTGGCCACTGCAGAATCCTGGGGCAGCTTGGTCTGTGGCTGCAGTGCAGTTTGTGAGCAGTTTCCTTCTGTTTATCTTAAACACACTACTTTTGATTCACTGCATTCTAGGTTTGCATTACAAGAAATAGGAAGTATGTTCTTTTCACCTTTGCTTGTGCCATGTGTGATCTTTTGTCTCCTCACAGCTACCTCTCTAACCTGAAAATGTAATTCATTGAACCTGACCGTAAGGAGGTGCTTTTCCAGACCTGTGATACATTCATTCTTCTCTCAATATTTTTTGGTTTTTGAGGAGAAAGTGTTTAGAACTGTGTGAAATACGCAGGGTGGTGTGTTAACAGATTTCTGAAGCGACAAATTGGTGATTTGTGAGTTTCTTTTGCCCATGGTGGAGAATTTGCTGTTTATTGTTACCATTCTTTCTGGTAACAAGCTTATATATAGATAAATAAATAAATAGAATATAAGCATATATTACAATAAATAAAAGTAATAGAAAAGTAAACATAAAAATATTTATCTGTACATATAAAACACTGCCACCTCCAAACCACAACTTTGAGTTGTGTGTCTATTCCTAAGCTTCAAGTCAGGAAATCATCTAATCTCATGTAATACCTTTTTTCAGAACATCCTGATGCTATGGTGCTCTAAACATGGGGTCAGAGAAGAGAATAGAAAAATGGCTCAAAATACCTTTTAAGTGTAGGAAGAATAATTTTAGATTTTTACTTGTACCCACAGGGAGAATTTCATAGTGTTCTGATTTTTAAGTCTCCCATGTTAATATAATTTTTTTTTTCTCTGAGGAACCTTGTTTAGAACTAAAAATATTAATGAATCATGAGAAAATAAATCAATTTCTGTTGTTATACTCTTGAGTTAGTGCTCTGGGTTTATTTCTTCTCAGATGTTTTGTCTGTCTGAAATCAGTTTACATGTATCCTCTGAGACAGGCCTACATACTTGTGAAAATGTGCATCTTGTTGAATCATACAGTGAATATCTGTCAATAAGCAAGTTCTTTGGTAGTGTGAGCAAGACTGTAGTATTAGATCCTCTTCTGTTGTTTTTCTTGTGTGGCAGCTGCATTGTTTTGCGGAGCTGGCTTAGGTTCCTGTGTAGCACTGCTCAGCCTCAGAGAAAAATGGTTGTTATAGTTTTGAGTTTCTCATTTGAGAAAACTCTCTTGTAGTTACTTATTGGGCCAACCTATTTAAAAGTAATTTGAATATAAATATATTAAGTTGAGAATCCTTTGCTATCTTGCCCTGAGAAGACCTTTTCTGCAGGTGAGGCAGAGTGCAGTGGGTACAGAGCAGAAGGCACATCCGATCCTGGTGTAGAAGGCAACCATTTCTCTTTCCAATTTATTGATAGTAAATGCCTCTCTGTTACTATTTTTTTTTAATATCATTTCTGGAGATTAGTGATAACATGGTGGGGTTTACGTATGATAACTCTTAAGTAGATTGGTACAATCAACAGGTGTTGCTGCGACTGTAGCGTGCAATACACCTCTTCTCCTGGAAGCAGTCCAATGTTCACTCTGGGGAAGATCACAGAGCCTAAACCACAGCAGAGGTATTTTTATAGCTAGAGATATTAACACCTAGCAGTCTATAGGTAAGATAGTAGCTATCCAGTGTGGGTTTTTTTTCTTTAAAGGGTAATACAAGGAACATTATAATACTTGGTGTTCCTAAGTGTGATTGTCCTGTGTGACAGAGGGAGATGGTGGCATGTGTCTGTGTAATGTTCCGTGAAGACAGGGATGATCTCCCGTTTTCTACCTCCTTCAGAAATCCAACCTTTTTAACCTGTTGAGAGAATTGAGGTTGTTGTTATTTCCTTCCTGAGGCATTGCAGTTATGGTTGTGTCTTTCAGGCTCTGCCGTGATTAGATGCAGTGGGTTAGCTGGTAAGGGATAAAAGTGGGTGTGAGGGTTTGTTGTTTCTCCTGTTAATGACAAGGATGATTTCACACTTTTTTGTTTTGGCACAAAACACAGTTTAAGAAACAAACCAAAAATCCAGAAAACAAGCGAACACCCTCATGTTGTGCCATTCAATTAACCTATGCCAAACAGCAATTCGTTTGCCTCTTATTTTGAGACTCTCAGGCTCTCTTTTCAAAACAGATTGGTGAAATTGGTGAGAGATGCGTTTCCCCAGCTGTAGCTTATTCTCCTAGCAAAGTCCTGGGAAGGCTTTCCAAAATACTCAAGAGAGGCTGTAAGAACTCTGCAAAGATGTTTGTCTGCAATAACAAATTATTTTCAGTGATTCACAGTACATCATATGCTTATTCAAACATTAAAATATTGCTCAGATATAGATTTTTTGTTTTTTTTCTCCTAGCCTACTTGTGGATTTTTTTTCTCAAGATGAGAGAAGATATTTTTATTAATGTTAATCTACTTCAGTAAACTTTCTTGCCATTGTTTATTATTTATACTATAGAAATGCAAGTGTTACAATAAAACAAAGTACATGTCACTGCAATGGGGTATTTTTTTTGTTGTTTTGTTTCTTCTGTGGTTTATTTGCACTCTAATGTTATAGATACCCTGTCTTGCCCAGAGTTCTCCTTTTTTTGATGACAAGTGCCATGTCTTGTACCATATTGCAAAGCATAGAATGTTTCTGTTGCCATACTTGTGTTAGTTTAGTTGCTGAAGGTAACTGGGGCAGAGGGCAGTACTGTTGCTATGTTTTCAATTAATTCTGAAAAGATACACTTATTTTCCTGCATCTTGAGCTTTGCCTTAGTGTGTCCTTAGTGAGTATAAAGTTAGGCCTTGTAGATATCCAGAATGCTAGGTGCTTGAGTATAATTTAATAATCTGTGTATTATTTTAAAGACACACATAAGCAATAGCTGCTTGCTAATAAAATGCATTTACTGACCCATGAGAATTGATCCCTATGACTATTTAAAGCTTAGGGCTCTAAAAGTTTTTCTCTTATCTTTATGTTAAACAATGGAAAGTTTTACCGTATGTTCAAATAACGTCTTCATCAGGTTCACAACAGGATACCATAGTTAATTTTCAGTTGAGTGCTTTACAGGATTTTCTTTTTGCTGGCTGGTTGGGTGAAAGTCTAGACACTGAGAGACGAGGCGTTAGAGGGGCCTCACAACATAGTTATTGTGAATGGTAAGTAGGAGCAGCTTCCTCTGATGTACAGACTCTGTGCCCAAACCAGTAGTACAAAGACATAGCTTTTGTTCAAGGGGATAGGGGCTAATCCGAATGCTGCACACTGTGAAAAACCTTTTATGGAAGGGGGAAAAACTTTCCTTGAAGGTGAGAGGTCAGCAGTTTAACCTCTGACCGTAAAACAAGAGACTAGCAAAGAATGGGATGAACAAGGGGGGAAAAATACTTCAAGTACTCCATTCTTTGTTTATCAAAAATGGGTCAAGCAAATGAGTGTCAGGACTGGTTACAGGAGTTCTGATGGGACTCAAGGGAGTCTGAAGATGTACTGTGGCTTAGCTGCATGTTGCTTTGGAGCTTTTGGCTTACACAGCTCACTCTTCTCAGATGTTTGGTAAAAGAGATCCCCAAATGAGTACCTAATCTTTCAGTAACTCTTAAAAGCACAGTTACTCCACAGCCCACATCAGGTCCTTTTTTAGTTAACATTTTTTATTCTAATCTTTCTTTGCATACATTAGCATTCTTTAGCATTTGGCCTTTTAACTGTTTCCACTATTTTTGGGCTGTTTTTTGAAGTTCATAAAGAAGCATCGTGGTAATAACGTCCTGACATGTGTTCAACGGGCAGTGAGATGAGTCTCCTTTAGTTAAAGCCATGGGTCTTTGGGTGGTCAGTGCTATTGTACAACAGCAGGGGAGAGCTGTTTCCAGTCTTTGTGCAAAGGGAATATGGAGGCTTTCCCCTCTGATCTCATTTGAGTATTATCAGTGGTGGGAATTTAGTCACAATCCAATTAGAAATGATGGAAGTTATGTTAGCTAATAGTTAAGCCTCCCATATTCTCAGGTTCACCCGTTTGGAGTAATTGATTGCACTGCTCTTGACTCAGGCTGGCAGAAGATACCAACAGTGATTAGTGTACATGGTGTATTAAAGCTCAGCTCCCTGTCTGGCATACAACCATTCCTTGTGCTTCACTACATCCACCCCAGGAGAAACACTACTTTTCTCCCTCCTGGTCTCTCCCAGCATGAAAAAAAGCAAAGGAGACATAATGCTTTGCTTGTGCACCTCTGGAAGTTTTATACTTCACTGGACATAGATGTGTTTTATATATGAGGTAAATTCCTCCTCCTGCTTCACACAATGGGATTAAAACTAAGCTTTATTGTTGACTCTCTTCACATGTTACATCCTCAAACATTTGCTTATGACCTGGACAGCTTTAGACCCCTTACGTTAAGAAGAGTGATCAGTAGCCACCAGCATTCCTCAAACAGGCAGTGGTGGAGTATTTCAGCACTTGGGGAAATATATTTTGGTGCAGGCTTGATTTTATTTGTGCTGGGAAATAGCACAGCCTCAGACTTTGTGCTTCCTCCACCCCTTGGGTGAGCTTAATCCTTCATTTCTCTCTTCTTTTAGTATAGTGGTATATTCCTCAGAAAGATGATTCTAAGTGTGCTTTTGTGATCTGACACATCTGCAAATGAGGGAAGAGACTCTTCATTCATCAAACCGTACTGATCACCCTGATCATCCTTCCTGTGGTAAACACGCGGCCTCAGCAGCAGTGACACCTTACTGGTGGAGATGGAGAATGAGTGTGAAAAGCCTAGAAGTGATTGTTGATTTGGGGCTTGTAGGTAACCTGAGGTTTGTGTAATGATCTATGTCAAAGAGAAAGTTGGAGAAATAGATATGAAGTGGTGGCCAGAATTGTGATAGTCCTTCCAACAAGTGGAATATGTAAGGTCATGTAATCCTTTCCTGCAAACACTGAACACAGAGAAACTGCACTGAGAGAAGGGCAGTGGTTGAGAGGAGGCCTTTCTATGAAAAATTTCTTGCAGATTAATGTACCATCATATGCAATACTACATGCAGTGTCATATATTTCAGCTCCTTATGCATTCTGTGTATTGACAGCTGTTACTGTTGTGCAGGTTTATAGATGCATTCTGAAATATTAGTATCAGATTTATTTGGTAAGTCAGTGTTTTCAGATGAGACATGACCTTAATTTATGCTGGTTTTGATTTATTAATAATCCATTCCTAGTTTTTTCACATCAATAATGATAATATTTTTTCCCTTGCTAATACTTTTGACTACTGTAAATCTGGTGCATACACATACATTACTCATGGCTTCCCTCTCCTCATCTCACTTTTTTCTGCTGTAGTGTGCTTTGGAAAGTGAAATTAAGACCTTTGTTACTTAACTGGCAGAGGTACTCTGTTCAAACATATGGATAGCCCCTCTTTCTGTAATACTGTTTTCCTTCCTGTTGTCCTTATCTGCCCATCCCCAAACACCCTGTTGCTTTTCTGTGTGTGTGCAGATCTGTTTTGTCTCTTTGTCCTACTCTGAGTGACATTAGTCCCTCTCTGGGATGCTCCTTTGCCTCTGTGATGGGCACTCCTGAATTTGCAGTCAGCGAGTCTGGGCCTGGCTTAGCCTGCACCCCGCAGCATAGCCGTGGACCTTCCAAAGTGCCTTCAGAGAAGGAGCTACTTCTGACATACGTTCTGTGCTTTTAAGACAGCCAGTCTGAGTGCAGATTGCTGAAATGGGAGAAGGTGGCTTCTGACCTTGCCTTCTGGAAAGGCTCAATTTACAAAGGATGTGTTGAGTTCTGACCCCACATGGGCCGTGTGAGTGCAGTGTGTTGTTTTGAACTTTAGCTTTTTTTCTGTTAGAATGAAATATATTGTCTGCTATTATCACACTGTTAAATTAATTTCCACTGTTTTGTTCACAATTTATTTGTGATTTCACTGGATGAAGCAGGTGTCAGGCGTTGAAATTTCATAAGGTGAAATAGTTTTGCACTCTAACCACATCACAGTTACTTTGTAATTGGAAGTAAATTAAAATCGAGCATCTACTTCATTTTCTTACTTTACTCTTCTCAATAAATAGTACTTTGTCAGTAGAGAAACATAACTTGTTTCATTGCTGAAGTACATGATGTCAAGAAATGTCTTGGAGAATTTCCTAGTTATTGAATGTGCTTTGGGATTAAGAACTCGTAGACACTGGAACCCATATCTGCCTCCAGGGCAGCAAGGCACAATACCGTTCTGGTTACAGCCTCTTTATGTATATTGGGATGCTGTTTACATATACTGTTTTGATGACCCTCAGTAACTGTAAACACCTGTGGGAAAACACTGACTTGCTTTTACTTGTCTAGTGTGTACGTGTGGCCTGTGCTTTAAGATTACTAAACTTAGGCTTACATGGAGATATCTTTTTTTTTTTAACGCCTGGAAATATTCTTCTCAATGCCATCCCCATTTTTTTTCCAGAAACTCATGATATTAGGGAACCTGAAATGACTGCCTTGGAGTCATGCAGCAGGTAACTGGCAGAGCTGAAGATCTGCATCTTCTAATTCCCAGAGTGTTGTGCTGCTGGGTGGGCCCATGTTCTAGCTCTGCTGAAGCAAAGCGGATACTGTTAAGGAAGCTGAACAAAAAAGAATATAAATGTTTTTCATGCAACCTTCTATAACTACCTTTCGACTCTTCAGAATTTTGAAGTGGTTGGAGGGAAAGGTGCAGCAAGGTGCAGCTATGTCAGAGTTTGTTTTACTTAGAGGTCAATATATTTTGGTGGGTATCAGAGGGGTTTCTGTCTGCCAGGACATCAGGTGCCAAAGCCCGAGCCCCTTACTCTGCATTGTGTGTGGTCACTGGCTCAGAAACTCCTGGGACACCCTTTCTTAATATTTTCTTTGTTTCCTGTGGAAAAACCCCAAGATTTGGGGATTCTGTGTAGGTGGTTTGTCAAGTGACTGTAGTATCTGCATTGGCTGCATAGGCTAATACTAGAGAGGACTCATAATAAATGCTAGTGTAAGGGTTGTTTTCTGTACTTTTTTTCCCCCTGAACATGGCTATTGGATACTAAAACATTAATGTTTCATGACAGAGCGAAAATCTCATTTGGTTAGAGGTTTATTAGCTGTTAGAGTAACACTGATCTTTCTGTAAACAACCTCTTAACCGGCTTTTCATGTGTTGTTCTTATCAAAAGTTTAGTGTTGACTTTTAAGGATTGGTATGTGAAAAATGTCAAAACATTGACTTTCAGCTTCGTGCTGCCTGCCACAGACAAGCATGTGGGCCAGCCTCAAAAAAATTTGTTGTTGTTGATTCTTGCTCACATGGAGGGCCCTTGGGACAGATGGCCCCTCGCTGTTGATGGTTCGATTACAGTGATCACCCACAGCTTCTGAGGAGTGCGAAGAAAAGAAATTGCTTTCTTTGTCAAGGTGTTTTCAATTCAATTCTCACCCATTAGCCCTGTTTGGTTAAGTTTTGAATTACTCCGTCAGGTGACTGATGAGTTTATTTTTTCCCCCCAATGGTATTAAAATGGATTTGGTATAAGACGGGGAGCAAAGGCAAAAAATGATTTGTGCTTATTGATCAGTGCTACTTCATCTTTATTCTGGTTTAATATATCATGAGCAACCAAGATAAAAATGAACACAGAATCAGAATAGATTAGAAAATATATGTGTAGATACATGTTTAAAAAATTAATTGTTTTAAATGTGTGAACTGTTTACACATATAGCAAACTATATACATAGGCTATGGCTACTCACTGTGGTTGTTATGGTTTTAGAGCTTTTGTATAACAGAACGTTTGTGATTGGTTTAGGTTAGTTTGTAGCAGATGGGTTTTTATAGAAAATTACGAAATGTTGTCTGATATAATTACAGCTTTTGTAGTCAGGTATTTTTCAGTTGTGGTACCAAAAATGTTCTGAGGAGCAGGATCTGCCAGGTCAGTGCTGCTCTACTTCCCTCCCTTCCTACCACAACTCGTAACCAAATCTAAGGGCTTGACTTTCGTACAGATAACATTAATTGTAATGGGAGATTGAAAACAGGATAAAGATAGATGATTTGAAGCAGTGTTTTTGCAGCCATACAATTATGTTCATTCTCTTTCACACATAAGCTGAGTATCACTAAAAAATCTCCAGTTCTGTTGCACAGTGTAATCCTAGAGCTGGGGTGAATATATGATACACTATTATCTGTATTACATGAAATATAATAATCTAGAATAAAACCCTTCTCCCTGCAGTTGTTTCTGGCTGTAGTGACAGTGTCAGTGGAGTTGGCTCTGCAGAACTCACCGAGCCCCATAGAGGCAGATCTGACCCGACTGAGGAGAGGAAGCAGACTGAGGATGGGGCAAGAAGTTCTCTTGGTTGGGGTTTTCTTGTGTACATTTTCATGAAGGTCTTCTGCCTAGTACAGATGTATGCTAGGCTAGTGTTTACCAGAGCAGATGAAAAGCTCGTGGTTCCTGTACGTGTTTTACATTCAGAAGATGCTGCTGGAATCTGTATTGTGACACAAGGTGAATGCTGCGTCGTGAATAATGTTCAGTAATACAGGTGATGGTGCTTTCACCGCTGCTGGGAACTGCCTAAATATCAGAGATGTCTCATTTCAAAGAATGATAATTTCCCTCCTGCTACAAAGTGCTTGAATATGAAGTCAGTATCTAAGGCAATAGTTTTCACACCTCTAAGCTTATCGTTGCCCTCAGTTCCTACACCTTCAAAGAGCTGCTTTTTGAGTTTACCTTCCTTCTCCCCTGTGCCTGAGCAAGGCAGAGCCTCTGAGAAGAGGAAACTAAGCAGAGGCCAGCCTGAGATGCCTGAATTGCCATGTTGCCAACTCCAGTTTCAGTTTTGCTTGCAATAGTCTTGAGGGAAAGGAGGAAGTGTACTTGCAGCAGGGGAGACAGCCCTATCCCACCGCTGGTCACCGTCATGTGCTGTGTCCAAACCCACCAACAGCCTGGCGTTCATACCTGGCAGCTACAAGAAAACATTCCTCTTCCACGTGTCTGCCAAATAGAGAGGAGCACTTAGATAGTGAGCAGGGTAGGGGGCAAGAATGGAGGGAGGGAAGGAAACACAGAAGATGACACAATATTTTTCTACTTTCTTGCTTTTCACATGAGAAATTTTGTACACTTAAGTTCTGAGGATATTTTCTAATTCTGGGAACAGTTTGTCTAAAGCATCTGACCAAAGACAATACTAGTGGAGGATGTTTGAAAGTGACTTTTTTCTACTGGTGTATCGTAGAATAGTTTGTGTTGGAAGGGACCTTTAGAGCTCACCTAATTCAACCTCCCTGAAATGGACTGGGACATATTCAAATCGATTAGATCGGTCAGAGCCTTGTCCAACCTGACCTTGAATATTTTGAGGGATGACGCATCTGTCACCTCTCTGGGCAGCCTGTACCAGTATCTTAACACTCTCATTGTGAAAAATGTGTTCCTTATGTCTAGCCTATGTATATAGTGTACTTACCTTTACAGTTAGACTAATGATATTCTGTATTCTGTGATAATATTATGTATTCCATTATTCCAATGGATTATGTATCTCAGAATTGCTTTCTATACCAGTATTTCTCTGGCCTAAAGAACTTGTTTGTTATTGTGTCATCCCATTTTACTGCATGTCTTAGTTGGTATTTAAGGCAAAGGGCATAATTTACAGGGAAATCTTACCCTCAGATATTAAATAGTTGGTTTGTGACCAGGATGTGGCCCTCACCAGTGGAAAGCGGAAGGAATGTTGCTGCACTGTTCAGGCAAGAAGTGATGTAAATAGATAGTCATTATATCTTCTCTGATCAAGAGGGAGTTCCCTTTCAATATTAATTTTTTTTCTTGAAGAAGCAAGAGGACCAGACTAACTTCTGCTTTGAAAAAAAATTGCAGAAGCATTTAAGTTTTTGTTAATTTTTTTACTTTTTTAAGTTTAGTAAGATTTCTTTTTGTGTGCTTTTTGAAAAATATCTATCAAAAATGACTTGGATATGGTTCTGTTTCCTGCAGCCAGGCAGTTTGCATTACAGGGGCACATATATCCCTGGTTTCATGTCCAAGCTAAAGCCAAATTTATATTTCTTGAGGGGAATTAGCAGTAACTCAGGCATCCATAAGATACTGAGATGTAGTCTTTGTCACGTACCAAAAGCTTTTTGATTTTTCTATGTGAAGTTTGTGTGTGGGTACCACATGGCAAAATGTTACGTAGCCCACAGTGTTTTTAAGAAACTTTTAAGTTCCGTGTCTTCATTTAAAACAAACAAAACACTGCACAATGTCTGTTTGCAAGGGGGTGTGGTTAGTTAGGTTTTCATCCTTACAGAGTGGAATGTAAAACTTCTGTTAGGTTGCAAAGGTGAATGACCTTAGTCTTATTGTTTCCAGTTATTGTTCATTCCATGAGATCACTGCACAGCCTGTCTCACTTAAACTTATTTGAACAAGAGACCCAGTGACAGCAGAAGTATCTTGTTTTGTAAATGTTCTTCAGACACTGGCAGTAACTGAAGGCAAATATGGTGCTCCTTTACTTGTTCTTTTGCTACCTTAGTTCTTTGATCTTCATATTCATGAGCTGCAATTCACTCACCATTACAAGTTAAAGATATGACAATTAAAAATAGGTCCAAAAGGCATACAGTTGTTGCTACACTTTCTAAGCTCATTCTAAAGATTTAGCAGGTAAAAAAACCTGCTTTTCTTGTGAAGAGACTAAATGAAGGCTGACCGTTTTCATTTTATCTGTGCACTATCTGTGCAATGAACTCTCACCCTGATTAAGGTTTTATCCCAAAGCATGGCTAATAGCATTGCAGCCAAAAGGACCCTTTCTTTCTATTCCTAGTTAGCTGAAATGACTTACTGCTCTGTTTTTCAATGGTACCAAATTCTTAGGCAAAAAGGGATTGACCTACATCTCTGAAGGAGCTGGCAAATTGTGGCTAGTGGTTTTAGCCATCTACTTGTGCATGAAAGAGATAAATACTTATTTCCTGGTTGGAGTGCATATTGCAGACAGGGAAATCAGAAAGATCAGAGCAACTGTCAGGTCTAAACCCCGTAATGGTGTCAGACAAGGCTGTGCATCTCTACAACATGGTAGGCTGAACCTTGCATGTGATTAGTTGGGGTTCAGTATTTGCCCATTTTTTTCCAATTACTTTAAGAAATTGTTATCACATAAGTTACAAGTGGAAATACTTGAAAATAATTCCATGGCAAACTTAATAATCAATGAACCTGTTGTCTGGCTTTATAGTGTGATGAGCATGTGTGAGTCACACATACAGCTTGTGAGCTGGTAATGCTTTGAAGGGGTGGAGATGACCTGCCTGTGAAAACTGTGTAGTTGTAATGCTGGGAGTGGCTGACTGAACTGCAGCCTCTGACTTCCTATGCCAGTTTTGGTATCTTGAAACCATTGAGTAAGTTACATGGCTGTGAAAAGATGCAAGTAATTTCCGAACCACTTGATAGTCCATGAATAATTTGGGTTGCTTGTAATTTGGGGCATTTTGCAAATTAGTTTGAACTACGATACAAATTTCAACTTACTTGAAAGCCAGCCCAGCTTATGTTAAGCTACATTTAAAAGCATTTTCCTTAGGAAAAGCTTCTGTGTGAGAGGAGGGTGTTTTCATCTTACCAGTGAGGAGTCAATCTTTATAATTTTGTTTCTGAACCCAACTGAAGTCATTGATAGATAAATCACATTTCTGATTTGCAAAAAAGCAACCATGAAGATTTACATGTGACAGCTACTGTGGCTGTCACTGAGGCAGGCTACTAAATTGTTATTTTCCGTTTTGCCTTTCTTAAAGGGCAATGTTTAGTGTGTGTTTGTTGACACTGTTGCCATTTAGTTCACATTTCACTTTGCATGAGAAACATTAAAAAGAAAAATATTGTAAGTCACAGGTTCCAAACATCTCCTTTGACACCAGTGAGAATCAAACACCTTCCCTGCCAAAATAACCTTCAAAATAGGGTTTAAGCTTTGCAATTGGTTGAAGACAAGGCAGAGGCCACTGGTGTGGTGAAGGGAAAGGGGACAGGTGATACTGGATTCCTGCCTTGTGGCCATGTTGTGGCTTATTTTGAAAGGCAAGTCCAAGATCAAGAGTCCCGGCTCCAATGTGCTGCTGAGGTTACAGAGTAAGCACCTAGTGACTCAGAAACATCTCAGTGTATTAATATATAGCAGGAAAGTTTTTTCTGAAACTCATTAACATCTTTCTGTAACTGATATGGTTGTAAAGTGTCAGTATTTAACTCTTAAAATGGTCAGTGGCAAGCACTCAGTGTTACTGGTCTTTGGCTGGATGTAGTTGGTTCTCCAGGGGAACACACCTGTTTCAGCATAGTGAGTTCTTTGCCTTGTGTTCATTTACTGTTTGCTGAATTATTTGAAACTGTGATAGAAATTTAGGAAGGCACATTAGTGAATAAAGTGTGATTAATGAGATTGAAGGTACTGGATTGTTATGACTTCATATAATTTTGTAAATACATTTTCTTTTGCTTTATGAAAAGACTAAGAGTGTAGTTGCGTTCTACTGTAAGCTTTCTGTGGAACAGCTAGAGAGAAAACAGGCTTAACGGTCCTGTAGAAGTTTCTTTCGGTATTCCTTTGATGAGCAAAAAAATATGTGCAGTATATGATTTGCATAAAAGTGCAGTTTCAAGGATGTTCTACAGTGGCACCCTCATTTGCATATTGTCTTTAATCTGACAGGTTTTAAGTGCCAGAGAAGTTAGGGAGTATTCCTTAGTTTCACTTTTTTTAATGAAGTTGCTTCAATGTATTTTGTCCTTGTTCTTCCTTTTGATTACTGATGCTTGGAAAATATTTTAACTCCCTTCTTCTCCCTTTACCGTGGCTTCTTGCTCTTCTTCCAGCTGCTAGTGGGTGCTCCACTTTGATCCCCCAAACCTGGGAGCTGAAAACCATTATTGCACTTAGATCTTCCTGACAGCAGTGCTTCCCGTTCCTGCTGCACCTCTGGCACTTCACGTATGAACCTGTTAACAAGTGGATTTTAATATGATGTGCAGAAGTCTCTTTTTTTTTGCAAGATTTAATCTTTTTATGTGAATGCTGCTTTTTTCATCAGGTGATTTAATCTATGAAAACTCTCAGGTTGCATGTTATGGTTCATCTTCTGTTTTTCCATCTCTGTTGTAGTAATAAAAGACTATATTGGTACAAAATCATCATTATAATTACTGTTCCAGGCTTCTCTCAAATTGTGAAAAGTGAAAACTTTTTGCTTTGAACAATAACAGTATTATGAACTTGGTTTGGAGAACAGATTTTTTTTTTTTTTAATGGTTGAAACCTGCTTGTTCTAAACAAAATCAGTTCTACCTATTGCCTAAATGTGTGTTTGTAGAGCTGTTCCCTGAGATAATGCCACATAATTTCAGCTTTAGTAACTGCATTCTCGTGTTCACATAAGAAAAAGAGTGTGGAATTTATTTCTTTTTCCCTAAACAGGAAAGAAAAATTGTCTGCAATAAGCTTTGCTTTGCTGCCTTCCTTTCCCTCACTGCATTTCTTCCCCACCTCATAACTCCTGGCCCCAGTTTCTTCTTTCCTCTCTGCACTGACAGCTTTTTTCCAATGAACATCTTTACAATATTGGAGAAAACGTAGCTGGAGGGATACTGAGCAGTCATCTAGTCCATTCCTCTATCCCAAGACATGACCAATTCTGCTTGGCAGTCTTTTTGTCTGTCCTGCTCCATAAAACCCATAGGGATGAAGATTCTTCCTCTCCAGGCAGAATGTTGGACTACTTAATCCATTTCATTTTGCCTTAGATGTGTTGTTCTGTCTGAAATACTTCTCTGTTGCCATCAAGACAATTACCTGAGATGGTGTTTCTCAGCATGTGGTTGCAGTTTCTGTCCCATTACAAAATTGAATGTGTGCTAATCAGTTTATCTTGTTGTATTTTTGGGTGTTGTTTATAATCTGCAAGTTTAATGATTGTGAAAAGTGTTTTTAGAGTGTATTTAACTACTGAATTTTTGTGGAAGTTATCACTCAGAGTGCTTTCTCTTTATTTCTGCATATTTCAAAATGCACTACTCTTCTAATCTACTCTCTCATGAGAAATGGTATTGATATATTTTCTTACATTTCTTACAGAAGTTAAAACATGTTGGTTTTCCAAAAAACACACATGACTTGCTTTATGAAGTTACCTTGATGAGAATAGATTTTTAGAGAGTAACTTCCTTGAAGATATGTCTGTGTTCTCCTCTTCTTGTAGTATGTATCATACATTATTATGTTTTTCCTGTGGAGCAGTTCTAGAGTGCAACATTCTAAATACTTTTAGTTCTAAGCATTGCACGTGACTAAAATTTCTCTTTGTATCAACTATACTGTACTCAATATTTTGGTCCCTCAATAAAACTTTTCGTGCACGCATCTCTTCTGACTTGAATCAGGGACTGCATTTTAGTCAGGGTCCTCAGGGGCTTAACTGATTATTTCTGAAACTTATTATAAGCTTTCTTTAAAACAAAATATGTATAAAATATGTGTAGATAGACTTCCATGATAACAAATGGTGTGAAAGTAGTAAGATAAGTGAAATGCTAACCAATGGTGTGCAATTTGTGTCTGGGAGATGTACTTTCCCATCACAGAATCTTAAGGGTTGGAAGAGACTTCAAAAGCTCATCCAGTCCAACCCACTGCCAGAGCAGGACCACCTAGAGTAGGTTGCACAGGAACTCGTCTAGGTGGGTTTGAATGTCTCCAGAGAAGGAGATTCCACAACCCATCTGGGCAGCCCCTTCCAGTGCTCCCTCACCCAAACATTGAAGAAGTTTTTCCTTGTATTTCTTTGGAACCTCTGATGTTCCAGCTTGTACCCATTGTCCCTTGTCCTATCATTGGACACCACTGAGAAGAGTCTGATGCTGTAGGATATTTGTCAAAGGAATTTTCAGGCATTATTGGCATGTGCTAAGATGTATTTCTGTAAAAAATGTTGGTCCCACATGCCATAGGCATAGGAAGAAGTGATGCTTGTACATGCATATATACATTTACCCATGCAATGTACAAACTGTTTCATGTATGCACATAATTTTCTCTTATTACTACATTTACATTTACTTAGTGCAAAGCATTTGTCCCAAAGAGTCTGTTAGAAAATGAGAAGGAACTCCGTAGTTCCTCAGCTGGCTGAGGAATAGAAACAGCTATTTCTGAGTAATTCCCATCCTCTCACCCATAAAATCAGCATAAAATCGACCTACCATTGCCAGATCAGATGGGGTATCTGGAAAGTAATCCTCAGTCTTTGTAAATCTGAAGATCAAGTGCATAAAGTTGCAGAATCGGATTATACTTTCTCTTTTTATTTTGAAATCAGTACCCTTTTGTTTCTTGCTTTGCAGCGCTTGTGAGAAGTTGCCACAAAGATGTGTCAGATGCTGCTGAGCCTAGCTCCAAAAGCAGAAATAAACATAATCTTTTGAAAAAAGCCCAATCCCTGACTCGGATAATTATCATAAAATCACGAGGCTTTTTATAGCTGCTAGGATGTATTTTCAGAGACTATAGTAACCTTCTTTTCTGAAGCACAGAAATATATGACAAGAACTTACTTAAAATAACCAGTTAAAAGCCAGTAATAACCACTGCAAAACCCAGCTCAAAGCAGTTGTACAAACCTTGTTGGTAACACTGTTTTTTGAGTTTGGTTTTTTTTTTTTAATTGAGCTAGGAATATGTTTTAAATGTTGGCTTTTTGTTTTCAGGAAGGAGTATTAAGGGCATTACTCTGTCTTTTAGATTTTGTGAATTTAATTATTCTCTCATTATATAAATATCCTTTCATCATATGAAAGTAAATGTTATTATACCTGTAGCTGAGTGAACTTTAGAATTGCTTTTCTAACTTCAAGTAACACTGGAGTTGGGTGTATTAGCAGGGTTGTGGGCAGTAGGTCGAGAGAGATTCTCCTCCCCCTTTACTCTGCCCTCATGAGACCACATCTGGAATATTGTGTCCAGTTCTGGGCCCCTCAGTTCCAGAAGTTCGATAGGGAGCTGCTGGAGAGAATTCAGCACAGGGACACAAAGATGATGGAGTGGAGCATCTGCCTTATGATGAAAAGCTGAGGGAGCTGGAGCTCTTTAGCTTCAAGGAGACTGAAGAGTGACCTCATTAATGTTTACAAATACATAAAGAATGGGTGTCAGGAGGATGAAACCAGGCTGTTCTCAATGATGTCCAGTGATAGGACAAAGGGCAGTGGGTACCAGCTGGAACCTTAGAGGTTCTAAAGAAATACGAGGTAAAACTTCTTCCCTGTTGAGGTGAGGGAGCACTGGAAGGGGCTGCCCAGAGGAATTATAGAGACTCCTTCTGTGGAGACGTTCCAAACCCACCTGGACGAGTTCCTGTGTGACCTACTCTAGGTGGTCCTGCTCTGGCAGGGGGGTTGCACTGGATGATCTTTCATGGTCCCTTCCAGCCCTTGAGATTCTGTGATTCTGTGAGAAGGCCTTAATACAAAGTGAACACAGCAAGCTAGACAACTAAGTTCTAGTTGCAGGTTTCATATCTGTTGGCAGATCAGGACAACAAAAGGAATTATTGTTGCTGCTGATCTTGTTGCCGGTAGGTAGAGGGTGCTGCTGTGGAACGCTGTTCAGCTCTGTTGGTACCTGACAGACATGTGATTTTACCCATTTCTTGACCCTAAGCCCCAAGTTACCTAGAACCAAGTTTTGCTTGATTCAGAGGTTGTACTTTGCTCCTGATAATGACCCTGTAAAGTTATGCTTGAAGGTTTTGCTGTTAACTATCTGCTTCCTTTTTTGAAGCCTAGAAGTTAAACTCCCACTAAGAGCAGCCAAAGAAAGAAATTACCTTTGTGTCTGATTCAGAAGTTTATAGTTAAACATTTTACAAAGTATCAGAAAACCTTATGATTCTGTTACTGTGTTGCTAAAATGTTCAATATACTAAGTATTTCTCATGTAACCCTCCTTAACATCTGCCAAAATCATTTGCCTGGTTTCATTGCTGGGAAGAGGCGAGCTTGCCAAGCCGGCTCCTCGCTGGCAGTGCTCCGTCAGCCTGCCTTGCTGCAGATGGGCTGCCCGCTGTCACAGGCAACAGCTCCCGAGTTTCGCCATAGAAGGGACTATAAATGGTACAGCAAAGTCTTGGGAAGTCCTGAGCAAGAAATATGTGATAAGAAACGGAACTAGAGGCAGCCAGTGCCCAGCTCATGTTTCATTAAGCTTAGCAAATGCTTAAGGCGGGATTGCTGCCGGGTGAAGCAGTCCTGCTTTCTTCTCACCACAACTCCTCATTCCTCAGTTTTCCTTCCTTTTTTTCTGACGCAAACCAAAATGATTTGGAGGAACTGATCCAGTTGGCCTTGACCCAAAAAACAGCTGGTGGGATCTTGATCAGTTCCCTCATCTGATTCAGTGTGTAGCTGTGGAATAGTCAGCACCAGCAGGAGAGACGATGGTACGGGGATCACCATCAAGTAGCTAGTAGTAGGAATGCAATGGGATTACTCATTTGCAGAGAAATTTATGCAGAAAATATTTGTGGACACATGGCCTTAGATTTGCAAGCTCTTTTAAAATATTTTCATTCTGCACGTTTTCCAGTGGTTTTTATCGAGTAATCTGTGAATTACTCAATGTTGAGTATTTGATCTGTTACCATGCTTGCTGTTTCTTGTATCTGAGGTCACTGTTGCTATATAATGACTTTATTTTTTATGATACTGAATTGCAATAAAAATAAGAGATCTCTGAAAGTATAGACATGGAGATATTCAAACTCCTGCTGTATCTGGGCATTACACAGATGTGTCTGTGATTTAAATGCACACAAAATAGATGGGGAAAAAAGGTCTCTGTCTTAAGCAACTGTATTTATTGGCTTTCATATTTTTATATACATAGGATCTTATTTCTTGTCAAATTCTTGCCTCTAAAAGTTCTTGCTTCCCATAGTTGATGGAGGAAGATTCCTTGTGTGATGTATGTACATTTTCAGAATGCAGAATCCTCCCCAGATGTTCTTAAGAGCAAAAATGTGCTTATCCAATGGGAAGAGTCAAATAGCCACATTTTTATCTTAAAAATCTTAATTAGATTTGAATTAGATGAAAATTAGGTGGAGTTCATTGCCGGGTTGAATTTTACAACATGTTCAAGGTATATATTCCAATGATGGTTTAACATCTGTCCCAGAGTAGGAAAGCTGACTGCCATCTCCAGCACCTTCTGAGTGGGCCAGTGGCAAACATGGCTGCAGCAGCTGTCTATTGACTGGTAGGATTGGAAATCAGCAGCTGGGAATGGAAATGCCATCAAGGGCGTTTCCCTTCCATTAAAGCTTCAATTCAAAGCAGCAAACATATGTGGGAGGATGTAAAAGAAGATAAACCTCACAACTTTGCCAAAAGTGGAGAGCTCTCTGGTTCAGGTGTAAAACGTAGCAATAAGAAGGATGTTTCTGATTTGTAAGACAGTGCTAGTGTTAGAGATACTGAATACATTTCCCAGATCTTGACTTCTCAGAAGACAGGATTCCCAGCAGTTCCCAAGGTAGCCAGGAGGTTGCAGTTCTCATCAGACAGCGTCCCCAGACACCGGTGGGTTTCTGTATTCATTTTACAGGCCTTTGGTACCCAGAGCTGTCGTTGGCTGCGTGGTCAATGGTGGGAGAATCTGCCTGAGGTTGGCCAGGACACCAGCAGAAATCACAGACTTCTCCCTCTAGTCCAGCCTTTGACACAGACTTGGGTCTCCGTTACAGGAAGATGGGCAATTTCCCTTTTAGCACAGGGAGAAATATGCTTCTAATATGTTGTGTAGAAGCGCTGTGAAGTTTGTAGTACAGTTTAACAGTAGCATCTCAGGAAGGTTTTGTATCACAGGAGATTAAAAGCATTGTAGGGAATGAATAGCATAATTTATTTTGAAGGCATCTAATACAATAACCTGAACTATAACCCTTCAACGAAAAAACAATGTTAATTGTAGACTAATATGTAGCCTAAATAACATTGTTTTTTTTTTAACCAATTAAAATCTTACAGTAGGTTAATGAAAATGTTACATTATTGAAATGCTGATTTTAAATGGCTCTGGAAGGAACCTATTTGGAAGTGCTGGCTTTTCTAAACTCATCCTAGAGGGTGTGAGCTACATTGGTACTGTCTTTAAAAATCACACATGATGCTTTTCTGTACCTCATAGAGATTTTTCTTCTTATCCTTTTAGATCTATTTTTCCTTGAATGGAAAGAGATTTTATTCACTTAATTTCTTAATTAAATTGTGAAAATTGAACATGTACTTAAACAATGAAGTACTCAAACATTAAAAAAGAGAGTTGAATATGAAAACAGTTTGATACATTATAACCTGCTACCATATGTAAAACAATAAACATATAGTTTCATAAATATGAAATAAGTCTTTTTAATAATCCAGTATCTTCCTTAGTTTTTACACACATTTTTGCACTTGCCTCAAAGCTTGACGCTAAGCTGACCCTCTCTTTAATATTAATGTACTCTGACTGTAATACTCTGTTCCTTTGCCTCTGATTAATGCTGTCTGTCAATTATTTACAGATCCAGTGGTACTGTGGAAGTTCCCGGAGGACTTTGGAGACCAGGTTGGAAACATGAGATTGAACTTTTTTCATGTTAGAATAATAATAAAAAAGCACTCCTATTCAGCTGTGGAGAGGCAAATGCTAATGATAGCAGGGAGGAAGTCTTCACCCAACTGGTGGCTTGGTGATTAGAGTGCCTTTGTGACAGGAATATGCAATAGCAGTTGCTGAGCACTGTATCTCATACTAATTCTATGGATCACCTTATTTTTGATTCAGAATATTTTATAAGTGGGTTTTTTTTTCTCGGTAGTGTTGAGTTTTTATCTGTTGTAGGATTGAAAATGTGGAAAATTTATCAACAAAACTTTGCTAAAAGTTGATGTTATCAAAATCCACCAGAACAAAAATATTGAAGAGCTGCACATACATGTCTTTTTAATGTCATGTCTCGTGCACCCTGTTCCTTTAATCCTTGACAACGCAAATTTGATGTGTTTAACTGTATTTTAGAGATACCCTACTTATAAATCCTCAGACACTTCTGAGAGACAATGAGCTAAGCTCCCTGATTTTGAAAGCATGAAAATTCCTAGTTTCTCTCTATAACTAATCCAAAAAAGGAAGTTTATGCATAGAGGACAAATGGATTGTTTCACTGTCTCTTGTGATAATGAAGCTGTTAATTTGTGCGTTGTGTGTGTTATGTGGGGTTTTTTTTCCCCCTTAGACTATTTTAATAAAGTTATTAATATAAAATTTAATGAAACAATATGACTTTATTATTTCAGCAACTTTTAGATTAGTTTCTTCTTTACTCAAAAATACATAAGACCACTAAATATAATAAATACCTGTGAATTGATGTCTCTGCTATTCTTAGACTGATACTGAGTCAAACATATTCTTCACCACAATGGATGGTCTGGAAATATTTTTGTATGGTAGATCTTGATAGATTGCTGATTTAAAAAAAGAAATCAATAATACAAGATTCTGTAAAGACAACTATAAGGTGATTCATGATGGAAGGAATAAATATACAAGCATAGAAGGCAGGATGTCTGCTAAGGGAATAACATCAGTCAGAAACACGTGCAGCTTATAAGATGGTGATAAATGGTATGTGAGTAAAGTGTGCTGTTATATGTTCTTAGCTAGACATCCAGCAAGTTTTGATAATTTTCCTGGCTGCAGAATGATCATCTTCTTTGTAATTTAAATTTTTTTTTCTAGTTTGTTTTGTTCTCTTTTTTTCCCTAAGAAAGGCTTGATCTTAAAAAAGAAAAGAGAAATTATGTATGAAGAAAAATGGGAGCTTATTCCATGAGTCGAAGGTTATTCAATGAACAGCTGGTGTAGGAAAATGATTAGAAGATGAAACCCACTGAAGACTGGAAGGGAATCACACAAAGATGCAATAGACATAGTTAATCTATAAAAACCAGAGTCCTCAGGCAGCTCTCTGCCTTTGGGCTCTGAATAAACTATGCCTGCACATTCTGTCTGAGCAGTGCAGGGAATCTAGTGTTTCAGGTAAATTGCTTCTATTCCTTGAAAAAATGTGTTTTAATCCTCATCCTTGCAAGGGAAATTTTCCTGTTCAACCACTGGATTTGAACAGAATCTATAGCAGTTTCTATAACAAACCCCTGAGCCAAGTAGTCAAGTGAAATCAGCTGAAGCCTTCTGTGAGCGTGTGTGCATGTATTGAACTCTGTAGGTTTAGACTGGAGACCTGAATATCTACCAGATAGAACTGAAAAAAAATACATCTCACTAAAAGTTTCAAAGTGAATTTCAATTAAAATTTGTGTGAAAATATTTTTAAAAAAACAAAAGAATCAAAAGAATATTCTCCACCCTATTTTCCAATCACTTCTATTTTAAATGTAAAATGTGTGACTTAGTTTTTGGATGTATCCCAAAGAATCATCTTTCCTAAAATCTAAGGGCTGTCTGTTTGCACAGTGATGTGATAACAGTGGGCAAAATATTTTCCTCTCTTCCTGAGTTTTTCTACAGTTTATCATGTCACCTTTTTGTTGTTTTCATAATGCAAATAAAACTTGTCTAAGCCATTTTGATATATTCCTTCTCTTTCTCACATTTGCCTGAACTTTCCATTTGTACTTGCTCATCCCTTATCTCCTCTCTTCTTCTTGTGGCCTGGCATTTTCTTTTATGCTTGGTGATATTTTTCTTTTGGTCTCTTTTTTTTCTTAAACAAGATTTTGGAAAGTCAACATTTTGCAAAACATCCCATCTGTTTTGGATGGCATCTAGAAACTACAGATGATCAGGAAAAAGAAAAGATTAGTGTTTTGTCATAATTGCTTACTTACATGCAATTCATTAAGTAAAGCAAGTATTAAAGCACAGTTTTGGTACCGTGAAAGAATTTGCAAGATTCATTGTTGATTTCTTTATCTACCAAGACTGCAAGGAAACCTCTTATTTTCTATCTCGTAGTTCTTCAGATCCCGGAAAAAAAAGGAAAAGGGAAAAACAGTGAATGGGGAAAGAAAAAAAACCACAATGTCTCAAGGCAGGAAACAAAAAATACTTCTTTTTTGCCAGGAACATTGCAGAAAGTTGGGATTCTGTTGAGTGAGAGGTGGTAGGTTTTTTTCTGTTTTTAATGGTGAGAGTCATTCAGTTCTTAGTGACCTTCGAAACCATCAATTAATCAATGAACTCATGCCAAGTATAATTTGAAGTACAAAGAACACTCTTGTATAAGTACCCCAAAAGCTGAAAGAACTACTGCATTTGAGACAATGTAGAGTTGCAATTTATTGTTGTACTGGCATCAATGCTATAAACATGAGCTTGACTATGGTGAAAAAGTTCTGAATAATTTCAGTACTATAAAAGAAAGTGAAGATTCCTAATTTGAACATATATAGCTCTTTGATGGTTATCCTCACAAGCCCATGTTTGTATGAGAGTGGGTTGTAGCCCTTTAATGGACTGTTTTTGTTAAAAGTGTATTTTGAATATGTATGCCTACAGGCTCTATCTGGTAATGTGTTCAAAACTCTCCTCGTGCTCAATGAAATTTTTATGCATATGTTTTTAATCTTGAAATTCCTATTTTGTGTATTCAGACTGGTAGGACTAGAGTTTCATTTTAGCCTTGCAAGCTCATTTTCAAACAGAAGAAAATAGTAATACTATGATATCTGTAAAAATAAATACATTAGTTGTTAAAAAGAAAGTATTTGTGAAGTGCTTTAGAGAAGCAAACCTTATAGAAACAACACTTTCACTTCCAAAAAGAAGTACATCATAACCATTTAAAGGACCCTGCAGGAATTCATGTCACCCAGCAGAACTGAGGTCTGCTGATGCTAGTTGTTTCCTCATCGTAGTCCTGGACTCAGTGGCAAAGTCCTGTTGATGTCAGGTGTGTCCAGATACCTCCAGCATGCCTCTGTTTGTAGCTGCTCTGGAAATAAAACCACTCAAGCTCCCAGTAACTTCAACGTGGGTTGAAACCTTCCTGGGGAAAGATGTTGGCACAAAGAGTCATGAGAGGGCAGTGCTGATCACAGCAGCAGGTGGTGGTGGCCCTGCCAGAGGCAGTGCTACTTCCCATGTTCTCTTACCCTTTGAAGCATGTGAAGCCTGAAATTCCTTACAGAGTTAGAAATTACACCTGGTTTGGATGTTATTTTTAGCTGCGTAAGAATTCAGTTGCTTTTAAATCTGACTGCTTATTGGCCCAAAGTGATTTCAGTCTGCGATAGGTCCCAGAGTATATGGTGTATTAAAAAAACCTGCTCCCTTCTAATCACATAATACTTTTTTTTGTTAGTCTGCCACTTTCCTGCTGGTGCAAAACACGTACTAGAAGGATAGTACAAAGAGCTAATATGGCAGGACATATTCTTACCTCCTTTAGCAATATGAAATATGACAAGGGGTTGTTGACTGAATGTATGGGTCAAGGAAGAAATAAGAGACTCTGCATTAGATTGTTAGTTGTGTTGCAGATTTCATTGTCTTCTATTGCTGTTTGCTTTCTAAGGCAAGCAGGTTAAATCTGCTTTTTCATGTCAGGCTTCTTCCAAACCCTCTAGGTGAGTAACCAGTAAGGGATAAGGCATCCCATGTGAGCAATCTTGGCTGTTTTCTATGAAGTCACTTTAACAACCTTTGTGTTATTAGTTCATATTTATTAGTTCATATTTATATGAACTAAACCTTACTCCTTATCCTGCAGTGACTGAACTACCAAAGCCTGATATTATATGTGTGAATCCATCAGATTAATCTGAAAGTATTTGGATATATAAATATGTAGACACGTGTACATGTGTCTATATAAGGGATAAATCCTATGAAGCGTTAATATGTTAGCCTTCCCTCAGCAAAGTACTAATGGCAGACTTTACTTTCAGTGTCAGTATTAGCTATTAAAAGTTAAGCCTGGCTTAAATACATGTCTGGAATCAAAGTGTGCAGGTTCTTGCAGGATGGAATATTGAATTTCATGACTCATGGCAACAATAATATAAGTGAGATCAATATGAGAGAGATTATATAATTTTTTTAAAAGCACTTGAATGATAACACAAGTTCTATTTTGTTTTTTAAAAAAAACAAAAACGGAAATCTGGAGAAGGAAGCCAAGTTGCCTGGGTCAAAATAATGTGTGGAAGGCAGTTGTGCTGATTTTGTGTTCCTCTGTGCTCTCTGAAGAGAGCAGCAGGAACCCGGGAGGTAAGCGAGTGTTGACACTCTTTTCAAGGCTGCAGGCATGCTGTTAGGGGATGCAGCTCACCCTTTCTGCTTTTGAAGGCTTTGTTCTTTTATTCTGATGAGGCATTAAATACATGTTTCAAATGTTTATGCTAAGTAGATAGGTGCTTTCTTTGGTTGTTTTGTGTTTGTTAGTAAATCTTAAAAAGGTTTTGCAATTTTGTTGCTTATGTATGAATAAATGTGCTTAGTGTTTGGGTGCACTGATATGAAAAAGGAAGAATCAGTCTGATGCAATAATTTTAGAAAGTATTTTTGTCTAAATGCTACATATTATTGTTCCATTTAAGGATGTTTTGGAACTTGCATCCCTGTGTAACTTTGGGGAAAACAGCTAAAGCATCTGAGATGATGGCAGCTTTCTGCACTGAAAATAAACTTCATCAGGTTAAGGTAGTTTTCTGTGGTTTCCTGGCACTTTCTGTACGAAATACATACTGTTTCTGTTGAAGAGCACTCTGTGTGTAAAGCAGCAGTACTTTCTGTCTATGCGAATCACAGCTGATCAACTATTGTCAGAAAAATATTCAGAGGTGTTTCTCTAGTTGGTAACTGCATTGTGTGAACAGACAAGATCCGTCTGGTTCTGATAAATGTTCTGTGAAAGAAGTGCCCACCTAGATGTGCTGGGAAGTCCCAGGGTCAGTGAGAGCCTTACATCATTTGAGATGGAAATGTTCCAAGATGCATTCTCAATGTATTTATTTTTTTTCTTGAGATTCCTCCCAACAGAGACAGAAGAAATCTTCATTTTGAGACTTTTATTTTTAAAATCATAAAAGCCCAAGACTGAAAGCTTGGAACTTTCTTGGAATTTTGAGGACAGGTGGCAACATCAAGTTATGCTTGTTGTCAGGATTGTGGCAGTTTTGTTTTATAGAGCTTTTAAGTTAAAAATGCTGAACTTGATCAGCATATGGTACTGGCTAGCCTCATCTCTACCAGCTCTTTTGTTATCTTGTTATTGTTACAGGTCTTAATGACAGTTGTAAGCCATAGTTCTGGATGCAGGGGTTAGTCCACCCTGGGGAGGAGAGGGAGAAACAGCAGTGTGGATTATGGAAATATGAATTGATCTAAAAAGCAGCTCTCTTGTAACAGAATGGGACTCAAAGAAAGACTGAGGAGAAGCTGGTGAAAAGACGATGGAATATGATGTGAAAATGATCATTTGAATGCTTTCCTTTTCATTCCCAGCTGCTGTGTTCTGGTGAAAAGGCATGCATTTGTATATCTTAAGGCTGGGTGAAAAAGGGCCAGATGAATGGAATTACTCGTTAGATATGTTTTCATTTTGAGTCAAATAAATTATGTGCATTTTAATAGACTGTATGCATATGTTAGCCATTTTTTTTAATCATACAGCTGTGATATTAGGGGACTACATTTTGTAGAAACGCTCTTTTCTCTGTTTGCTCAAATAAGTACAGTATTAATATTTGACTGTCCTTCAAATATTCTGTATCAGCCTATCAAAAATAACTGCTAGTGATTTGGCTTGTTCCTGCAGCCATCAGTGATGTGCCAAAGCAACGAAGAAAAAACTAGCTGATGGCTGAAGCAGTGATGACAATAATTTGGACTGTCTTCCAGAAAGACTGCCAAATTGTCATGTGTGATGTTGTTGTTGATTGACCTCGACTGCCCTCAGAATATTCCAGTCTAATGCCATCTAATTCCTTATTCTGTGCCACCTTATACTTCCTTATCTGCTTGCTCAGTACCCTCCATCCATTTGAATCTTTGGTATGTTGCCTCCATTTTACATTCAGCATTGCTCTTGTGTCTCAAGCTTACCGCTGATCTTGGAGGAATATCTGGCTAGAATAACTAGCTGAGCCTGTTTTTATGTTTGGTACTGGATATGATATTCCTGAACTCTCTGTTTGGTACTTGGCTCTTGCTGTGCCTTTCCTGATGATAGTTTTCTGGACAACTAGGAGACCATTTGAGGCACACTGTTTTGCTGTTACTGCTAGAAGTATTCCAAGTGTCATTTCAAATAATTTCTGTTTTCTTAAATAAAATAAATTTCTTTTACATATTACTTATGTTAGGAAATGGTCTGAGATAAAATGTTGTAATCCAAATATGAAGTCAAGGAACCAGAGCAGTCTGGTGCCAAAGAACGAGACTTGATGGGACTGAGGTAAAAAACTGAAGCAGCAGAGGACTTGGCCAGCAGCAAAAGCAGGGCAAGGGTGGTTAGTGGACTCTAGCTGAAGGGGTCCAGGCTACTTAGTTTGGGACCTCAGACAAGAATAAGCCAAGGCTAAGCAGTTCCAGCCAGATTATCAAGGAGATACATGTTAGTCTATCAGATATACATTAATCAGGATATAATTATTTCTGGTACTCATTACTTCATTTCAAGGTATTGTGAACTGCTTGGCTGGTAGACTCTACTTACTTCTTCCCTAAGAAAATGTGTAGAGTTTCTGTTTTTTGTGTGAGTCAGTCTGCAATCAATAATAAAAGTACAATCAGTAAAAAAACAAGAGATCCCCATCTGAGAAATAACCTGTCTCTGAGGTTACAGTGTGTGTATATCACTAGGCACCAGTGACCACTATTAGAGAAAACATACTGGGCCAATGAAGACCAGTGCATCAGTTACTGAATTCCTGACTAAAGTCAGGAAGAGGAAGGACCTCTTCCAATTTATAGAGAAATCCTGTTGTAGGAACATGATTTTTATTACTTTTCAGTAAGTGCAGTGAATACTTGGGCTAGATTTGTGAGTGTCTTCCCTGAATATAGGCAGTTTCATTCTTCTGGATCAAGGTAAGATAACTGAAAATCTTCCTGACTGTGGCTGCTTGTGCTGTCTGGTTTCCTGGTGGAAGCTGCCTCTTTGTCCTCTTAGCTGTTCAGATTGGCTTATTGGCTGTATCAGAGGTCTAAGCTAAGCCTATTGGCCTTGTGCTGAAGTGGCTGATGATGGTCACATGCAGAAACACCAACCTGAAATTGTTGCGAAGTAATCTCCAGCAAAGGTGCCATAACAAGGAGCCAGAAGTCTGGATAGCCTCAGCCATAGGCAAAATGACTCTACATTGACTATCTCCTGGGGGAAAAAATGACGTCTAGTTTTATGTCCTTTGTGTTTGATTCTTTGTGATAGTCATCTGTCTGCATCTGGTAACACAAGGAATGTGTTAGCACTTGAAAATCATCATTTTTTGCCACTTTCTTGTCCTTCTTTGGTCTTGGAGTTGTTTCCTTTTATTCCATTTTTCAACACTATTGATAATATCTGAATTTAGTACTGAAAAGTGCTGTAGTACTGTTACTACAAGTGATTGAGGTTAGGCTGTGTTATGGGAAGGCTTAGAATTTAACCTGTGCTGCCTGTAAACCACAAAATAACTGTTTCCTTTAGAGAAATGTCACGAATATTTGTAATTACAAAACAATAAACCTAGCAGGTTCCTTAGAATCTTATTTCCTTTCTCAGTTCCTTTTCTATAGGTTTTTCTAGCTCAAGAAACTCAGCCCACACATGTAGTGGGTTTCACTACCCTTTACAATGTAATGTGATTTCCTGACTTCCCTTCTGACACAGCTGTGCAAGCTGGCACGTTCCCCATGGGACTGCACAGCTAGAAGTGGACAAGCCCAGTGGAAGGTGTAGCTTTTGGACTGTCTCAGCTTATTTATCTGCAGATGTTTTCTCTTGGTGTGGCATCCAAGTTGTTCATTAGCTTATTGATCCTTCATTTGTTCACTACTTTTGAAGTTCAGAGTTTCCAGCAAAATGAGGATTTCATCATGGCATATGCTGTATGGTCATTTAGTGAAAAAATCAGTGAAAAGTTCTGATTTTGGAAGAGCATCACTGGCATTGTATGACACAGTTTCACTCCCCAGCCTGAGCAGGCCTATTCTTGCGTATGAACAATCTGCAGATCTGGTGCTGACCTTTCTGTGTACATCAGTACTGGTATTTACCCGGCAGCCCAATTGTTCAGTAGAAGCTTTCTAGGCAAGGAGTGACATTGTACTATTTACAGACACTCTCTGCTTTAGGTCTTGACTCTTAGGTAACTAGTGCAGTACTTATTTATACTTTACTTCTTTTTCTCAATTAAATGCATGCTTAGGCTGCTCTTCCCAGTTGGACTGTTGTAGTCATAACATTTGCTTGCTTGCTTGCTTCTGCTTCTGAAATTTGCCTGTGTGAAAGCATTATGGTTAGCAAACTGAGGGAGTCAAAGTGTGAAGTGGTACTTAAAAATAAGGTGTGATTGTTTGTTTATTTGTAGCCTGTTACCCTACAAAAAACATGTTTTATGGAAAAATTCGGTTTTCTGTACGGATCAACTGAAGAAGACACTGGAAAGTACTTCAGTACTTTTTGTCTGCTGATTGCATATCCAAAAGTCTGGCAACCTGTGATCAACCTGGATTGGGAAGACACTGTGGTGCTGTATGTGGACAGAAACAATTGTGTAATTGATAAAGTAAATCCATTTAGCTGAATTCTCCCTTCTGGTCTTGCCTCTGACCTTTCATTCTGATTTCCTGGTTGCTGCATGTTATGAGTCTTCTGTCTTGACTACTTCTGTCAAAATTGCAGCTGCTTGTTTTTGTTTGTTTCTTTTATAATTAGTTCTATAAGTAGGTTGAAGTCTCCAGTGAAATGCTAGAACTTAAGGAGGAAAGAGAAAGATAAAGGAAATAAATCTGAAATGTACCAACTATAATCAAAAGGAGAGTTTATCACACTTGAAATGTTATGAATTTTTCAGTACTTTTATTTTAATAGAAATGCAGCTACTTATTATTTGTAGTACACTATTATAGTTCATTTTCCTTTAAAAATTATTTTCCATGATGATTGAGAGGAAAATCTTGCAAATAGGAGTCTTTAGACCCGAGTGTCAGTTACACTTTACTGGTGATACTCCTTGATACTGTTTTACAGACTTTTCTGAGACTTCAAGTATATTGAATAGGTAGAGTTGGGTACGTTGCAAATAGGTTCATTCTGAGCAATCAGAATATTCCAAAGTGGAATGTAAAAACAGGCAGAACAAATAAATAAGAACTAATTTTAGTATGTGCTCTATTGGATGGTGATTATGTTTTCACCACTGGAGAAACAGCATCTGAACAGGTTGTGTGGGGAGTTCCCAGTGTTGCTGCCAAAGATGCACCTTAACCGGGGTTGTAAGCAGTGGGAAATCTTAAGATGTCTTGAGTGAAATGAAAATTACTGCCCTCTTAGCTGTGCAGGGTGTCATCTGCAGTTAAATGTGGCCTTCAAAGACTTAGCTATTTTGAAAGGGATGTCTACCTTACCACTAGTTTAAGACAATTTCTCTGTTGAGCTACTAGATAGTGTTAGAGATTGCCACTGAAAGCGTATATTAATAAAAAAAACCACTTTTCCCCTACTGCAGGATGATAGGAAAGCATGTGTCATACTCTGGTGTCTTTTTTTTTTGTCCAAAATGGAATGAACTTTCTTAAAGATGATAAATACTCTGCCATCTTAAAAATTAAACATCGCCCACATAGTAATCTGAAGAGTGGAGATGGAAGAGCATGTTTCCTGTTTTTCCCAGCTCTCTGGTGCTGCCTAGGGAATAACAGTCTCTGTGACATGAGTCAGGGAAGTAGCGGGGAAGCTATTTATTGGTGCATGGGATGCAAATATTATATGCTTGCTAGAGCTGTACTGCAAAGTATCATTTATCTTGTTTTTGTTTGCCTTGCCAGTAATAGTGGTAGATGGTAACCTTTCAAGCTACAGTTATTCTAATGGGAGATTTCTTTGAGAAGAAGAGAATTTTCAGTTTTTATGTTTTTATTATGAGTTCCAGGAAAGCTGAGGTTTGGGGTTTTTTTTAAGCAGGTAAATTAACCTGCGCTGAACTTCGTATTGTTTTACCTATTCTGCTATTTGTAGCTGAGCTTGTTATTTTAAAGTGAACTTTGAGTCCCTATATACTATGCTGAACACAATTGTGGCTGAAAGATGTAATATTTTTCACTGGTATGTGATGAGATTCAGGAACAATCAGAGAGAGACTCTGATGTTTCGTAACTTAGTAAAAAAATGAATATTTAAACTTAATCTGAGGTTCTTTGGGAAGCTTTTTTCTTCAGTTTTGCAAGATAGTGAGATTAAGAATGCCCTTAAAGTGTTTAGCGTTAATTAATATATCTGTTTTTTTCTCTTTGTAAGATGTCTTTGAAAGATACTCTAAGAGCAGTAAAGTCTCAGATGTACTACCTGTGATGCCAGCTTTAGTCTGCTGTACAGGACAAGAGCTTCCTGTACCATACCTCCAGTCTAAGTGTACCACACCTTGGGCATGTCACTGTTCCAGTCCGTAATTTTCTTTCACTTATTATTGTGCATACTTAAAGTACTGTTAGTAACAAGTGACCTTGCAACAGCTACCTTTAAGTTCAGTAGCAGGTATAGCTAATAGCTACTTCTTTATGTGATTTGGATTTTCTAAGATTTCAAGATCTTCATGTTATTTTGTTGTCTAGAATATTTCTGTCCTGCTACCTCATCTTTCTTCATGATTTAGCTGTGCCCTTACTGCTCTGTAGAGCACAGAGCAGCTAGATTAATTCTGTCTGTCAGGAGCAAGTTGGTGAACCAACCTCTTCTTCTTTCCATCCTCCCCTGAAACATGTAACTGAAACCTGGCAAGTGTAGAAGAGACAGGGAACAGGAATGAGAGAAATTAACTCAGATTGGAATGCTGTAAGCAATCTCCTTATTTGCAGGTATTCAACTCCTTGTTCATTTTAGACAACAAACATTTCTCTGAATAAGTTTTAGAAAGATGAAAACATGAAGGTGAGTCTGTCTAAAAGACTTGGTTATTAATAAAACATTATGAGCAACCAGTCAATCATAGGCTGTAGGACCTCTCCAGTTGTAGTTTACATGTGAGCCAAGTAAATAAGGATTAACCGTTGTTCTCTGCAGTGGAGTAGAATTTGTGTTCTATGGGTCAAAACAATTCACCATTGTAGGAATGTACACATAGCTCAACTTAATGGACATTTAATCTTCCTTGAATCCATTAGGGACAACTTGTCTGGAATGGTCCAGAATAGCCTTCCCCTTTATACGTTTGTGAAGGATATAGGAACTCTTATTTGTCAGCTGTATCTGGAAAGATCTAGATGTCAGAAAATACAACACTATCCACAACTTACTCAGAGCACTGGAACAGGCTGCACAGATGGGTTGTGGAGTCTTCTTCTCTGGGGACATTCAAAACCCACCTGGATGAGTTACTGTATGACCTACTCTAGGTGGTCCTGCTCTGGCAGGGGGGGTTGCACTTGGTGATCTTTTGAGGTCCCTTCCAGCCCTTAAGATTCTGTGGTTTATAATTTGCCTTTAGACCTAGAGGAAAATTTGAAACATCCAAAGGTGAAAACACAGAAATGTAATTGCTGATTGTGTTTCTTTGCAGTGTACAAAGTGAGACTCATAGCTAAGTCTGAAAAATGATTTTGTTTCAAGTGATTCATCAAGATGGGACAAAAGTTTTGCTTGTGTAGCAGATTGTGTGTTAGAGTCACATAGTTGTAGACTTTTACTTTCTGGTTTCTTCACAAGTAGCTTTGAACTCCTTGAAGTTATATGTTAAATACATATGATTTAGAATTTTCGGGACTTTATTTAACAAGTATGGAAATGATAGATAAAATATTTAAAACTGGAGATCTCTGACTTCTAAAAAAAGCTTTAAAAAAGGTTAAAAAAAAAAGTAGTGTAACCTAGTGGTTCATTCTTGCAGGAGTGAAGTTCTGTAATGGTAAGATAAATCTTTGGAAATGTATTTATTTCCTAAAACAGCTTTACATTTCCTCTCTGAATGACTAGCATTTAATTTCTGTGTTATTCTTTGCTTTAAGTGTCCAAAAAGCAGCTGATAAACTTACTTTTTACCTTACAAAGTACTAGATAATCCCTGGATGGTGCACTTTTGAGAGAGGCAGAAAGGGGTTAAAAATAGCTCTGGAGGCCTGGTAATGATTTCCATACCCTTGGATTTCCCTGAATGTAATCTAAAATTAATTTTTTTATTATTCAAACCATTTGGGCCTGCCTTTATGATAGCTACAGTTTTCTGATGAGATTTTTAGCAGAGGTAAGAGCTAAGTCTTTGAAATACAACTATTGCTGCTGGGTCCCTGCTGTGAGTGTGTGCGGCTTCAGAAGAAGGAAAAGGAAAAGTCAGTGGTGAGGACAGAGCTTGCCTTTCATTGGCTGTTTTATGTGGCAGCATTAGAATTTCACCTTCATTGAGCCATAATGATGAAGGGCTCAATGCTGCAAGATGCTAAGCAGCCCAGCTTTGACTTAAGAATGAACCTAAATCTGTGCTTAACTTGAAGCATTTAAATATTCCCACTGAAGTCACTGGTTTGAGTCAGAAATAGCTGTCGCGAGTCTTAAATCGTAAGTAGATCTCTTATTTGCATGTTCGGACTGGCATAGGATGACTTAAAACTATGGTAAGGAATGGTGAAATAGAATCCCCTTCAGGGAAAGATCAGAGAGCGAGTTGGGTGAGAAGAGTGAAGAAGAGAGGACACTGGAGTTGGAGGTTGAGATTTGAGTAAGGGAAACTGGTAAGAAGAACTGAAATAGAAAGACATGCAATCAGATGTTTCAAAAGAAGACATTTAAAGAGGGGTTGGTAGTAGGCAGAGGAACTTCTAGCAGGAGGAAAATAAAGAGCTTTGAAGGACAATTAGATGAAATACAAAAATAGAATAGCAAACAGCTTTTATCAACAAGGTAAAAAAAAAGGAGACTTTTGTCTTTGTCGTATCTACTGTATTAAAGACTGACAGAAAAGAATTTCCACTTTCAGCGAAAAGAAGCAAGGGAAAAGAACTCAAAAATAAGAGAAATCACAAAGAAGACAGCTAGAAAATATTGTTACTGAGAAAGATAACAACTGAAGAAGTAAGGATAATAGGGGAGAAATTGCAGAAGCATTTTGTAACTACACGGATGAGCATTTATTTGTCCTCCTGTAATTGACATTTCTTTGGCTGATTTCTGCCTGCAGAGTAAGAAGATGGAGGTATATGGATGGACAGATAAAAAGACAATTAGTTAGCTATCTGAGTTTATATGAATGATTTGGATAACCTGATCCGGATTGAATAATTCTAATTATCTCAGTTACTATCTATTTAATTTAGGCCATTCCTTCCATGGGTATGCTGACATGTCTCTGGAGCAGACAGGGTGTGACGATGTCTCAGTTGTAAGGCTGTTAGCATTCTTCTCCAGAGATGCTCTTTCCATACGTAGAATGGATGTAGGGGAGAACCCACCTGCTTGCTTGAGGAAGTCTTATGCTGCAGATAAAATCAGAAACAGTTGGAAGGTAACAGGACTGTCTTTTGAAAAACAATGTCAAAACTGCCGCTCATGCAGTGTTTCAACATTTGGGAAACAATACCTCAGAGTATTCTGATCCAGGAAAATTTTGAATCCTTTCACAGGGATGCAGTTGGAAAAAATCAACTGGAGTGAAATATGTGCAGTTAGGAAAAAAAAAAGCTGCAGTGAATCCTTCTAACCTCAAAAATTAATTAGGTTAATCTTCAGTATTTCAGTAGTGTAGTGTTAAGTAAGGAACCTAATTTCTGTCCATTTGTCAAATCATCAGGCCTCATGCACATAGAAAAAGAGATGGTGGAAATCTGTAAGTTAAAGTGAAAAATGCCCCTCAAACTTCTTTTCAGATGCATTCATAAGCTGATTCTGTTATATATATTTTCCCATGGAAGCCTTCTTCCAGCTGTAGTGAGATCATGTTGTGTCTTGTTCCAGTGGGAAAAGAAGCAAGTACCCTCTCAAATCACTGTGCTCTACAGTATATAGTGAACAGCCCTGAAGCTTGTATCGATTGATAGTGGTATGATTAAAAAAGACACTAAAGGAATCCCTTCTTTTCTGGATAGTAAAGAATGTAGTGTGTATCTTGAATCTAACCAAAATGACTAACCAGTAATGTTGCTGAAGGGCCAGATGTGAGTTACCAGGAGCTTTTCTCCAGAAGCTGGTGTGTATGAGTTCAGAAGCATCTTGTACCATCTTTTATGTTGCTTTATAAAAGTGATGATGCATGGAATTAGCTATACAGGTATCAAAACAAGCAGGGAATGCTAAGGAATTATTTCTTTTTAGTCTTCTGTAATATCATCTCAATCTAGAGCCAGAGAGCATGACCAGTCTGGTCTGGAGTTGTGTAGTGTAATTGATGAAAGGGAATTAATAAAATCACTGGAGCATGAGCCTGTGAGAGTGCAAGTTTCTGCTGCTGTGCTGTGGGTGAAAAGAAAACATTTTCTCAAATACTGTTTCCATTTTTGTTTAAGGTTTTTGTGAGGGAAGCAGTGTGTTGTAGTTCACATGATAATAATTGTATGATTTTCTTCTTGGAGCTTGCATAAAGAATGAGAGTTATTCTTTTAACTTAGGAGTTAAGCTCAAGATGTAGATATGTATTTGCTATCTGAAAGAAAATGGATAATATTTTACTTTAATTTTTTACGACATTGTTATAATTTTATGCTTTTATACTATTTCTTTCCTTTATGACACAATGACCGTATCTGAAAGCACTAATACTTGTGAAAACCAGAGGAGGAAATGAGACATATATATCAAAGATATTTTTGCTTTCTGAAGACTTGTACAAGCTTTTCTTTTTATAAATAAACACATAATTTTATGAAGCTAGGAAAAGAAAAGATAATACATTGTTCTTTTTCTGAGAGTGTGTGTGTTGACTCAAGACTTTTCTGCTTTGGCAGGGGGGTTGGACTTGATGATCTCTAAAGGTCCCTTCCAACTCTACCATTCTATGATTCTGTGATTTTAAGAAGTAGTCTGGACTGAGTTACAGATCCTTGAAAATGACGACCCATTAGGAGTCTGAGCTCCTGATTTGCTCAACAGAGAGGTTACAGGAAGTATCAAGTGTATTTGTACATGGAAAGGGACTGTGTATGTGAATATGTACATCATATCATTTGCATTTTAAATTTGTCTGGGAACATCTTGGGGGCATCTTGTTTTCTTCCATTTTAAAAATCTGAATAGCACCTGTAATTAAAGGAGAAGAGTGAGCCCAGGAAGCTAGGTAGGACTTCCATCTATTGATCTGTGTAAACCCGGCTTACACTGTCAGGGGAGCAACAGTCAACTGCTGAGCTGCTTTGTCACTGACATAAGCTGAGAGAGGATTTTTTTTTGTCTATACTGTTTATACACCAGTCTATAGACCTGCTGGCTGGCTGAATTTTAAAGAGAGCGGAGGTTTAAAGACTTGTCCCCTGAGGGAGGCTCCTGCCAGTTGGGAAGCGAGCGAAGGCTGCTCTGCAGAAGTTGTGTGCACGTGTACTGGGCTGGGGGAGGGCGGGGGCAGAGCTAGGGAAAAGCTGTCCCGCAACTCAGCCTGGAAAGGCTGCAAAACAGACCCATAATTTTCAGGTTGTTTAGTCAAAATATTGAGCTAATACCTTTCTTTTTTTGTTGTTTGTTTGGGTTTTTTTGTTTTTCTTTTTCTTGAGTGATAATTTATTCTGAGAGAATACAATGGGGAACATAAATGAATACATTTCCATACCCAATTCTGAGGCAGTGCTAAGCTTGCCAGCCAGCAATTAAAATCCTCGGTGGTGAGGAGAAAATGACTTCCTATAGTGTGAGAATAGGTGCAGATTTGGAAGGAGAATTTAAGTAAACTATGAAATCCTATTTGGAACAGGAAAAACAAACTTTATGAGCCTGAAGTGAGGGACTATTTGGCAATGTTCAGCAAATTTCGGAGTTAAAAGTTGTGATTAGCCTCTTCTGCTTGCTTTCTTTTGTTAGAGTTTATTATTATTACTACCCACATCCTGTATACTTGTTTCCTGCTTACAGAAATTCAAATGTTTGCCTGCCCTGTTGGTATTTTGCTTCTCAGCCTTCTGCAGTGGCCACTTAACAGTGGTCAGGATGGTGCTTGAGCAGTTTGTTCTAGAGAATGTGCTATGGACTGCTGTTGTTCATAATGAAGTTTATAAACTTTCCCAAAAGACAGCATGTGGCTTTCATACCCTTTCATTATCTGTGCTGACAAATTAAAAGTTCCAAAGATCTCTGGAACTCTCTTGTATCACTTAAAAATTGCAGAAAAGTTGACTTTCTTGTTCTGTGCTGGATGATGATTCACTGGGGCGCATCAGATACCTTGCATGTTGTACTCAAAGGCATTTTTTTCCTGAACTTTTCATCCCTGGCTGATTAACTTGCATGGATTCTTCATGTTTTACATTCTTCACTGAGCCAGGCAAATGTTTGAAGTAAATAACCATTGTGGTGTGTAGGAATTTAGATACATAGGTTCCCCTAATGGGAGTTGACTGTTCAACATGCAGTAAACAGAGAGTTCAGACTGGAGAGTGCTAATATCTTAGACAGAGTTCTTAAACCCCTATGTGCAGCTCTGGAAATTTGGTATCAATATGCATTTTTCTGAACACACACACACACACCTTGTGTACAGCAGTACCTTTCTGTTGCTTCGCTACAAAAAGAGAATTTGGGAGGTTTGACCAACTCTGTTGATATCGGTTGTCTCTTCTTAGTGGAAGCATTTCACTGAGAGTTTGTTTTCCCAGTTGGGAGCAAAGAAATAAAACCTGGTTTCCTAGGATCTTGTAAAGTCATGGTTTTAAATATTTGTTGTTAATTGATCTGGTAATTATTTTTTTTAAAGCAAAAAATATTGACTGGTTTAAGAGCATTTTTATATTTTAATTAACACGTTTTATTTGCCACTAAACAGCTTCTTAAATAAAATTCTGCAAGAAGAGGGACATTATCCTTTCATATTAGGGTACAAATGTAGATACGGTGGATTCCACACACCCTGGCCCCCTCCCCCCTCTACGTCGCTGCCTTCCCTTTAATAACAGCAAGTCTGGCTTGTGAAACCCAAAGGGTTAATCATATAAATTTCTCCTTTGGGCCAGCAGACGATTTCCATCATTTTCAGCATTTGACTATGGAACATGTATAGAGTTGTTATACCTCTCTGCAATTCATTCTGCTGCCAACTTCATTCCCTTTTCTCTGCCTGCATTTTAATTGAAACAACATTTGTATTTTTGAGCCAGGATCTGTCAGAAGTCCCTGTGGCTAGTCTGTGGTACAAGTAGCAGCAGACGTGGCTTACCCATATGGTGTGGTGCTTCTTGTAAAATCCATATGGCCTTGTTGAAGGGAATCCCAGCGGGGATGTGAAGGGTGTTAATACCCTTCAGGCCAGGCCTTTCCCTCCTGGGGCTTCTATGGCATTGTCTTTGCAATCTGCCAAAGCACAAACTTAATTCCTTTTTAATAATCAATTATTTCAGTCCAGGAACGTGTGCTGTATTTTTTTTTTTTTGCAATCAGATATTCCTTGAACTTATGATTCATTAGGAGTATGTTTGGATATTTTGTAAAGGCAAGCCCTTGCTAGAAAATGCCCTAAAAGATTTTTCAAAAATCCTAACTTGATCTCTTGTATTTACAGGAAGTGCTGAACAGTGTTCCAAAGTTCTGCTTTCCTTTTGACGTTGAAAGGTACGTGGTACCAGCATTGCTTGTTTAAAACTATTTCATAGAAAAATGGTGTTTAGCATAATAGCAAGGGAAGATTGAAGGGAAAGGAAAACACACTGTACTTGCTGAACTTGCACATGCAGGTGAGAAGAAACCGGCCTTTGTGGTTGAAATAAGTATGAAATCACTAGTAGAAAAGCATCGCAACAAAATGCAACCTTTACAGATTTGAGAGATATCTCTTTGGAGGCAGAGCTACATTCCAGCTCCCAGTTTTGTCCATTAGAGCTGTAAACGCCATCTGTGTTAATATAAGGATGTAACATAGTTTCCTTCAAATGGCAAGCATTATACAAAATGTTACAGTGCAGCAGGATGTAAAAACTCACTGAACAATGCTGAAAACATGTTGTTTGAGTTCAGAGAAATTACGGCTTTAATTGCATGAAAGTAACTGAATATGAGAAAAATCAAGACCGTTATTTATAATTAATTAGCCCTTACCTTTCTGCTACCAGTTATAGTGTGTCTTCCATGTAACGCTGCCAGTCATTTAAATTGTTCATATAAAACATTTTTGTTAATTACGATATTTATTTAGGCTTGTCAAAATGATTAATGGTAATTAATTTAATAAATTGTAGTCACTCGGTTTGGAAAACTCATATTGTCCGAATCAGCAAAGACTGAATTAGAAGCTTGATTTGCATAATTAATGAAAGATACACCCAGATAGTGTACAGACTGAGCTGGCTTCAGAACAACATTGGCATCAGTTGTAGGTGGAGAGTCAAAAAGATGAGAAGCATCTTATCAGATGCAAGAAACTGCAAGCAGCAGAGCAAAAGATGGTGTGTGCATGGAGGAAGGAAGAGAGGCTTTGCAGAAAAACACACTGGCAAAATAAAGATCTTCATAAGCACAACTTCCCCAATGTAAACTAGATTCATTTAGTCTTTTGTTGTTGAATTTAATTAAGTCATTTGGGTTCTGAACTGCTTAAGCTCACTGTCCTTTAAGCTGTTTTAATGACTTAACTGATACGGTTGTCAGTGTTGGCTTTAAAGCTTTAAAGTCATTAATGTGCTTAAGATATGTACAGAATTCTGTTTAAAATTGGTAATGAACATGAATAATGGAAATAAAATTTAAGGATAAGAGAAAAAGGTGAGGTTCTGTTGCTGCCATCCAGTGGCAAAGAAATAATCATTGGCAGCAAATAATTATTTTCTAATAACTCATCTGGCATTAACTATTTCTGTTGAACCATTCGGGAGACAGTTGCTTTTATAAACTGGATAAGCTTAATCAGTAAACTGTGGGAATACATGAATTTATAGCACAGCTAGGTGGGTATTATAGCTAAGTGTCTGAAAAAAAAAAGGGGGGAGGGAAGAAAAGAAAAAGTTACGGGCTGTTTGTTGTTTTTCTGTTAATACCCTCCCAATGTCCTCCTCCTCAGACATACTTTTTGACTCTTGGCCTCACACTCTGCTGTAAAGCAGTGCCCTCAAAGGTGCAGAATTTCTACAGATGTAAAGAAAACAAAGGAGTTGAACAAGAGGAGGAGAGATTGTTGGAAGCTGAGATTCACTGTCAAGGGGAGCAAACCCCATGTGTTTGGTGTGGCCTGTTGACTGCTGAGGCAGTACTGTGCTGTCTGTAACAGCAGCCACCGCACTCACAGCTTCTAATGTAGCTGGGAGCTTGAGTTTTAGGGGATTTGTGGGAGAATCAAAGGCAATACAGGATCATGAGAATATAAAAGAGCATGGACAAGGAGAAGGGGTGGAGCTGGTGAGGAAAAGGACAAATAGACTGGAAGCTCTTTCAAGAAAGCAGGCAACTGTTTACTGGCAAGCTGTTTTTCGAACAGTTAACTGGCTGTTTTGTGTATTTACCATTCACTACTCACTTCAGGCATTCTCTATGATGTAGATATACGCTGCCTATACCTTACCACTTTTATAGAGAAAACCAGTTGTCTTCTCAGTTCTGTTTTTCATTTTGAAATTTGGACCCGATAAAGAAAAGGATTAAGAAAAAACACTACTGTAGCTTATTTTGATGTGGGTTATTTCCAGTGGATGTTTAAGATATGGCAAGCATTTTAGTTTTTGTCTAGCCTTAAGTGTGCTTTTTACTTGTCTGGTAAATATATATATATAGATATGTATGTTTGTGCTAAAAACATATATAAAAATGTTTTTTCTTGTATAGAGGAGCATGCACTGAAGTATTTTACAGATGGTTTCAATGACAATTTCTGTGCAGAAAGCTTCAACTGAAGTAAAATGCAAAATATGTTTCATTGAGGATACTGTACTTTAGAGAGTGTAGTTTCCTCAACCTGTATTATATGTATTATATGTACAATACATATAGAAGTCTCTTCAAGGAATACCTGATCCCAGTAAGAGCTAGAAATTGCTGATGGAAAAATGAAAATACCTAGAATGAAAAATGGGACTCTGTTCCATAGATTGTGTCATTTCCTTTTAATATTTGCTTTCCTTTTATATTTGGTGAACTAATACTAATATACCATAAAAAAAGCACTTGATCCCCTCTCTTATTCTTTTAATCTTTATGCAAGTTCTGCATGATTTTCTTTGCATTTCTTCTCCAATGGTCTTCTATATTTTCACTCTCAGACCAAAATTCTGAACAAAGTCCACACCTCAGTCTCTTCAGCCATCAGTTGTTTAGCTGAGTGATGACTAGTGAGCATGCAACTTCTCCTCTTGTTCCTTTTGGATCCATTTCAAATTCAGCCAAGCTCTGCTACATTACTGTTTGACTCTTCAATTTTATCTGGACTTTGAATCTCATTTTTCTCTGCCATAAATACTTCTCTTTCCTTCCATTCCTCTATGTTTTCTCTTTCAGGATGCATTTCTGCTGTTGAATATATAGCATGTGTGTGTTTTTAGCTAAGGCAGTTTGGAAACTTCCTGTAGGATGGGCATGAAGACAATGATACGTACTGCATTAATTTCCCTCACGGCGCTCACTCGGTTGCAGGGAAGTGTTACATTTTGGAGTGTAAGAAGTGCTGCTGCTGCTGTAAAAGGTTTCTCATTAGCAATAGAATATTGCTCAAGTAGAGGAATTACCATACATCTTAACTTGATAATCTGTTAGGGTCAATGAGTAATGGCGTCAGGAATAACGTCACTTTCACTCTCCTCTTCCTGGCAAGACTGTTTCTGTTGGTATTTCTGATAAAAGTCTCTGTGCAGAAACACAGCTGTGATCAAGACAAGTGAAAACAATGTCTGTAGAGATCATTGGATGTGCAGATCTTGTGAAAGGCAATTATGTCTTACACAAAAAAAAATTACCTTCAAAGTAGTTGAGAATGAAAAGTAAATGATTGAGAAGATGTTTTGAAGCTGTACAGGTGAAGAGCAATGATAGCATTTCCTGTGTATTTCATTCATTCCAATTAGTTTGCAGGGCAGGTTGTGATCTCAAAGATCCAGCAGTGGTTTGGTACAATGGAGTCTTCTCATCCTGTATCTCATTGTATTACGTGTATGTGTGCCTAATAGGAAAGGTATGTGTAAAAGAGAAGTGTTTGTGAGGACAGGCTGCAGCGTGCACCGTGCATCGTGGAAGAGTGCAATTGTTGGTTTCCCGTGTGGGTTATTTGATTTCCATGTCTATGCAGAAGTGAACTCGTCTGAGAGGAAACTTGGGCACACCCAGAGAGCTGTGGTGTGCTCCGATAGACCCTCAGCCAGATATGATGGCCAGGGCCTCCACACACTTCAGTTGAGACTTAAATATGCCCAGTGAGACTCTTCACTAACTACTTGTAGGTTCTTTTAATGCTTCTGTTGTTTTGACCAAATGGAAATGAGTGTGAGAGTACAGTCTGGGTGGTGGTATCATGTAACTAACCTTAAAGCTTTTGCAAAGCACATGTTAAGCAGTAGAGTATGCATGTGTCCCATGTGACTTTTCTCACCCTTTGAGTATCTGCTGCTTTCTCCTTTCCTAGGGGAAAATTTTAGTGTTTTATTTTGATGGAGATGAAAGAAAATAAAACAAAAATGCATTTTGCAGGAGATGAGTTAAAAATTAGTTTTGTTCTCTTAGATTGAAAGACTTGAGAGATCTGTGGTGGTTCTCAGCTTCTCTAGGAATTTGTTTTCAACTTACCATCTAAGCTTGGGCCAGATGTGATGCATATTAATCATAGTGATTACGAGCTTAGGTATTCTGCTCTAGAGGGTCACGTAAGAATGGGAAAAGAGAAGTGGACAATAGAATTACAATCACATCTGATGCTTCTTTTCAAATCTCTCTGCACTCCCCATTGTAACTTTGTTTTCATTTGGTTTTAGTAAAATCTTTGGAGGTCACTTCTAACCCAAACCATTCTATGATTCATTTTATGCCACACATTACCCTTCCTGTCTGAAAATGCAAAGTCCACCTAAAGCTGATTTTCTTTCAGAGGTTTTGGAAAAGTGCAAAATGTGTTTTTGTGAGTAAACTTCAGATACAGCTTGTTGGTGTTCTGAAATACTTTGAATGCATGTTGCAATTTCTGTGAAGATCACCCCGCCAAACGGTGGTCATGTCACGTGCTATCTGTGATCTTCTGTCTGAAAGTGACAAATTGCATGAGAGAAAGGTGCCTGACTTGAGAGTCTAAAGGAGATAAGAGACATGCCATGGCAATGAAGATTCTATTTCTTCTTAAAAAGAAATTAGGAAAAAGTTCATACTGTCAAGCAGAAAGTAGGGGGATTCAGGAGCAGAGGTTGCGACTCAGGCCTGGAGGTGAGTACGAGAAGTCAGAGGTGACGCTGAGGGGGAGCTGGAAGCTGAGAACAAAACACAGCAGCCTGCACTGCTGAGGGAAAGCTGACTGAGCAGAGGGTGAAGGTAAGAGGGGTTGGAACATCAGGCAGGGAGATTTTGTGTAGACTTCATCTGTCTCAAGTGGATAAATGTTTTAATACAGTCTTGAAGAGCATATTATTTTATTATTTATTATTACTTAAATGGCCATGTTTTATGTGATTTAGTGGATTTATACTCTGTATCTAATTTTTCAGGGTGTCTCAAAACCAAGTAGGACAGCATTTTACCTTCGTGCTCACCGACATTGAAAGTAAGCAAAGGTTTGGATTTTGCCGTTTGACGTCAGGAGGCAAGGTCTGCCTCTGTATTCTGAGGTAAGATGGCATAAGAGAAACGGAGTCAAGTAATGAATATAAGAAGAATACTAGAGAAAAACTACCTTTTACAAATTCTCTGCTACCGTGTTTTACTTCTCTGTCGGGGTATCAGTTCTCTACTACAGTGTTACTGTTGATTTCACATGAGAAGTGGTCCCAAGCCCCATGTCATGGTATGAAATCTCTGCTTAAAACCAGAGAGCAGCAGTACACTGCAGTTTTTGAGGCCTTGAATGCTTTGTGGATACTTTTACTTTCTAATGAGCTATTTTGCAAGTATCTAGTCAATTTAACAATCAAGTACACTCTTCTGTATTCCTCTCCTTGGAAATATGATTTCTGGGTAAGAAATACCAGAGCCAGATAATTCTCAATGAAGAGCATGCTGCTTTGTTGAGGCAGCAGTATTGATGATGGAGAAGTTGACTCCAGGGGAATACTTGTTTCTCCTTCTGCTTTTTCTTTCTTTCTCCCATAATGTGATTATTTTGGTAATGAAAAAAACAATGGTTTAGCTGTCCTAAAGCACTTCAGTTAAGAGCATAGCAGCATATAATACCCACAGAGGAAATGGGAACATCCGGTTCAGCAGCACATGAGAAGAGCAAGGCTGGAGTATAATTGCCTTCAAAGTGAGAATCCTGAAACACAAGGTGAAAGAGGAGCTAAGTGCTGCCAAAGACCCAAACTTGGGGCACCTTGGGCAGTTTTGGGGAGTAAACTAGTTAGAGTTAACCTTTTCTTCCTTCAGCAAGCTAGAAACACTTTTTTTTTTCCTTTGTACTCCTAACATTGTCTGTCTGGCTTCTAGTGCTGTAATAACAAATGTTTATTCACACTCAAGAATGGACATTTAAGTACTGTATGTAGTGCTGCAAAGCAAAAGATGGGGATTTTCAGCTGGTATAAACTTGGGTGTTTCATATAGCATCTCCCCACAGATGTACATCAGCTAGAGGTTAGTCAATGGTCTGTTAATTGGTAGAAGTTACTAGGAAAAGGAAAGGTGGCAAGCTGTAATTTCTCACTGAACCATAATCAAAGCATTGATTCTATATTCTTTATGACTTTTGTTGTGACAATTCCTAATTCAATACATAACAGCAATAGCTTCATAGCATTGCACTTACAGCTTGGCAGTGTGTTTCTCTCCAATTTGTGTGTTTGTTGTGTTTAGCTCAGACACAAAAAACACATCAGCATTTCCGTCCAAGTATGTTCTAGTCTCCAGTCTGATTTCTGCTCTGAATCTGAGGTTCATTAGAAGTGACCAAGTGAACAAAGACTCACTAGCAGAATTCTTTTTGGTATTTTATATGACTTTCCCTTTTATGTGACTTTTCTTCTTAAATTAACCAAGATCAAGGAAACTTTAACAAATAAATGCTGTCTTTATATAAAGGGTATGTATGCGTATTCACAGTTGCTCCCCTCCATATATCAAAATAACATGAATCTATATTCACTATGTGTATGTACACATAATGACTCTGTATGAGCAATTCAAACTGCTTGTCTGTTACAGATATGTACACTGTAGTCGTAGACTTCTATATAAACACACAAATACAGGTGTACATACATACCATGTCTAACTATACATTATGACAGGTGCACATATAGGTGTACTGCCTCAAACAAGAGGAATACATTAAGATTGCTGACTGAGGCTTTAACAAAGACCGGTAGAGACAGTCAAATACAGAAAAGTTAACTGAAATGCTTGTAAGTAACTAAAATCTAAGTAACACTCCTCTGAAGAGTAGGAACAAGACAGTTAAAGTGGTGAGAAGGACATACTATAGGAATTTGGGTAGTCTGATTGGAGAACAGGACACAACTTTTCTTTTGTGTATGTCCTTTGTGGATAGTACCAGATCATGTGTTAACCTATGGCAGGGCTGCTCAAGAGACAGGATTTGAAGTGCTGAACTGAAAATTGAAGGAAGGGTTGCTTGACATCAGGTTTTGTACCAACAACTTAAAGCCATGTGTAGCATTGAAGTCTTGTGGTTTGTGGGACTTCTGTCTAGAATTCACTCTTCATCTGAAACACTAATGAAAGGAAATGATCTCTGAATTTGCAGCCGCATGGTCCTGCTTTCAGCTAGATAACAGAAAATGTACATATAAAATGATTCTAAGTTCTATGGGTTTTGAAATGTTTTGTATACACAAGTGTGTGATTTGTGTAAACAGAATTTTCCCTCCTTTCAGAAAGTTTTCTTCAAGTTTTCTGTGTGTTTATCCAGTGAAATCAAAATCCCCCAAGGTAGCTGTCTCAGGCATTTTTCTTTGAAGAACTTAATTATGGTACAGTATCGTCTAAAATCATCACACAGAACTTGACTGTAGTTGCCAAATTCAAAGTGTCAGTAAGTGCAAAACCATAGTAAGATGAGAAAAGAAATACTGGATTATTGTCCACAACTTTTGTGTGATACTTTAGCAAATGTTGTCTCATTTTGTTTTTCTTTAAACTCTGTGGCTGTTTTGTGAAGCTCTCTGTGTGAATCTTGCTGTGTCACCTGCTTCCTCTCAACAAACTATTGAGCTAATGCAGCCCCATAAGAATGAGGAGTAGCACAATATTGTTATATACTTTGTTGTGCTCATATACTATATTGCATCTTTTCTTATAGTTTTACTTTTTGTACTTTAAATAATACCTTTCCGTGTTCGGTTTTGAATAATAGAAAGAGAATTTTTCTGGACATTGTCTCTAAATATCAGTGCTGTTTGCTATAGGAATAACACTTGCTGGATTTACAGGAAATAGTTTCTTTAATTACCTGAATGATTTTAGTACAAAGTGCAAATAATTTGATTGAAATTTGTTTTGTCAAAAATCTCAAAACTGTTGATGCACTCTGAGGTTGACTTTATGTATCTAGAGGAATGCAAAATTCATCATTAAAATGCTCAGTCTTAGATTTCATTAATTTTATGACTGTAAAATTGTCACCTATGTTTCCAAATGAAATACTCTAATAAGAAAGACAGGTTTATGTGGGAAGCCTTTGTAGTTCTTCAGTTCAGACCATGCTTGAAGCTTACTCGCTCTTCCTTTAGGCAAATCCCTTAGAAGCAGAATGTTTCAATTTTACACATTTTGTGTCAATTTTCCAGACAGAAAAGTAGCCCCTAGACATTAGGCATTTAGCTACGGAAAGGCAGTTTCCTTAGTTTTATTTGATTACTGGAAGTTAGATTCCTGCTGATAGTTCAGGACTGTTAGTGGTTACCTGACTATTTGACAGAAAACATTTCCTCTCCTTTATTTAACCTTTGACTCGTGGATGTAAAAGTTTTATCAGAGCTGTAGTAGAAGCACCACTGAGGTGGAAGTCTACTCATGGCAACAAGGGTTCTGTGTGACTTTGAATAAAAGTCTGAGATCCTGCCTTGTGGCTCATTTGGATGAAAATAAAATGCTATGTACGTTTTTAATTAGCCATGAAATATCTTGAGCTCTTGCTTTTGTGGCAGGGAGGAGATGTGCTTTTCAGTAAAGACCACTGTATCCTCAACCAGGGGAATACAGATCTGTTAAAACATTGTTGCTTATGTTTTGATGTTTGTTTTTTATTTTGAGAGAAATGTTTTGTGGCAGCTTCAGAGAAATTGTTGCATGTTGTTGGGTGTTTTTGTGTATTTGTATGTTTCTCAAAACAGGACCACAAAGACATTGTGTACAATTAAAGAAAAATAAACAAGAAACCAATAATAGTTTCTTAGTTTAAGAACCTAAATTATTTTTATTTGAAGTTTAGGCTTCTAAAACCATTATCATTCTAAATTAAAGCACTATTTTTCCTCTGTTTTGTCTACTGTGAAGGGTCTTCATTGATAACCTTTTGACATTTTTGAAGGGCAGCTAATTAATTGTGAAATGCACTGCTCATAAATAATTTTAGGAATACCAGTGTGATGGTAAGGTCTTTCTAGTAATGGACTTCAATTTTGATTTTATCTGTTGTTAAGGTACATATTGGTGTGACAGTTCTGAGTTTAGGAGTAATATATTACAGATCTCCTCTCTTAAATTTAGCCCTTTCAAAACTTTTTTTTGCAGACACTTGAAAAAAAGAATGTTACCTGACCTAACAGATTTCAGTGGACATTTGTGTGCTGGATGACTTCCCTGTACATAGACTAGCTCTTCTGTACCAAAGAAAGACTAAATAATTTTGCAAGATTTGCTAACAGGTTAAGCCAAGAAGTTTTTTTTATCTGTAACGCTTCTGTTTTTTAGCTGTCACACACACAAGTGCCATAAAAGCCAACAAAGCTCAGTGCCAGGTCCTGCACTCGGATCACAACAACCTCAGGCAATGCTACAGGCCTGGGGAAGAGTGGCTGGAAAGCTGCCCAGTAGAGAAGGACCTGGGGGTGTTGGTTGACAGCTGCCTGAGCATGAGCCAGCAGTGTGCCCAGGTGGCCAAGAAGGCCAGTGGCATCCTGGCTTGTATCAGCACTGGTGTGGCAGCAGGATCAGAGAAGTGATTGGCTCACTGTACTCAGCATTGGTGAGGCTGCAGCTCGAGTGCTGTGTTCATTGTTGGGCCCCTCACTACAAGACAGACACTGAGGTGCTGGAGTGTGTCCAGAGATGTGCACTGGAGCCCGGGAAGGGTCCGGAGAACAGATCTGATGAGTTGCAGCTGAGGGACATGGGGCTCTTCATCCTGGAGCAAAGGAGGGGAGACCTTCTCACTCTCTACAGCTACCTGAAAGGGGGTTGTAATCAGCTGAGGGTCAGTCTTTTCTCCAAAGTAACAAGTGACAGGACAAGAGGAAAGAGCCTCAAGTTGCCGCAGGGCAGGTTTAGATTGGAGATTAGGAAAAAATGTCTTTACTGAAAGGGTTGTCAAGGCCTGGCACAGGCTGCCCAGGGAAGTGGTGGAGTCACTACCCTTGGAGATATTTAAAAGATGTGTAGATGTGGTTCTGAGGGACTTGGTTTAGTTGTGGCAGTTCTTGGTTAACAGTTGGACTTGATTTTAAAGGCCTTTTTCAACCTAACTGATTTTATTATTCATTCTACAGTGCTTTATCGAGTGCAACTTACTGGATAAAGATGTAAAGCCTGTATCATGGGAATGTTCATCTAGGAACAAATCTATTTACTAGAGTAGTCCAAATAAATTAATAGGATTATTAACACGAGCTTGCAAAATCAGCCTTTGATATGAGGACAAAAATGTTACTTGGCAGCCTTGAGGATTTATTTACAAACTAAAAAGGGCTTATACTTGCTGTTTGAATTGAAAATCAAAAATACCACCTGATAGCTGTCTTTATTATCAACAACACAGCCTGTGTTTCTGTTTACTTTTGAATGCAGTGATGCATTGTATATGCAGGCACACAAATGCACTCTTTATCATGTATGAAATAAACAAATGTAACAATCCTTTATTATACTGAATTAGTAGTAATTAGCAAATACATAAAAATATAAAGGGAATATTTTTGCTTTTCAATAGGTCTTTGTATTATTTTGTTGCAGTAAGAACAGTGTAATTAAAAATGTCAACAAAAACTTTTGCTATGAAACCATACTTTTGAAGATGTGAAGACTGACAGAAAAAGAAACAGAACAGGCCTTGGTGGCCTTTACTTTTGTGCCTTATGAAGTAGAAGAGTACTTGGTTTCCTTAATTTTCCAGGTTTGAGAAGCACATGGAAATTATGTCGAACTCGTCTGTGATTATTAAGCTTAAAGCGATTCTTTTTCCAGACTTTCATCTGGGAAACTGGGACTTGGAACCTGTGTTCAAGTTTTATGTTTTTACAATGTTTTCTTTGGAGTTTTGTTACACGAAGACATGGAAGTGTATCAGCAAGCTGATTTTACTAAGAGAAGAATTTCTTGTCCGAGTACTCTGGTCAGCACGCTTTGCCTTAGGAAAGAAACATCTCCTTTGGCTTTCTGCTAGGGTTCATTATTTTCAGATAATGAATTTGACCTTTTTATTCAGAGACTTAAAAATTGTACCTAATTTATCTTTTCACAGCAAGAGAGGAGTTCAGATCACAGATACAAGAAAGAAGCATGGTTAATATTTTATTGAAGAAGGAGCATTTATTTTTATAGAATGCTGTTTGCAAGTGTTCATTATGAAATATAGACTCTCAGATAAGACTTTAGAGTATGCTACACCAAAAGATGCTGGGTGTGATATACACTGCTAACATAGAAGGGGTAGCAAAAACTGGAAGTCTTAAATGTCTAACCATTTGTGTAATCAGTGTTAGAAAGATATATTGTGATTTATATCTTCCTTGTACCTTGGCTTGGATAAAACACTAGAAACAGTGTTCCAATCCCTTCTGTAATTCAAGGCTGGCAAAACTGTTCTCTAGCTCTGACATTTGCAGGTACTCAACACCGTGGTGAACAATTTTGTTTGCCCATCTATGCTACATTTCAGTGGCATGTAAAAGCAAGTTAACATGATTTCAGAAGGTAATAGAACAAGAGTCCTAGATGAAAAAAACCTCGAAGACCAGATATTTTAGGTGCTGTTTTGAGGGATGTTGAACAAGGGCATGCAGCACCCATGTCTGTAAGCACTGAGTGGCCTTACACAGATGCAGTGAAGTACATTTTATGATTATATAAGAATATATTGAAAAGCAAATGCAAGAATATCACACCTTAACTACTGTCAACAATACTAAGGACTAAAAATATCTGTGAGCATTAAGAAGTTGATGTAGATTTGATTAATAACCAGGACAGTGTATGGTAAAGTATGATAAAGACATTAACACAGTGACTTTAAAAGAAAACATTACCTCCGTGTCTCTTTGGTGTAGCAAGAGCAAATCCATGATGGTTTTTTGTGTGGTTTTTTCATTGCTTTTGGGGTATTTTTGTTGTTTGTTTGTTTTTTAAAAGAACCAGCAGTTAGATGTTTATAAGGACAGCAAGGTAAGATTGCTAGGAAGTTGCAAAACTGAGATTATTTTTAGATGTCTGCTGTTCTCTGTCTTTGTTCTAAGAATTGAGATCTGTTTCTGTGCCTTTGAAATAATGACAAGTGAAAACACTAGAAGCTAATCTACTCTTCAAGCAGGTGTCCAGCATAAAGAAACATAGCTTTGCTACTGTCTACCAGTACAGTACAGTATTAAATTTGTGGGGAGAAGTTTTTTTTTATGCATTTGTTTATATGTAGAAATATGATAAGAATTTGCAAGTTGGATTAATCGTAGTAGTATTTCGTAAGCACTGGAAAAAATGCATTGATCTTTCCTTAAACTGTTCTTTCCCCTGCTCTTCTAGTTACCTACCATGGTTTGAGGTGTACTACAAGCTCCTAAATACCCTGGCAGATTATTTGGCTAAAGAACAGGTAATTTTAGACACTCTATTTCTTTATGTAAAATATTTTCCTTGAAATAATAGTAAAATGATTCTACACTGTTTAAAAGTTCAAAATTTTAGTATGATTTAGAAGCAAGTTTTTACATTCATCATGTTGAAATTCAAAGAATCTGAACATACAGCTACCACTGGCATTTGAATCCCATATTAATCTTAAAAAGCTGCTGAGAACATACCTTTATAAAGTGTCAGTCTTAGCATAAACAAGTCCTGGGTGAAGTGTGAGCAAAGTGTCACATCACTGGAGAACTGTATGACGTATTGATTGTAAACTGTAGATCTCTGGAACTATCTGGTTATCAGTTACAAACACTTTTTTTTCAGATCTGCATGAAATATGATGTACTGTTTCACCCTTCATAATAACTACAAACTACCTCTCGTAATTCTATCGTCTCAGCTAGCATGACAAAATTACTTGCAGCATTTGGTGAAGAACCATGATAGTTTAGTTTGCATATTCATGAGCAATTGAACATATTCCAGGATTATGCAGGAAGAGAAATACTGGCAGCTGCCTTTACTGAGAACATAAAAGCTGTACCTTTCTGCTTTAACTATATTAGTCTACTAGATTATAATGAAGAAACCAAAGCAAAGACATCAATAGTTAGCCATATGCTGTAGACTGGAAAAGCTGACAGTTCAAGAATATATGAACTATAAAATAAGCAATTGCTGTACAATGTAGTAAATGGACTATAGAAAATGATGGTATTTTATGTAAAAGTAAAATACAGTGGGAAAACTTGATGTTAGCTGTGTTTAAAGAATGAAATATGTTCAGGTCTCATACATAGCACAGTGAGACTTTGGGTTTGGCCCTAGTTTTGCTCTAATAGTAAAAATTGTTACAGAGGTTGCATATGGCAGAAGGAGTAGGAACTGTCATTGTCTTTGTTTCTTAATCACTGGTTCTGGCATTGCAGCTATTACTGCAACCAGTTTAAGTTACTGGGTTGTAAATTTGTTGTCCTAAATGCTGAGAAAACTGATCTGATGGGTCGGAAAGTTTAGCTGTGTGTGGAAGTGTTTTGTTGTACTGCCTGGTGTGCTGTACCTGGTGCTGAGGAGACTGACATTCCTTCCTCCTGGCCCAGGCACTGTGCTTCTGACAGAGAGCTAGACCCAAAGTCTTGTTTATTACTATGATCCAGTAACATCATAATTCCTAGAAGGAAATTATGATGGTGAGAGAGGTGGAAGCTTCCTGCAAACTCAAACAATATGTTTAAAAGTTGTCCCTGGCTTGGCACTGACATATTTAGTTTTACTTTGCTAAGAAAAGCATTTTAGTCTCCAGAAAAAAAAAACAACTGAATGAAAAACCTAAGTTATTGTGCATTGTAGCAGAATGAACTACAGAAAATGTAAAAATAAATGCAGTGGGAAAGTTTGATGTTAACTGTGTTTAAATACAGTATGGAATGAAATCAAAATAAAACAAAAACTACAGCCACATCTTCCCCAGTAATTGTGTCTCAGAGATCAAGGTAGGAGATCCTAGTTAAACCTGGTAGCTGCATGTACCTTGTATTAACCGTTATTAACTGCTTTACATTCTCCGATGGATCATTTAAAAGTATACAATATAGCTATGTATCTGTGTGTTCAGTTAAACCTTGAACAGATATATATCATGGTTAGTAGTTTTAGGAAGATGATATGCAAGATGCACAGACCAGCTAGACAGATTAACACTATTTTCAGTTGCAAATAATGTGATTCCTTTGCTTAAACTTGCACATATAATAATTTCCTGAGGTACAAAGTTAGACAGAATTTTAGATTTTCATATTTCACTGCAAATTGCAATTGTCTTTCTCATTAAATATATATATAACCTGATCAGTATATAGCTTGATGTAAATAGTAATAATTCAATTTTGAGACAGTAATTAACTCTACAAAAATATTCCCTATAGGAAAATGACTCAAATGATTTGTTAAAATCATTGTACAGCCATCCTGTGCCAAAGGCGAACGCTTTAGTCAGTCTAAGTGTGGTAAGTATTCTCTGTTTAACTCCTGTTACCAGCTATAAAACATTAGGCAAGCTTGAAATGAAAACACCTTCCATGCTTTGTAAAGAGTAAACTTACGTTGCTTCCCATGACTTGGACAACCTTCATATATTTTTTTTTTCCTCTGTGCAGAATACAGTTTGTCTCATGTTGTTCTCTTAAAGTCATAGTCATAAAGAAGCAGAAATTTGAATTTCACCCTGTGGATAAGAAAGTAAACTGCAGTGGGATCTGACAGTGCTAGAACTGCCAGCTTTCGTGCTTCCAGCTGTTTCATGTAGATAATTTTGATTTCTCCTGCTGTGAATTGGGAGACACTAACTCATCTTTATTGCCTCTTATGTCTGAGTAGGTGGACTTGCAGGATTGGGATAAATTCAACATAGGCTGACATCTTTCCCATCTTCCTTCCCCTTCTTCCTAGTTTTGCTCAATTGTGCAAAAACTCTGTAGGAAAGATGGTAGAAGAAGCGTTCTGCATTACGTGGACGTTTCAGCACATTTAGGTGAAAGGACATGGCCCTGCCTAATTTGCTTTTGTGCTCTGATGTGGGACTAGACACTGATAGTATGGCAAGGTGGTATTGCCACAGAAGCGTCAAAAAGTGAGCTTGTCACTGTTACAGTACCTGAAGTTTTTAACAGAAATAGCATATGGACACATGTTTAAACACATTTTAGAGCCGGCATGAAATGTAAAGCCAATACAGAGCCTCTGCTGTCTCTGAGATACACTTCCTGTTCACAGCATCTGTGCAGTTACTGCACACATAAGTAGCCATATGCAAGTAACTGTTTCTTGGTCAAACTACCACAGTTTGCAGGGCACAGAAAGAAGGGATTTTGTAAAGGCTTCCCTTACACACGTACTGAAAGATCATTAGATTATTTATCTTGACCTGATTTGTGTCACTTCCTGTTACTGTTAACTCATTTATTTTAGAATTGAGCCCACCACTTTAACGAAGCACAGACTCTAGGAAAGCAGCTGGCCCGATTATGAAGGCACACACAAATGGAGAATTTAACACTTCTGTTCCAGTAGTTACTCACCCTTGCTGCCTAACATAATGCTGCCTTTAATTTGTCGAATATCAAATTCCTTGTTAAGCTATTTTCACTAGGCTATAGAGGCCTAACAATTTTTCCCCCTTGAACAGTGTTAATCCACTATATTTGGAAATCCTTCCAGTCTTGTGTGTTGTTTGACAGAACAATGTACTGGTTTTTGAGACTGCAGTTGGAATTGTTTCTGCTGCTAAGTTTTTTTCTTTCTGTTGTCAGTGTAATAGTTTCAAGCTATTTTTCAGTTCATAGTACCTTTGCCAAGAATAATTCTGTATAGCAAACATTATTTCGCAATCATGAATTGCAGTGTTACAAGCAATTCTAATCTGACAACCTTAAAATGCTTTATAAAAAGTTCTTTGAAAGTCCTACTGTGTTTCAGAGAGACATAGAGAAGTTTTAAAGGTCTTTTCCCTTGCATTTCTTGCAAGTCGTTACTGCCTGTTGCTATCAGTGTTGCAGTTTGTCTTGCATAGAGCTTGCATACCTCAAGATGAGTGTGATGAGCCTGGAAATGGATGTTGTGGAGAATACAGCTGATAACACAGGGATGACAAATTGCTTGCAATAAAGTTGGTACTTGCTGGTTTTATCTCAACATTATCTGACTTTTGAATGACTTTTTTTTCCCCCCTGAATTGTCTCTTGTACCCAGTGGCTTGTTATATCAAAGTTTTGTCATCTTTTTAGCTGAACCATGATTATCTAAATTCAGGCCTCTTGCCAAATGTTTGAGTTCAGACGGGGCAGAGCAGGAAGGAATAGTTTAGCCTGAATCAGAACACTTGTTGGATCTACAGGCATCTGGTTTTGTAATGCTCAGTGCTGCAGGAAGCATGGAAATGTTTATGGCTAATTTCTTACTTGGTGTACTTGGTCTTTTATATTGATATTCCTTTCTTACGCCTCATATGTTGTAAGCAAGCTGGACAGGAACCATCAGTGGTAATAGACTTAAAAAGAAGCTACAGTCTGAAAAGTAACTGTAGAAATGACATCATGAGGTGGCTTTTCATCGTGCCAGCATGAATCTAGTTCAAATTTCATGATGCAGGATTTGAAAGATCTCTCCCCACATTTACTCAGCTGTGCTCTGCAGAGTGTCATAGAATCATAGAATGGTAGGGGTTGGAAGGGACCTCTAAAGATCATCCAGTCCAACCCCCCTGCTCAAGCGGATTCACCTAGATCAGGTCACACAGGAATGTGTCCAGGCAGGTTTTGTAAATCTCCTGAGTAGAAGCCTCCAGACCCTCCCTAGGCAGCCTGGGCCAGGGCTCCCTCACCCTTACTGTAAAGAAGTTTTTCCTTAAGTGGAACTTTTTGTGTTCCAGCTTTTGTCCATTACCCCTAGTCCTATCACGGGATAGTACAGAAAAAAAGGCTGCCCCATCCCCTTGACATCCAGCTTTCAAACACTTATAAGTATTAATGAGGTCCCCCCTCAGTCTCCTCTTGTCGTGCAGCCTTTCCTCATAAAGTGTAAGGCTCATAGGTGTTGAAGTGGGGTTTATATGAGAGACAGTTCACAGTGGTACTTAGGATTGCATGTACATATTCATGCATAACTTAACACCTGCTGTCTGGGTACATGGTGTTTCCTGGTAATACCTTGTCAGGAGGACATCAAAATGCCTTGGTCCAGTGAAAGACCAAGTTATACCTTTTGGTCCCAGTAACAATGATTTTGCAGCTGAAATTTATGAGGGGTGGTCATTCATTCCATGAAATCTGAGCTGAAATATAACTTGGGTCACTCGTTGTTTGCTTGTTGGAAAAGCTAGCTAAGCTATGTCTGATTTCAAATTGGGGAGGAATACAAAGGATGAAACATATTTTTTCAGCTAGTATTTTAAGTGTGAACTATTACAAGTGTTAGAGTCAGCTTTGGCCTTTACGTTGGAAAACTAAAAAGTCAATTGTGCAATCTTTTTCTCATCTTGCATAAGAACCAAGAGATGATTTTTGCAAGTGAGCAAGTTTTGAAAAAACAGCCTTGTCTTGTATCGGTGAGTTTAAAAGGCTCTATCTAAAGCCTATTGTAGTTAAAGAGATAATTACTTCCTATAGGATATCTCTCTTGATTTCAGACTATTTATACCTGTCCTTTGGGAAATTCTGCTGTTGTCTTTAGCCTAAAAGAGTGATCTAATATTGAAGTGCCTCCTTTGTTTAAATCACACTAACTTTAGTAGAGCTACATGTGTGTGCCATAATCCTTTTGTAAAAACAGCAACCAAAATCAAACCCTTAAATTGATGAACAAAATTTGCATTTTTCTCGTGTCCTTTTTGGAGAAAACTTTCTACAGGACAGCAACTATTAATCTAGTATTCCTTCCAAGGCTGTGCATCTTCCTAAGAGAGTTCACAAAGATGTGCAAGGACTCCATACCGCATTCTTTTTTGCTGCATTATGATTCTTAATGACTGCAGTAATGGGACTTTGCTTCTCATAGTTTTGACTTTCTTTGCTATTTAATAAGTGAAATATTATTACTTTGTGAATTATAAACAATTATATCTCGAAGTTATTAACTTCATTACTCAGAAATCTTTTGATAAATATTCTGTGACCTTATTGCACATAGGAAATTATTTTCTTTTCTCACTGTACTTGTGAAGAATGTAGGCATTCCATGAATCTGAATATTTTCCTCTTCTCAGCTAGAGAAAAATACCTTAACTTGCTTTCTTTGTTGATGTAAAACAATAACCTGGGATCTTTTTTGTACAAGTGCTACAATGTTTATGGGGATGCCTTATTTAAGCCTTTTTTTTTCTTTTCTTACATTTTTAACTATTGCCAAATGACCTAATTTGTGGGGAAAAATGTCTATTAAGTGTATCAAGCTGATTTAATAAGTCTCCTACACAGAGTTAATAGTATTAATAAATATTTTTTGTTTCCTTGAACACAAGACATGTTTAACACCACATAGACTTCCTTTATGTTTTGGTGTATCTTTTTCAAATTTGACTTGAATAGAAACTGTGTATTTGTGGTATTAATTCTAATTCTAAAATATCCTATAAAAACAAAGAAAATCTACAAAAATGTCAAAATTACATTTAAAAACAAGTAAGATGTGTAAAGTCAATAATTATCACATTTACTTAGCATGCATTTAAGGTTTTTTGTCCTTCAAGATTTAAATGAATATGCAAAAATGCCTTAAAATTGCCAAGTCCACATCTGATAACTACTAAAAGCACTGGATTAATGAGAATAATTTAAACTACATCTGGTTTTAGTTGAATCCATTTTATATTTACATCCTAGATGGCCTCAAACTAAGATGTATAAAATTGCTAATGTATTTCATAAATGATTGTGGAATCTCAAGCTGTCAGACCTTGCATTTCTGTTAGCACATTTCTGATTCAGAGATGTTCAGAAAGAGAAGAGAATGTACATCAAGTAATAATATTTCCATTCTAATTAATTTTCCCATGTGAATGAGTTTTCCTTTTCCATTCTAAATTTACATTTTGCTCTTTAACAATTTTTTGGTTGCAATTTTTCAATCAATGCTGCTCACAAGCTTGTGACAACATTTAAAGCTGGCTTATTTTCAGTGTTATTTCAAAACTGCAGCCCAGTGTTTTGTTCCCTTGGTTTGTGTGCTGTGCTGAACCAGAGCTTGTCATTTCATGTTGTGATCTGCTTAATTCTTTGTCTAGTAGTGGTAGGAATGCTATTGGAAAATGGCTATTTGCTTAAGCAAAAATGGGACTGGAAATCCTAAAAGCTGTTTTTTAAAAAAGGAAAATTTGGGTTCTGTGTGCATAAATCTTTCATGTTTTTTTGTCCCCCCTGTTGATTAGCACTCGTATTTCATTACTCCTGATATAACTGGATTGCCAACAATCCCTGAAAGCGTAAGTATGCAGTTTCTTTTATAAATATTTAGGAGAGGTATCAGCCTTATTCTGTGGGTAGCACTGAACTCTGCTTTTATCAACAAGAGACCTTTTTTTTTTCCCCAAGACTGTTTTTAGAATATGATTGATGTCTATTATTACAACCTTTCGCTAGTAGTTACTATTGCATTCATCATTAACCCATTTTAAAGCATTAATAGGGCATTTTTGACCACTGCTGTAGCCACTCTTTGTTCATAATTACTTGGCTTGTTTACATTTATTTGGATTAATTATATAAAATATATTCTACTTCTGCACCTCGTGTTATTTGAATACCTGCCCTTTAAACACTGTGTTAGCTGCAAATCCAGCTACCAAGATATACAAGGGGGTTTTTTGTGTAAGAAGATGTTGTTTCAGACTGTCTGAAAACAATTTGGATGGTAACCATGCAGCAGGAATGGTGGTTGTTATTATTTGTAGCTTGGTTTTATTTTATGAAGACTTGCATTGTGTAGATGCTGGATCCACAATGTGTTTAGGTGGGGAACAACTAATAAAAGGACTTTGAGACACTCTGCTTTTCCCTCTTGCATTTAAGTTTGGAATTTGATATGGAAGTCTAGATGTGTATTTTTACACGTTCCAAGAATAGCTTTGTTCTGAAAGTTAAACAGTTGGAAGATTCACCACGGTACAAAATCCTGCAGAACCACAGCACTGGGTGGTGGTAGATGTTGTGGTGGTTGTGCAGAAAGCACCAGGGACCCAGAGGAGAAAGCATGATCCTTGTTGCAACCCAGAAAACTATGGAAAGTTGCTGGGTAGAGGAGTATAAGACAGGGCCTCATTGCAAGGGCTCTTTGGGCAGGGCTGGGCTTAATTTTTAAATGTTCCTTCTCATGTTTCACCCTGTGGATCGAATTCCTCTATTTTGAAGGAATCTCCTCTTCTAGCATTTAATTTGAGGTTCTCATAAAAACATAGCTTTGGAGGTTAGAAGGTGTATTGTGTATTCAACTCAAAGAAAAAGTGAGGGAGCTTCCCTCTGGGCCTCTTGCTGATGGGGCACCATGCAACGGTGCCACTGTGGATTTCTTTTTCTGGGTTTATGGGAGAAAGGAAAAAGAACCTTCAAGGTACCTTCCAATAATTGGTTTTTACTCTATTTATAAAAGTGTCATCTTTCCAGTGTAAGTTAAAGTAGTATGGTACTAATGGAGAGTTAACACATACAAAAAGGGAAGAGGTGAGGTGGCTACAGTAAAATAGCATTAAAATTAATTTTCTCATTCTTTGTTGTAAGATTCATGTATTTCAGGGACAGGATCTGTTCAGATGTACTGCAGCAATGACTATTTCCCAAAGATGATACAAAGATATATTGGTCTTTATAAGATAACAAACTCTTTTTAGCCCAGCTTTTACAACACAGAATCAGCATAGTGTTATCAGCAAGTGTTAGAGGGGGACTGAGGTAAATTGGGCTCAAATTATCCTTGTGCATTGGCCTCTGACAGCCAGATAAAAGTAGCACCTGAAAGACCAGAGTTTCTTTCTGGATTGAGTATTTTTAACCTTAAAACTTTTGGTTTTATCTCTTCAGAAATATTATGCAGCAAGGACTGATAGTAACTCCATAACTCTGTGTCTTCAAATTAATAATGCATTTCTGAATTTCCATGAAGTGGGATTGTCCATTGGATCTTTATTTGACTTTTCAGTTTCTTTTTTTATTTAATATTGCAACACATCCAAAAAGGAGGTCAACTTTCTGGTCATCATCCAGGCTTTAACTAAATTTAGCTTTTCACATGGCAGAGTCTGTAGGGAGATAAACCAGGACCTGGTGAGCAGCAGCTCTGCCCCATGCCACGCTCCCTGAGTATTCAGATCTCGATCCTCGGGTTGGGTCGTAGAGCTGATAAACCTCCTACGTTAACATTCAGTCATGTTGAATCCTGAGAAGAGATGAGCAAGCGTTCTGCTTGCAGATATGATAAGGAATATGTGACATGAAATGTTTTTGTGTGTTTTGGAGCATTAGTATGCTTTAATACACATTCTCTAATGTTGACAAAAATTTACTGTTTCTCTAGGCATTCTTGCTGGTAGCTGTTTTAGCTTATTCAGAACTTGCATGTCTCTGGTACTGTGCCACGCAGAAATACTCCTTAAGTTCAGCTGGAACATGGAGATTGCCCCCCTGCCCCCAGCTTTTTTCTTGTTTTCTCTCACTTTTGTGTTGTCTTAACTATAAGTAAGAGGTGACTGTGACTTTGCTTTTCACAGTGAGGTTCTTATTAAAGGTGAAAAGAGTAGCTACAGGAAGGATCCAGTACCTTCTACCAGTGTTACTGGATGTTTAATGTCCTGCCACATAAAGCTCCAACCAAAACTTAATGGTTTTCAACAAACTTTTGCTGTACTTGAAGCAGTATAAAATGTATTGACTTTGGCAGAGCCTGGCAAAATAGCCCAGTTTTATTATTGTAGTTATGACAGAGCAGTGACAGTGGTGGAAGATCTGTTCCTGTGTTGGAAGGAATGGTTACCTTAATGCCATAGTTCATATTTTACAAATTTGAAAAAACAAAAAAGGGCAAATCTAAACTCACAAACATAATCATGTTGGTAACTTACACCAAACTGTTCATTGATTTCAAACCCAATCAATTATTTTTAAAGCACACAAATTCTAATGCAAATGGATTTCTTTGCTAGTTTTTGCTTGGTTTTTTTTCCCCACCTACTAATTTGACAAAATTTTTTAGACAATATATGACATGTTCCACTTAGCTACTACTATTGCTATACTGTTAACATCTTATTTATTTAAACAGAGAAACCTCACTGAATATTTTGTTGCTGTGGATGTGAACAACATGCTGCAACTTTATGCCAGTATGTTGCACGAGAGACGAATCATTATTACCTCTAGCAAACTAAGCACTGTAAGTACTTCACACGTCTCCTTTTAAGTAGGATATATTGAACATTTCACAAAATGACCCGCAGACCTTTGTGGTTTTAGATATGTTCCATGTGTACTTATAAGACAATATCTACATACTTTTCTGATATATGGTTTTAGTCTGGCTCTTGAAGTACAAAAGTCTGATTTATATAAGACCTACTCAGATACATTAAGTCAGGTTAATTATTTTTCTTATCAGGAGATGAGAGTTCTTTAACTCTCCTGAGTTCATTTCTGTGCCTTCTAACCTAAAAAGAATTCTTAAGGGCTATTATAAGATCTTTATTATTCACTTGTGGCTTATTCCATTGGAGCTACTTGAAAGAAATCAAAGGTCCATAATAATAGCTGCTATCCTAACCTGGTAATAGGTAGTTTCATCTTTGTTAGAGTGGTTTGGGAGTGCATACCGTATTAGCTCTGATTTGGAGCAGCTCTTCAGACTGATAATAATGTACAACTCAAAATAGCTGCCTTTTTTTTTATTTTATTCAGGGTTTTAGGCTACTGCCCACATTAAAATGTGTTGTTTGTTTTGTTTTGGGGTGTCTTTTTTCCCTTTATGCCTGCTTAGTATCGTAAGAGTAGCATGTTTCATTTTAAAAGCACACGTAAATATTCAGATGTTATTTTGTTTTTATCTTCACAGAATCTTACAAGTTTTTAACATATCCTGTATTGTGAAAATAACTTCAAGATTAATTTTGCATTAGTACCAGATTGTCACTTCATAACCAACTTTCTTCACAGAGTATATTTGTTACAGAGAACCTTTGGCCTGTAAACACAGTCATTGAATATACCTTTTTTTTCCTTATAGTTCTACATAAACCATTTTGTTTAATATACTTTCTGTAGTGGAAAGTCAGCTTTATGTTCTTGAGCACTGCTAATTGTCCTACCAAATAAATGAACCTTTATTTTCAGGTCAGATGTAGTTCTAAAAAATAATATTTCCAAAGATTTGCTGGTTCTGATTTTCAAGTGCGTGTAAGGAGTGAGGACTTTTGGGTTATAAACAGTGGATAAAAGCCCTTTAAATTCTTTTGAGTCAAAAGGATGTTGAAGGTGGAGAAGATCCAGAATCACCATAAAAGGCTGACAGATTTTCAGTTTCTAGGTAGTAGTAATTATATTAGTAACACTCTTATTGTTGTTTTCAGAGTTGGGTCCCTGAATCTGCAATTTGGGGAACGCACAAAGCTAAGTACATCCGTGGTGATTCAAGTGTAAATGAAAGGTGGGGTCTTATAACCAGAAGCCACCAGAAACCAGGAAAATAAATGGTGAATGAGTGTGAGCAATCTGCAGATTAGCAGTGTAAGATATATCTTTTGTTTTGACCACCAAAGATTTTACTTTATCTTTGGATATTTCCATGTTCTGTCACACTTTTTTTCTTACCCCCTGCCCTAAAATGGCGAGGAGAAGAATTGGATGTTAAAACATAGTAATAAAACAACCCAAATAGGCAAAAAGAAATTGATGGGAAAGTCCTTTCAAAGAAGCTGGCTTTCACCTAATGTAGCAAAACTTTGGAATCAATTTTATGGGTTTTTTTTTCCATTTTGCCAATCTGGGACCCAGCTTGCTATATTAGAAAAAAAACAACCAACAAAACACTAAAAAGAAAAAAGCTCCACACCATTAAAAATTCGGCTTCAATGATGCCCAAGTCAAACCACTTTTACTGCTCCAGTAGAGGGGAGACAGGAATTGTGATGGCAGCTCTGTGCCCGTGGAAGATTCTTTCTGCAAGTGGACACGTGTCTATCTGCTGAACATGAATTACAATCATACTCTCAGCTTACGTTTGGATCTTCTTAAGACTTGTTTTTGTTAGGCTGAACATCTCAGCTGACCTCTGTTGCTGACATATGACAAAAGAAGAGGTATCAGAATGACACTGTGCTGATCTAAACGACCTTATTTCTATGTTCCGACTCCCAGGCTCTTCGAAAGTCATTACAGAATAGCAGATGTAATATGCTGGTTGTGAGAAACTAGCTTTGTTCAAAATTCAGCTGTTTATTCCAAACTTTTTCACGATGTAATGGTCATCTTGATGGTGTCCTCACTTACAAATTACTTCTAAACACAAATAGGTAGCAGTAGCAGACATTCATAGTGGCATTTGGACATTCTGAAGAATGTGCCCAAGCTGTGAATGTAGGTAATATATTACAGATCAAGTCCAAAAAGAGAGGACACAACAATTTCATTTTCTTCTCGTTAATTTTTCAGCCTTCTAGCATTAAGTCATAGCTAAATGAAATTATTGCCACATTATATCAAGTCCACTTTTGATACAGGACTGGGCTAACTTTCACTTGCACTAGTGAGTTTTGATAAATCAGAAAAATAGACCTGGCTTATCAGGAACTGCAGTGGGAACTACTACCTGCTAATCTCTGTAATAAACAGAACAGGACTGATGCAAGGCTTGCTTCTTTTACAGAGCAATGTAGTTTAACAAATAAATACTTTTCAGTATCTCCTGTAAAAGTTTAATTGAATTGCCAAGGGTGGTTAAATATGCTTTTGGCATAACATATTTCTTCTTAAAAATCTTGAATTGCTTAATATAATATAAATAAGCAAATGGAGTGTGTTTGGACATGAGCACTTCGTAGCTTTGTGCTGTTTTGCTATTAGGTACAAAACACAGCAGACTGGTACTTAGTGCTGCAAGGGTCTTGTTTTGATATTGCTAAATTACAGCTTGATACTTGGAAAGATTATTTGTTCAAAAATAGTGATATCAAGTACAGCTTTCTGTTAAGGGAGTTGTGCTTTATCTTTGGGGTTAACTGAATATCAAGTGTTTATGTCAGTTCATGAAGACTGGGTTGTGATGTCACCTTGGAGTTATCAGCTCTGTTTCGGTTCACTATCTCAGGGCAGTGACTGATAACAAAAGGCATAATTCAAGGCCTTGCTCACTTTCTCCTCACCCTTCTTTCAGGGGGCCAGGAATGGAAAACTGCACTTATGTATGGGAATTTTGTTTAGCATTTCTACCCTGTAAATTTCATGCGTTTGTTGTATTCAAGTAAAGGATCAGTCCCATTATGGAAGAAAAGGGGGCATTTAAAGAGGAGGCTTACTTTGGAGGAAGAAAGAGAAAATAAAGGTGCCTATTTTAAGCTACTGAGTGTTGTTTTAATTAAAAAAAAAAAAAAAGAGATAAGTACCATTTTATCCTGAGAGTGAATTTCAGTTGTCAGCTTACATTTTATTTCAGCCAAGCAGACTTTATTTTATGTGCATCTTCTGATTTTTGCTATGGTTGTGTATTCTTTGCACTTTTATTTAAATTGATTTTTCTTCTGTGTTTTAACCCCTTTACAAACTCCTTTGGTGGAAATCTTTGCCTACTTGCCTGAATAATTACTGCTAAGGTGTAAGTGGAAAGTTCCTAGCACTCCTTTCTGTTGTAGCTTTTGGGACATTATTTGCACTAACTGTTGATTCCTTTATTAGCTTGACTTTCCAATCACTTTAATAATGTGATTATCACCAATGTCACAGCTTACTTGAGGCTTAATGTTAGAGTGAGATGGATTCAGCTGTCCTGGGGATTACCTGTTTGTAGCAAAAATTACCATTTCTGCCTTTTGAACAGTAAACTATGAAAGAGAAACAAATTATATGGCTTTGGATTAAATGAAAGGATGAGTGAAACAAAGGAATTGATCTGTTCACAGAGGTGACTGTTAGTTGTTTCACTTTATCTGTGAAAGGAAAACCTTTCCTAATTGTCACGCTGGATGTTCTTGCAGGCACTATTTGCTCACCCATCACTACATCTGCATGTATTCTTATCAGCTGCACGGAGCTGTAACGAGTTTCAGTACAAATAGTTTTTTTAATTCAGTCTATCTATAAATTATTAAAGTGCTGGGGATGGCTTTTCTAGGAAGGCTGAACTACAGCATTGATTTTTATGCATGCTGGAGGCAGGCCCTAGATGTTTCGGCCCCAAGTGCACCTGCTGTGGTAGTCTACCAGAACATCGTACCACACTCTCATGTATTCAAAGCAAAGGAATAAATCATGATTTTACAACAGTGCATCAGTTGACTTATTGCTGTTTTGTGACCGGAGGTAGGAAGGATTGCTGTTTAAAGCCATGTCATCGGTTCTCAAGTCACTCAAGCATGAAAGCTTGTCATATGCCTCTGTAATTGTACCTCACCAGTCTTTCCCTAACTAGTCAACTGGGGCTGTGCATTTTGTCTCAAACACCCGGCTGGCCAGTGTCTGACAGGAGCTTTCTCATCAGCCTGTCAGTGATATGCTAACTAGAGTGTATCTTCTGTGGCCTGCACTGGCAGGTGGAAAGGATGCTACACTTTAAAGCAAATGTCTAAACGTTATCTCCGTTTTGACCAGTATTTGTTTCAGGTAGTACAAGCATCTGAGACCATGGTGCTTACAGTGCTCTGCTTTGCACTGGCTGGAGGTGTCTTTGTGATCCTTATAAAACCAAATATGTATGTCAGTAAAAGTTACAGGGTTTTTTTTTGTGGTGAATGAGCACAGAATATAAATTTACACACAAACATTCATTTGGAGAATCACTTTTGCTGCTGCTTTTGTGCAAAGAGAACTTTCTGCAGTTGCCTAGAGTGAGCTGGAGTCATCAGTGACTTCACGTTCCTTGCCTTATCAGTCTTGTTCAGCTATGGCCACACTATCCATGGTCACTCACGAACTGGGAAGATGCAGAGGCTCCTTGCAGAATATAATTCCAGCTACTAGAGAAAGCAAAATGTACTCTAAACTCATTGCCTTTGTGAATTGCTTTGCTTCTGCGTTTGACCTTAAGTCTGAGATTGAGTTTATCCCAGAGTCCATATGTCCCAAGGCAGTAATATCATCAACTGAATCAAGAAACAACTGTGGTAGTTGTCTCTTTCTCTCACTTCACTTAAATCTCTCAGTGGTTTCCATGTTGAGATTCAGGGATAAGGGTTAAAAAACCTGCCAAGCAGGACTTTGCGATTAGGCCAGATTGCTGGGATGTGGTTTTTGGAGCTCAGTGCACATTAGTGTGGAGCCTGGAAGGACAGAAAGCTCTTCTGTATTTTTTTTTTTGCTTCTGAGTTCAAAGCTGGCTGTGTATGGAGCTACTTCTCTGGTGCAAACTTAAGAATCCAAGACAGCAGTACAATTGACTCTGTACAGGCCTTCCACGCTGGAGAAAGTAAGTGACACGGAGAGCTGTCATACAGCTTAGTGACATTCTCACGTTGCCTTATGCTCTCAGTTCTGATGAAACGAACTACAGCATCTAATTTAATTGTGCGTTGTAGTGCAGTCAAAATGTTATCTAAAATGTATTTATGAAGTGTAGGGCAGATCCATTATAAATGATACTGTTCCAATAATTCAAAAAATTGTAGATTTTAAATTGAATCAATTCCTCAGATTTCTGTGAGGTTGTAGTATGTAGTGGGAAGAAATGTGCAAGGCCTACATTTAGTCCTTGCAAAACAAGGATGGGAATGTATCATTAACTTGCAAAGCAGAACTGATTCAGTGAGTATTCCACTGATACTCACTGATCTCTCCCAGAAGCATAATTAGAATTCATTTTGGAATATTAGGTCAATTAGATCATTTGGTCTGGGAGCAAATGAGGAGTGGTTTTTAACAATTTTTTTATAGTTCAGATATAAAAAGTTGAAGGTAAAGTGGACAGAGGTGCATGTTGTGGGTGTAGTTAAGGACCTGTGGGGACATCCTTAGGGAATGTGCTTCTAACAATGAAGCTCAAGGGTGTGAATATGGAATCAAAGTTTGCTTAGGGTATACAACCAGACCTGGAAAGGCACTGCATAATATTAGGAGAAATAATTGTGAAAGAATTTGTGACAAGAAACCTAAATGTGTGGTCAGCAAATGACTAACATTTTTTTCCTTTTCATGAGAGGAGGAAAAAACAGTAAGAAGATGAGGATTGATATTACTTGGCATCTGAATAAAACATAAAGAACTTTATCACTGGATTTTATTAAGAAAAATTGCAACCCCCAAACAAACAAAGAAGATGATACTACAATGTGAAAGATCTTCAGTCAGATCTACAAATTAATTTCAATGTTTTTCACTTACTAATACTTTCAGGAAAAAGAATAAATCCAAGGTTAAGGTAATCTGAGGCAAAAATGATTTCTTTTACCAATTCATCATCATCAGTAAAAACTGATGGAACAAAATGCTGTGTGGAGCCAGTGCAGGCACTGCTGTGAGCATATGCAGTCAAAGAAAAGCCTTTGAGTCCTGTGACCTTTGTGGTTGGGCTGTACAAGAACTCTAAGTGAGAGAGTCCATATTCAACTGACCAGAACTGTCTTACCCCCTAAGAAAAGTACCACTGGAGTAACTGGTTATGGGAAGCATAAGATGTGAAGACGAGTTACTGTGCACTGCGTGAGTGTAATACCAGCTCTCTCTTCTGGTATACCATTATGGCAAGATTTCCCATTTTTCAAGGTCCCTGCTGCTTTATCACGCTTTTTTTTCCTCCCAAATTTGCCAGCGATCAGATGAACCGTAGTCAGTGGTTATCTCTACTCTTGCTTGCAGTAAATAAGTTGTCTGTCAGCTATTCACAAGGAAGCTGTTCCCTGCTGCTTCTTAATTAGTGTATGGCAGAAGAACATACCATGGAGTTACTCTGGGGGAGGAAATGGTAATAAAAATTATTTTCCTGGAAACTTGACTTTCAGAAGCAAGAAATGTTTGCAAAACTCCCTTGTTTTCTGGGAGTGAAGATCTTTATAGAGACAGGTCATAAAACAAAGGAGGGAGGAAGAGTCAGGAGATAGTCAGGAAAGGGACAAAAAGATGTAAGGTTTGTGTTCTTCTGTGAGGGAAGAAGAGAGAAAAATCGGGAAATAAATGAACATCAAAATGAGAATAAATTGTCAAGAATGCACAGAGAAGAGATGAAGAAATATGAGGAAACTGAAATTGGTGAACAGATGATATAATGAAGCATGATTAGTTTATTATAGGATAAAGGAATATCAGAAGAGACCTGTTAGTTAACCCGATCTGTAACGTACGTGTTGGGGATAAAAGCCTACAACTAACTTCCAGAAGTTTCATTTTCAACCTATGAAAAATACTGAAAATCTTTGTGGGATGAAGAAATTGAATAATCAAACCAAATTGCACAGCATTTTTTATGCCACTCTCACCTACTTTGTTAAACAGATACCTCTGAGTATCTATAAAGATGCGTGTAGGTCCTCAGTACAGGCTCAGTGTTCCAGTGGTATTCCTTGTTGAGCTCTCACCTGTCTACTACCACTTCAATTTTGTTTTCTGCTCAGCTTCCATTATTGGGAAACATGTCACTCCCAGAGCCATAGGCAAGGAACAAACGCTGTCTGCAGTCTTTTCTTTTCCCTTCCAAACTGATGCACAAGAATGATGCCATAATGCTGCTTTGTGAATCAAGATTTACAAGAAAAGAATGAAATTGATTGTATATGAAGTGCTGTCAAATTCATGAATAACGCTCTCCTCTTCCCTTTCCTTTCCCCAGAAATAACAAGAAAAGGAAGTGAATAATGCTAAAAAAACTCTAAACCCAGGAGACAATAAGTTTTTTATATTAGTGTTTTCTTTTTCACTTTCAATTTTCACAATGGAAAAAGTTAAAATTTTCATCTGTGGGCTGGAAATATATTTCCCTTCCTCTCTCTCCCTTCTGTGAGAGAGGAGAGCTGGGGGTGTCATCTTGCCAACAGGAGGAAAATGCATTACGGCTCATTTAAGGTCTTTTCTCTTTTTCTTCTTCTTATAGATTATGGGGATGGCAGATGGGAAACGATTAGCCAGGAGCTAAATTAAAGAAATGCGTCAGAAATGTCTTTGCATATCATGGCATGGACAGTATATTCTGTTCTCTTTTGTTGCTAATTTTTTTTTAATCAGTGACTTCTGACTTCTCACCAATACCAGCAGAATAAAATAGGTTTATGATTTAGTCTGGCTGTTTATTCTTTGGAGCTGGAAAGGAATTTATGCTCTGTTGTAGACTGTGAAAGGCAAGGGCCCCCTTCCCACTTTTACTGCCCATCAGTCTTCCCACACCTGTTCAAGAAATGGATGGGAAGGTAGATCTTAAGTATCTGTTATGGATTTGGAGCCCCATCTCAGTCCTGACCAAAAAAAGATGTAGATATGCATGTCCCTCTAACATGCATGTCCCTTGTTGTAATAATGTGGAGGAGAGGCTTCCTTTCACCTCTGCGATTGCTCCCCTTTCAGGGAGAAAATAGTGGCTTTTCAGTAATTCTGGAGAACTGGGACTGTTGGGATTAGGGCAGTAAGAGTTGGTCCTGGTTGATAGAACTACTGGAATTGTGGTAAAATCCTCACCCATCCCTTAACATGTATTGCTATAGGTAGTGGTTAGTAGATGAGATAACAGAATCTTTGACATCTTTCAACATATGTGTGGTTAAGGCAGTGGGAGGGAAGCAATTGCTTGGCCCAATGGGACTGTGAGGGAGAAGGGAGAAAGCACACCAGTACACATTTCTGGACATGGTGTTGACAGAGATTGACAGTGTTTGAGGGTTTTTCAGGAAATGGTTTTATCACAGTAGTTTTTCAGTTGCTTACAGTAGATTTGAAAGGTTGAGGGTATCACAGGTTAATTTTACTTTAGCATTTTGTCTAACTTCTGTTGCTGTTTCTGGCTTTCTGACAAGATTCTGCTAATCAATTGCCTTTTCCCTAGTTTGTGTGTTGTGGTGTGTGCAAATCTTGCCACCTATGCTCTACTTCTCTTTTTACCTTTGGTTATAGAAAAGGCTTTAAGAGGAAGAATTTATGTAGATAGAGAGTAACTGCCAGGTAAGTTTTGTGCAGGATACAGTGTGATTATTTCATGTTATTCATTGAAATTTTGTGAATAATAGGTATCAAGTGAATGCAGAAAATCTTTCTCATGAATTGCTATGGCTCCAGACACTTCACAGTGTTTTAGCAATAACTAAAATCAGATAAAAAGAAAGAAATGGGATCAGTCCTTTAAAAATCCAGAGTGGAAAGGTTCACTGATAGAAGAGAGCATTGGGGTAGCAGATACACCCTTCAGAATTAGTGCATCCACATGAGGGATAGGGAAAGAGCTACAGTCTGTGTGTTCCCAGGAGCAGGTAAATCTGCTTTGATCCAGTCTTCAACTAAAACTTGTCTTGACTGTTCTTGTTCAGCTGCACGTAAATTTGGAACCAGCCCTCTTCCCAAGTGGCTACTTATTGCCATAAGGTGGAAAGTGACTCATCACTCTCTCAAATTCGTTCATTATTTTAGTCTTACTGGGATTTGGTAGCAATCAATTTACTGTCACCCAATAAGGAATTTTGATAACAAACTTTGTAACGGGGCCTCCCACTATTTGGAGAGACTGTATTATCACTAGACACATAGCTTCAGCTTTTGGGAGGGATCTTTTTTGAGTAGACAAAGATAAAGTTATTGTACCAGAATCACTCCAAAACTCTGGAGAAAACACATACATTCCTTGCAGGGTGATGAAAGCTTATAGGGTGATGCTGGCTGTAGTGTCTCATCAGAAGAGATCAGAAATAGACTGGAACTTTCAGTTGTATTCAGTGTTAGCAAATTCATGACTGATAGAATGAGATGGGAAACTTTGTCTAATGCAAATTCTAGGGATTTCAGATTGAATGTGTTTATTTATTAGAGGGTTGAATATTGAAATGTTTTTTGTTAAAAGTTGTTTTTTAACTGGTTCAAGTGAATTGACTCACGTTTTGTGTGTAATTTAAACCCACAAGTTTCAAACCAATTAAAAGCCAAAGAAAAAAGAAAATTATTGGAGCAGAAATATTAAAAGTTCCAAATTGACAAATGAGCTTCAACAGACAAAAACTTTACTTAAAAACTGCCTGCTTAATTTTACTATGGATAGAAAAAGAACTCCAGGAAGTCTTTTCCTGCATAGTGGACTTTAAGAGGATGTCTCTACATGACTTGTTGCCTGAAAACATGTAAAAAACTATCACAATTGCAGTCACTAGGTTTTCCAGCATTGTTCTGATAGAATTTCACTTTAATTTTAGTAAACTGCAAAGTTAAGCAATGAGATGTGTGTGTGTGTGTGTGTATACATCAAAATATAGCAAATGTTACTGGACAGATGATTTCACCTTACATGCAAAACTGTGAAGGGTATCACAGTTTACAGGTCATATAATCACCAGTTGTTGCTGGCAAACTAAGTAACACAGCCCTGAAGATGACTTCAAGATAATTTGGAATGATAACTACCTGTCTTGAAAAGGAGATTTTTTTTTATCTATGATGTTTCTTCTGTCTTGGTAATCCCTTTTGCACTAGCAATTAGCAGACAGGATCCACGCAAATGCCTTTTTCTCTAAGTAGTGCACGGAATGGTCAAGCAACAGATGCTCATTTCTGCACCTTGGAGCTTATGCTGCACACTCTGCCTTACCATCTCCTGCTTCAGTGTTTGGCAGGGTGCCTGCTGGGGCTCTGCCTGGCTCCGATCCCAAGCGCAGATGCTGTCAGACACCCCCCAAATGCAGTGTCCCTCTATAGACCTCTGAGTCCTGATATAAGTAGTGCAGGCTCTACCTGATCCCCAAATGCTTTTCAGCTCTTTTGGAACTGTCTGTTTGCTTAAGATACATAGCATTATTCCAAGATTTGCAGTAGTTCCTGTTCTACTTAGAAGAGTGATTATGTCAGTTAAATAGGTAATACATTGGAGAGATGCAGTCACTGTTGAAACAGTAAAAAAGGCAAGAGAATTTCCCAGAAAGTGTGCAGTTTTTAATATGAAATGTGTAATTCTTGTATCAGTATTTGCTTAAAGGCAGAGTTGGTGCAGTATTAAAATGCCACACACTTTGAAGAGCAGCAGCATCCCATAGCTGCTTGCATTACAGGCTGTATACAACAAGAAGCTGTGAACATATTCATGCCATATTAAATGTTCGGAAGCCGCAGCAGCGTAGATGGAAATGTTTAAAGAAATAGTTACATGAAAATGATTTTAAAAACAAAAGCAAGGAACAGTACAACATAACCTTGATGTTTAAGTGATCAGATTGTGGCATTTCTAGCAGGAGAAGTAAACATTTGGTACATTTTTTCAGATTAAAAATGAGAAATAGATGCTAGTCTGAGTGCCACACCAAAATATAGACTGTAAAACAAGAGAGTTAATAAAACCTCAGATATTTTTAAGGAAGTGTCCACTTCTGTTAAAGCAAGGACTAAACTCTAACACAGACATATGCATAAGAAAACACCTCTTCATGCAAATGATATAGTCATCTTAATTCATAATTTAAGAATGCCTATTAAGAGGAGGAGAAGACGGCTCTATACTGTGGGGGATATCCTGTATGACTGTATGCTCAGCTTTATTACAGTCCATGATTGAAACCTATGAAATGCTAATTTTGATGTAGGTAGTTGCAGTTTGGAGCTTATATACTATGTACAATAATATGTGGACATACTAATCAGTAATTCCATATCCATTTGGAGTAAAAGAGCAAAGAACATGATGCTGAGCTTGACTGTGCTGTTGGTAGTGTTAAACTACAGAGAGAGATAATATAGAAATAAAGTCATAAATCTCACTGCTTACAAGAGGGATAAGATATTTCTTCCCCACCTAAATCAGTTCATTCTTAGTAATAACACAATAATTACTAAAATAGCCAGTATTAGAAGTCTTAAATGAGAGCAATTGTGGAGACTTGAGGTAAAGCTAGGAAAGGAGATGTTAATCTGAAACAAAGAGTTTAAATACGGAATGATGATATCCTTGGCTTTCAACGGTGTATCTGTCAGGCTCGGGCGGTTCGCTGGTCAATAGTGACATTCCGTGTGTCAGTGAACAGAGTCTCCTGATACCTTAACCTGCAGTTCACACATTACTGAAGCTCCAACTGTCGAACATTTAAGTCCCTTGGTACTACTGCAGCTTCCAGACACTCCTGACTGGCTCATGTTTCATTCTTTGGCAATTTGCCCTAATGATATCCCTCAGGAGCTTTCAGACCCTCTTCTTTTCCATATTTAATCATGTTATATTAATCTGAGTGCTGAGCAAACTCTGCTGCACAAATTCTAATTGTCCATGATTTCTGCTGCAGTGGTCTTATAATTATTTTTTTTTCCTTTCTGATATAAAAATACATAAAGTATAAAACTGTGGTGTAATTTTTATTTACAAGTCTAAATGTCCAAGACAGCCAGGGTGTGAAAGCTTTAACTGCTGATCTGTTCCACAAAGAAGGTTTGGTTTTTTCCCCTTGTAAAATCCATAATACTTTAACACTTCCTGTATGGATAGGATTTACATTTTCTTTTTAGCTCTTTGTTTTGTTATTGTAAAAGTGAATGTCTAATAAGCAGCACTATTATCAAGTTAACCTCAGATAGTAATTTTCTAGTGAGATGAAACATTAGGACAGTCTTGCCTTTTTCCATGAGCTTGATGTCTTCTGTGTGGGGCATCTCCTTTTAAAATTTTGGGGTTATTTCTTTTATTTTTTTAGTGAGATTTGTGGTGTTTTATTTGCTGGTTATAAGCTACCTTATTTTGAATGCAGTCTTGATGTTTCCTCATTCTGTTGTAACTCTGTGACTGCATAATGAAATCAATAAACTGGAGTGACTTCCTGATAGCGAAGTGGTATTTGATAGACCAAATCTGAATTCTTTAGGTATTGCAGACTATTTTGTTCACTCATGGAGTGCACTTGACCACATTTCTGCTCAGTTTGGATGTTTTTATTTTGAGGGATTTGGGGTTTTTTTTTTTGTTTGCTTCTTTGTTTTGGAAAAACAAGGATGTTAATTTTTAATGGTAAGCAGCTCATAATGCTTCTTAGTCTAGGAGTCCTTCATTTTCTAGTGATGCTACTGCCAGACTTGCCAGTCTCTGCTTTGGGAAGGAAATTTTGGAAAAGCTATTTTAATAAAGTTGCTTTGCTGTCACACAGTGTGTTCACATGAGATTTTTTTTTTTAAAAGGTAGTTTGGAAATCTAGGAAGTGCCACAAATGGGAGGTAATCCCGCTTCTCAGTTTAGTGCTCTTCTGCAGCCTTTTGCAGGTTCAGATCAATTGCAATTGTTCCAAAGAGCAGAAATGTGGACCAAAAAACTCTTTTGAGTTTTCCTGCTCAGCAGAGCTGAGTGCAGCTGGGGTGCACTTGAGTTCTATGTGTTCCTGGCAGTACCTATGTTTGACCATGATAAAAATCAAGCAGTGCATGTTTATTTTCCATTTTTTTATTGAAACAGCTGATCAGGATCAACTTTTATTTAACTTGTCAGCCTGACTTCTTGCAAATGTATCAGAGTTCTTCATAGCTGTGTTCAAGCAATTATCAGTAATGAAAAAAATACTCTAGTAAGTGAAATGATGGAGATTAAGATTCTTACATGTCTAAAAGTTAATTTAAGATTTTGTATTTTCTTTTTATTCATGTTTTTTTTTGTTGCCAAATCTGTGTGTGTATTTTTATTTTTAGTTAACTGCTTGTGTTCATGCGTCAGCTGCATTGTTATATCCAATGTATTGGCAGCACATTTACATCCCAGTGCTTCCTCCACATCTTCTGGACTACTGCTGGTAAGACAGCTAACCTGTTATCTCCGTTTATGAGATTTCTACCTGCCTTGTAATTCTAAATAACCGATGAAAGCACTAACTACTTATGTGACTAGATACACAGGATCCAGTTTGTGAAAGCACTCAAGCCAGTGCTTAATGATGACTTGAACAGAGGTATTTCGGCATGCCTTTACATGGTGTTGAGTTGACACCTTGAATTACAGTGCTGATTACTTCAATGCAGCATTTAGAATCGTGTTTGTAATAACTGTTCTTGTTTTATTTTTAGAGATTGCATTCAGTAATTGAAATGTTGGCTATGTTATGGTTTTCTTTTACTTGGCATTTATTTGAACTTGAAATAAAATGTACTGATAGAAGCATTCAGAAGAAAAACCTCATCCATTTTTCCAGAATCAAGCGTTTGTAGGCATCAGTGTTTCTCTTAGGTCTATACAGTGATGTAATGTTTTTATTTTGGACTGGGCCAGGTTCCTATTCAACACCTTCCTGAAAGAGTTTAGAATCTACTTTTAGTACTTTCAAATTTTCATTGTAAGAATTCTGCTTCTCCTGATGTGTTTCTGTACACAACAGACTTAGGTTTTGTCAAATTTTGAAGTTGAACGTGAAAATTAACTTTTTGAGTCACTTCTGATCCTTCCAGGGATGATGTTTCCACATACCTCTGTTTCAACATTTCAGGCTAAGAGATCAGCTTTCTTTTATTTGTAGTAATGGTAGAGATACCAACTGGCAGTTTCCATTAAAGCACCTAAACCAATCTGAACCAGGAGTATCCATCCCTGGAGACTTTAACTGGACCCTATGGATTTCTGGTGAAAAATGAATCACTTAAAACCACATTAGCAACACAGAATCATTATTATATATGAAATCTGAGTTCAAGTCAGATGCCTACCAACAAAAGTATATATTTCTGTTACTCATGTTTTTCTTCATCAAAATAAATTATATTAGGCTTTATGTTTTTTTGTTTTTTGGTTTTTTTTCCTGGAGCCTATAAATATTCATGTTCCATTGAACTTTACCCAGTCTATTGAACTTCTTGTTTTCAAAGAAATTCTCATTACAATTCCTTAAGTCTCTTTGATAGTTTTTCCTCAAGTTTGCAATATTTGCCCATGGTATATCTTTTTCTGTGGTAGTTCTGTACTTCATATGTATATATTTATTGTTTTTAAAAAGAAATCAAGTCTTTTTCTCGCACTCATCCCTTTACTACAGCTAAGCCTTTCATCTTTAATGATAGTTTTCTTTTGAAGAAACTCTGTCCTAATTGTTTTTCCTCCTAGCATTGATAAAATACACCAAGATGAGGGTAGAGCTTGGATGTATTTGCTTAGTTTTTGTATTACTTGAGCTTACTGCCAGAAGCTTTGTAATTTCTTTAGTATCATCCATAAATGCTGTTCTCAGAAAGTAGATCAACACCTTTCTTCAAGCTGTGCCCTGCAGAGTGCATCCTGAATACTACAAGATTTATTTTTTTTTTAATTTCCCCTCCTAAGCACACATAATGTTTCCAGAAATAATAATGTTAGATGCTGTACACAGCTTCTTGTGATGATGACAATAGTTGAGATTTTAGGTCATTTTGGTGTGACCTGTCAGTTTTTTGTACTCATTAAAAAGAAGCATGGAGTTTCTTAAACTTGTAAAACTCATTTATACCCCTTTTTCTTTTTTTCACGCTAGTAAAATAGAGTGGGAAAAAAAAGTTTCCCTGTTTTAGACATGTTCAAATGGAAACATGAAGTTCATGAAAGGAAATGCACAATTGATGAATTTACCACAGTAACTGTAATTCAGACCTTTTAACTTGTTTTTTGTGCATTTACATTTCTCTGTCTCATCGTACCTGGTTTGAGTGGTCCTTTTGTGAGACAGCTTGTAATAAAAACACATAAAATAATTGGCTTTCCTCATGTTTTGACTTATGAACAGTAAGTTAATGTTTAATATATTGAATTGGAAAACCTTGATGAATTCATAAGGTCAAAAAGTTTCTGCTAGGCCAGATCTAATGTACAGTCCAAGAGGATAATGTCAATTTAAAATTACTAAAATAATTGGCTAGTTATTTTTTATGTTTTCATTTCTTATGCCATTTTGATAGAGCAAAGTTCTTTTATAAGTGTATTTTCATGCCTAGAACCTACATTGTCATCTCTTCGCTTAGACTTACTTAGAATGTCTCTCATGAACTCTCATTTTTTCAGTGTTCTGATGTGGTATTCAAATAGATCAAGTAGGGGATTACCAATTTTTAAAATTTGTTCCAAGGTAATAAGTCCATTTTTTAAGTAAAGTTAAAATACATTTAAATCTACCAGATTAAACGTGGGCTCTGATCCTGCAACTATATTTTTGCATGTTAATCATCCAACGTATTTGGAGAGAAATCCACTTTTTTTGTGTGTAATGAGTTGGACTATATATGTTAAAAATTTCATAAAGATAAATGATAATTCTGTGGGGGTTAGAATTTGTGAAATTATATCAGCTGGTACATTTTCTGAGCTTAAAAAGAAAAAAGTATCTTTGAGTAAAACAGATAGATCTGTATGAAAAAATTATTTAACTTCTTCCACTTGCATTTTTAATCAAAAAAACATCCTAGATTCTGTATAAGATACAGATTCTGTATAATGCAACCTGATATACAGACTGGTTTCAGACAGAATGTAACAGATGTTCTTAAAGTAGTTCAAACGCACTGGTACAGAGCACCAGTGTGGACTGCAATGCCATCAGGATTAGCCAGGTTATGAATACTTGCAAAGTCCAGTATCTCAACATACTGTGTGTTTATTTACTCCAGGATAGTTTTTTCCCCATGTAGTTTCTCATCAGCCTTATACTCTGGGATGAGATCTCCAATGTTAAAATTAGAGGAACCTTCCAAAAAGAGAAGAGATAAGAAATTTCTTTTTCTAAAAGACAGCAAAATCTTAGGTGGTGAAAATAACTTTTGTTTCAGTTCTAGAGGAAGAAAACACAGCAGAGTTAGCAAAAAAATTGAGTTTTTTAAAAATGGACTTTTACATATAAGGAAGGGAAGAGATATTGCTGCAGTCAGCCCCTTAGGTGACTGGCTTTCAGGAAAGCTTTTACAAAAATGAGGTTTAAACATTGGTATAGTATAATAACTATATTTGAATAAAATTGATTTTTGTGAAGGAGAAAGCTAATTTCATCAAATTTCACTGCAATTTCTTGGCAAAATAAGCCATTGATATGAGAATGTATGATAGTTTTGTCTGTGGATGATAAAGCATGTGTTCTACTGACGCTCTGTTAGGAAAATAATGCAATTAGAAAATTCAAGTTCCAATTGCAACATGTCTTTATGAGATTTGATCTCTTCTGAATTTGGATATATGCATGCCTGTTTTCCTGAGAATGAGACAATCATTTTCTAATTAACTTACATGTTTAGCATAACAGTAATTTTTTTAGGCACTGATGCTGTAGATGAATAACGTTTTTAGTAATAACGTGCATAAGTAAGAGATAACACTATGTAGCAGCTCTCACTAGTATCATAGTAAGCGATTTCATTTACGTATTACAAACCTTTGCTGTTAAGGCTCATAAACCAGCAGTAATGAAATTACTTCTTTGCTGAAAATTATTAAATTGACTTTCCATACCTGCAATTTTTATTTCCTGCATTTTCAAGATGTCTTTAGCTAATTAACTTTGTACCTTTATTCTGTTAACTTCTCAAAATTGTAATGATGTAGCTGTTACTTTATTCTATAGAAAAGAGCTACTTGCTACCCTTTTTAATGACAGATTTACTAAAGGAGCATATCGACAGCTATTTTAAGTCAGACAGTCCTGATGAAGCTGCTAGAACAGTGTCAGTGCACAAGAAAACAAGTGTGCATAAAATGTATACATGATACAGTGCTTGTTTTCACCATAGTTTTTCCAGTTTGCGTTGTTTTTAACACTAAGTTTCTGTGATGTGATGAACACGAGGATCTGTTTTGCTGCGTGTTCAGCAGAAGAATCCTCAGTTACATGTCAGTCATATTACCTGTGTTAAATATGTTACATAATATAAAGCAATCTTAAAATTATAGAGTGTTTTAAAGCTGTCTGCTCTCTGAATGTGTGTCTACTCTGGAGTGAAACTCATTTACACTTCCACATAAATTGTGTTTAGAAAGGTCTAAGGCCTTATCCTGGATGAGATTGTCAGGAGGTAATAAAATTTTTCAGTATTGGGCTCAGAATGAGCGAGGACAGGAAGGTATTCATTTTCTTTTTGAAAGCCTCATTACCTGGAAAACTTAAGCAATAAGAGTTTGCAGTTGTTTTGATGGTGTAAATATGACAAAAACTTCTTTTAGCCTCAGTCTGGGTTTTGTGTTTTGTTTTTTTGTTTAGTTAGTTGGGTTTGGTGTGGTTTTTTTTTTCATCTCTCCTGTGGGACATTGTTAATGAGAGCAATTGACTAATCCATAGTGTGTACAGGTTTTTCTAAAACTGGCTGCAGTTGCAGGCAGGTGAGAATTGCTACTTTTACTCTCAGAGTTGGGACCAAATTGATGAGTCCACATGAACTGCTATAGAGAAGCCTCACCCCAGGCCTCGGGAAGTCAATTGCTGAGCAGTCAGAGCCAATGGCTGAGATCTGTAATCAGATTAATACAGTGGGAGAAATTATTCTCTGTCACCAGTCTGTAACTTCATTTTCTCTCAGGTCCCTTAATATTTTAGTTCCCACTGAGTTAACTAAACCACCCTATTTGGTGCTTGCTACTCTGGAGTGAGTATTTTTACTTGCAGTATCTAAAATTGTGCTGATGATTATTTGCTGGTTTTATTTCCTTCAGTGCTGGATACTGAGTATATTCTTGGCCAGATGTGCCAGAACATATTCACTAGAGGAAGAAACAAAATATTATAGGAAGCCATGATAAAGTAGCCTGCCTATTTCAGGTTTTTGCTTGCATGCTACAGAAGTTCTCACTCCAGAGAAGCTTTGCATGGACATTGTTTTATTTTGAGAATGTGATTCTTTATCATCTTCTACTTCTGAATTGATAATTACTATCTTACTATATTATATATCTTCCAATCTCCCACCAAGGAAGTGTTTTAGAAGCACATTCAGAACCAAAACTGGAATTAATGATGTTCACCTTGCAGTGTGGTGATGTGATGTTAACTGGTACCAGGTTCTCCAGGATGATGTTTTAAAGCCATTATAGTTCTAGAGACAGACTGCTTATGGAACATCCGCTAGGTTGGCTCTGTCCTACACTATGGTTCATTATTGATTTTAGGTATGGCAAGCTGGTTGGCAAGTAGCTTAGCAACCCCTATATGTCTTCTTGCTCATACTTCTATAGTTAGCATCAGCATCTTTGATTTTGTGGTTGTTTTTTTACTCTGCAGTAAAAAAACATAAGGTTTCACTTGTCTAGTAAAATTTTCAGTGGCAACTGTGTTAATTTAATCCAGGTTTAAACAGTGAATGTTAACTAGCAACTCTACGTGTTAAAATTATCAATGTTCTTTCCTTCACAAATGTTGTGGTATTTGGTACTTAAAATCTTTATCTTTTCCAACTTTTTTCTTCAGTGCACCAATGCCTTATCTAATTGGCGTCCACTTAAGCTTAATAGAGGTAAGTTTACTGTACACTTCTGTAATGAGCTTGTATGTGTCATGTCACAGTTTGAATAGAAATGTTTCAGAAAGAATTCTTGGTTTTTAGCATGTAGAATTTAAGCTTCAGACGCTTTGAAAGCTTATTATTGAAGTGTTTTATGGAAATATGTAAGTTCTTCATCATGATTTTTCCTGTACCTATTGAATATCTCGATAGCTTTTTCCTGCCTTTTTTAGTGGGTCACAATAATAGGAACAATTAAAATCTATATTGGAGCCACCATAAAGCACAATTCAACATCATTCTGGTTTCTCAGATGATTTACCTTCCTGTCCCTTTGAAAATCTGAGTCCAACATTCATTCTATAACTGGCAGAACTGTTAGTTTGGAAATGAGTATTTTTTGCCAAAAAACACGAGGTATCTTTTTGAGATCTAAACACACAGCAAAACAATAGAACTCACCTGAGCACTAAGTAATAACTGGATCATAAACAGCTTTCCTTCTTTCCATAACTATTTGATGACACCATTAAGCCTGTGTGCATAGTCTGATTTTCATGCGGAGTAGGTAATTTATTTGTGAACCTCATTTGATTTACACTTCTGATAAAGCAGTGTCGAAGAATCAATTCCTATTTGTTAAGCTGATGAGTCCTACCCCAGTCTGTGCCACTAGCACTTTTGTATTTCCAAAAAAGAGCCTTCTATCATGTAGACTTCTTAACTGTAGGCATAGCTTTCTGTTCTCTCAAATACCATGATTGTAATATCTTGACTAGGATCTTTTTCCTTGTTCCATCAGAAAATAACGGAACAGAAAGGCTTGCTCTGAAAAAGACGTCACTCAATTCCTTCTGGAATTATTTCCTGAACCATGCTATTATGTATTATTATAGGACCATATAGAAAAGAGTCCTATCATTTTTTTTCCTGAAAAGGAATGAATTGTTTAATTCTTAGCTGCTAGTCAGGTCTACCGATGAAAGATTGTTTCATCCATTTTACTCTAATACTAGTAGGCTTCACATTCCTGGGATTTACATAAATCTGCAAATAATGACTTAATTTTTTCTGATTTTCATCTGATTATATGATTAGCAACATACTATCTGATTTTCACCAATATGAATGAAATATTTATAGTTACATTATATTTAGCTGCATTTTGTGGAAATCTTGCTTTGTCAAGATGACATTTCTTGAACATGCTTATGTTTCAGAGATTATTAGTACAACCTTACTGTTTGATGAACAGGAAGTGTTTATAAAGCCTCTCTGAATCCTGAAACTAATTCAAAAATCCTACATCTAAAGCTCAAAATGTTGTCCTTGCCACCTATTGTCCTTTGTAAAATCCTCATTTGTAATCTAGCACATTATAATCAGAAGGATGCCAGAGAAAAATGCTTTTCTGCTGTTTTTTTTCTTTTTCTTCTCTTAGAGAGTAAAAAATAGATCACTGGAGGATGTGGTTTTGCTAAATGTTGACACAAACACTCTAGAAACCCCTTTTAATGACCTGAACAACCTACCTGGTGAAGTGGTGAGTCTAACGGATATTTCATTCTTTCTTTCTTATATAGACCCTCGAATTACTAGTAGTTATTTTTGCCTGGTTTTGCTAACTGCTATAAAAGGAGTAAGGGGGTGAAAACCACCAAATGTAGACCCCTACATTTGAGATTTTTACCTTTTTGACAGTTGAGGAGATGTTGAATGGAACATCACATTCCTTATTGTAAAAGTAGGATCGTAATTATAAAGCTAGCTGCATTCATTAGGCATTGCTGCTTTAAACGCAAGAGTCTCTTCATCTCATCTTAATCATTATATTACAAAGTAGGCATTTCTGTCTGCCTAGTGGCATGTCTTGCAAAAGAACGAGAGAGTTTTTTGAAGGCAAAAAGAAGAAGGGGGCCAATTATCGGCTTCTGCTTCCCTGCCACCTGCCAGCGTTTTCCTTTTAATTAATGATCTGATGGCACTGGTCAATATAATAAGAAATGCTTGTACAGTTGGGGTCAGAAAATTCAGGCTTTGATCTTCTTCAACTTTCTGAAACATTTATTTGTTTTCTCTAAATTATTTCAGTTTTATTTTAATCTCTTCTATCCTGCTGAGGGCTGTGTGAATGAAAACCTATACTGTTTGTCATTTGCTTTGGCAGAGCAAAGACTGCTTACTTAGAATTCTATTTGTAAATTAAACTGCAAACCCAGTTTGTCATAAAAGACATCTGATCCTTTTGAAATGACGAAAACCGTCTTTTGTCTGTAAAGGATGATAAATTAAGTGCCAGTTCTTTCTGGACTTTGATCTTGCAGAGAGTGTCCCCCCTCCTCTTCTTTTTTTTTTTCCTATTGCCTATAGGGGAACATATTCTGTGTATCATTTGAAATAGTCACAAAATTCACTTACCTTGTTTTTCCCAGTAGAGCTCTAAAAGAATATCATTGTGAAAGCATTGTTTTGATTATTTGGTTATAGATGCTCGAGCTATCACAAATGGTTGTCAAGACCAATAATTTCATATCAAAAAGTGAAATCAAAGAGTTACATTTTCTGAAATTGTAAATCATAAAAACAAACTTTTAATCAAAGTAAGGCAGTGTGGTGACATACTCTGTCTTTTGCTTGGTAATTTGTATATATTTAGTACAATAGAAATCAAACTTCTGGTGGTTATATTAATGTCAGTTCCCTTTGATTTTAATGATGTTAAAAATTATTCTGATATTTTATGATTTCACGTTAGTGTCTGAAAAAGTACACACACACATATACACAATAATTTTGGCTGTACTCTATTGTTCAGGAGTATAACAAGTTCAGTAAAAAATGAGTCATTTTCTGGTGTGTTAGTAATTTTAACTGGCCTTGCATTCAGTGAATTAAGGTCGAGGTTGTAATGTCATAGAGGTACATACCTCTTGTCAAACAATAGCTAAATGTAGAACTGAGAATTAGGCGTCATCTTCCATTAGGTACTGGAGTTGTAGCTGGAGGTCCTTTGAATGTAAGAACGGGTATTTATGCAATGAGAGAGACTTTTCTAGTATCTTACAGATGCCTATCAAAATGATCCCTAAATGAGTAGGCTAGCACGAAGAAAATAGGGATACAAATCTTCATACTTTCAGAAGTATTTTTTTCCCTCTGAGATATATACATGTTACTACTACCACTACTGTTAATGAAGGTTATCCAAGTTACAGACTATAGAGTAGGCTTAAAATATTTCATTCCATATCTGATATAGAACAAAACAGAACTGTGTTATATGCAAAACACACTTGCAGAATTCGAGGATTTTATAGTGAAGCTTTTAATGTGAACGTTCCTATCTCTTCCTCTAACTTCAATCTGTAAAGAAAGTCAATTACAACAATGTAATGGAAAATATATACAGTTATAGTTGGAAAACCTAGAAACAAAAAGGGATAAACAATATGTTTGGCTCATAAAATGACAAAATGCTTGTCTTTTTGCATTCACGAGAGGCAGTGCAACTGCTAACGTCTCAGTTATAAAGTGTAAGACATAGGAGTGTAGACTTAAAACATTAGAACAAATGTCAGAGGTACTTACACATGTGAAGCATTTTAACCTATATAACTGAATCTCACAAGCATACATACAAATGTACAAAAGCTATGAAAAAATATAATGAATAATCCTGAGAGTTGTTAAGTAGAACGAAGAACTGAAAATAGAAAAGAAGCTCTAGTCTTCCTATCCCTTTCAAAAATTGATTCCAGGTTGGTTAACAGCCTCACAAAAGAAACACAGCATTTTCAAAGAGCTTTCTAAAACTGTTTCTTGTGTCCAAAGGAAATTGAGCAATTATTTTCTTGATCAATAAGCCTGATGATGGCCTCACAGCATAGGTATTTAATAGTTTAGCCACGTATAAGTAATACATCTATTAAAATGCTCTGATTGTGGATTTTTTCAGGATTAATTTGAGACTGAGAATGTGAATTTTTTTCAGGATAAATTTAAGACTGAGAAAACATTATTGTATGGCACTATCTCATAAACTGTACAATAAATTAACTGAGATTTAAAGGCATTTTGCAATCATTCACTTAAGCATTTAAATTATAGTTACAGGCTAGATGACTTTCTATGCATGTGAACTCTATTATTCTGTCAGACTGACCAGTGGTCTTGACTGTGCAAAGGTCAGTGGTCACAGTTGTCCTGAATTACCAGTCCTTTTTTCATGTGGACCCTCTGCTGCGTTGCATGCTGTAATCTTCTTAATGGCTTCATTCCAATATTCACACATAATATTTTAGATTTATTGACTGTTAGAAATACTACCATGCCAGTAGCAGTTCCGCTACTCTTAAGGTATTTAAAATTGGAAAAATAAATCAGTGCAAGACTTTCAGGAACCCTTTGTTTTCTCAGAGGAGGGAAAAAAACCTCTTTTTCCTCTCTTCTGACAAGAACACTTGTTTTTAAGTTTCGTCATTTCACTGTGAATTTGTCTATTATTTTTCAATTAAAAAAAATGAATAGAAGGAGCTACTTCAGTGGGAGTAAATTTCCTAAAACAATAATACATTGATTACCTCTGTAATTAAATCGGCCATTAGAAAAAGAATATTTGTGATGCATATAAATTAGCAAAGACCGTAGGCACAAGTTTATAAACTTTGAGGTTGATCCTGCAATTCCTGCTTGCAGTTAGCTGACAAAAAAAAAAAAACAAACTTACTCCTTTGCTCAAATTTTAACACTTTCAAAAGAGGCTTTGAGAGTTGAGAGCATCATGTTTAGCAGCCAAGCCTTACTGACTTCTCCATAGACTAAGGGTAACTTTTATAAAGGGAATCTTTATAATGGGCTTTATAGATTTTTAGCATCTTCTGTAGTCACTAAATATTGTTAGCTGTAAAATCTACAGAGCTGTTGAAAGATGTGTAACCTTTGTAGCGTGTGGTGCCTGCACGCTATGATGCAATACAGAACCTAAACGAGTTTTCAGAGTTTTAAGTTCCTAAAATCAGAGGTTTTTAACACCATAAATTGGGCACATGAACGTTACTGTTCTAAAAGTAACGTTTGAGAAGTAGGCTGTAATTCACATCAGAAATGGAAGTTACAGGATAAAACAGTTACTGTGAGTGCAAATTATTTCTGAAAATACAATGATTAATATTATTATAAAGAGGTTATGATCAACATCCAGTGATGCAACTAAAAAGACTTTTTGGTACCATTTGAGTATGATAATTGACTATGTTTTCTTATCAGAAATAGCCAAAATATTACTAATATATTTTAGAAACTCAGAGCAGTCAGCAGTATTTGCAGTATTATTAGGTAACCACTTGTTTTGAATACATTTTTATAGTTGAGCTTCTGTTCAACCTCGATCTAATTTTATAGGCTACAATGTGAGATTGAAAAGTACAACTAGTTTTGAAAACATTTGTATTTAAGTAGTTTTTGTCTAAACAAGTATTTGTAATTAACACTGGAGGGCTCAAGATGCCTAAATCCTCTGTGTGTAGATAGTATAAAATATGTAGAAGCCCTTTCATTAACAATATTGATTTAAATAAGTTTCTATTTTGTTGTAAGAATTTGTTTCACTTCTCTTCTTTGCCATCTTCTCTCACTTTCTTGCTGTTGAGAGTGGACTTAATTTTATAGTGACATGATCTGAAAAATGAAGTCAGACAACTGTCACTGATACCAGAGAAATTCACCTGGATATCGTTTTATAAAGATCTGCTAGTCATTGGGAACCCCAGTTCATGCTTCTGCATTTCTCAGGCAATAAATGTTTTGAATACTTTGTTTGCACCTAAATATATACACATGCTTAAGTTTTTACACAACGGCTTTCATTAATAGTTACATGCTTCTATTAATTTATGTTTTAACTGTAAGTGCAGTTCTGTTCTTCTGTTCTTCACATGGGTGTTGAAGTGATCTTAGTCATGCTTTATTTCTGATCAGATAGCTATATTGTAGGAATCTTGGAAAGGACATAGGACTGTTTTAAAAAAGGACGCTTTTTGTTTTAATGACCAACACAATGTGTTTCTGTATTTTGGATGCACTTAGTTACACATGAAAGCAAAATCACGATTTTCTATGTCTCTGAAAAACTATTCTATTGATTTAAACCTTCCTGAAGCTCTGATTGCTCTTTAGTGGTAGTGTTTAGCAGTCCCATGAAGTCGCTTTCTTAGGAGAAGCCGTTGCTAGGAGAAGATAAAAGCGGTTTGCTTCTAGTGTAAATTATTAATACAATTTCTGAAGTGGATCACTGGTGTTTTCCAGAAATAAATTTTAACAGCATTCTAAGCCCTCTAGTTTGTTTGTTTGCAGTGCTTTATTTTTAAACTTTGTAAAAGATTGTTTCTGCTTAAAACACACAAAGAGGAGATCAAAAAAAGTTTGGCATTCTTAATCATAGATAAGTAGATGGATTTAAAGCATATATGAGGAAAAGATTTTGACAAAGATGCTGCTCGCTATTTTTTGAGCTTGGTGCCAGAACTGTCTTATTTTCTTTCAAATTTTAAGAGCTATTAATGATGTCACATGAAGAGGTCTCACACATCCTTTGTTTTAGGTTAATGGATCTAAGCAATCACAATCCTGCTGTGAGCAAATCCTTCTAAGTCATTGAAAACATCCAGTCTCTTATCTATACCTACTGTATTGATCGTAATAATTACATCATCACTCTATTTTTGGCTAAACTGTGGAGCTGGGGGAACTTGCTGTCAGCTTACCCAAATGCTCAGCTTGGTTTTGCCATCACTCAGTGCTGGGGTGAGCACTGAGAAAGCTCTGGCCTTCTGCATGCATATTTGCTGACCTCAGCTTGAAGGAAATCTACGCAGGTCTCAAGAGTGCTTCAAGTGTGCTTCAGCCAGGATTCCATTTATGACAACTGGGACATCAGGGTTGTGGCCCACATTATCTCTACAGGCTTTTTCTTAAGAACACGGTGCTCCAAGTACTTCTGCAGAATAAGTTAATAGAGATCTTCTTGCTTTTTAGCATTCCCTCTTGAGAGAAGCAGAAGTTGGAGGGACTTTCTTTGAACTCTAGCATAGTCTTTCTTAGGCTTGAACTCCCTCCAGAATGGCAAAACAAAAATGTGCATCTGACTTCCACATTTTTCTGCTGGAGAACACGCCTCCAAACTGCCAGTGTGTTGGGATGTGCTTAACATTGCTGAAGTAATAACATACCACTACTGCAGTGGAGCACCAGAGTTGCTGCTTTCCGTTGTTCTTTATAACGTGTTTTTGCCTAAAGCATCCTGTTTATTGATTTATGTTTGGGTACATGGGGCTTGCCAAAGCTGAGAAAATCAGAAAATACCATTTCCCTCTCACTTTGTCATATAATTCTTATGTTCTACATCATCTTTACTCTTTTTCTTCTCTTACCCAGTCTTATAGTCGGAACATAATTTCCCCAAACTCAGAAAGTAAAATTGATAAGTATCTAGATTGAAAAGAATTTTCTATCTTTCCCCTCCCTTATATTTAGAAGATGTTTTTTTCATCATGACAGAGACAATATTTTAAGGTTGGTAATTCTTTTCTTGACCTTATGTTACTGCATTTGCTTCAGTGAAGCTAAGCTAATGTTGATGGGCAGATTTCCCTTACGTAAAGATATATACCTCTGTTTCTCCTGGAATGAAATAAAATGTATTGTTAATAACTTTAAAATAATCATACAGTATAGAACAGAAAAAAAATCTCAAACCAGGCCATGCATTTATTTTCTCAACCTTGAACTATGTAACTGGTTTCTGTACTCAAGCTTGTACTTCTTTTTTTCTTTTGAGGTGTAAGGAAAAATCGTAAATGAGCCTTGGTGTATGCTTTCCATGGGCTAAACGAACCAGGCTCTAAACTTTTATCTAGCTCTGTGGAGCTTGGATATAAATTGAAAAGATCACAGCTATGGGGAAAAGACCTATACTGTAAAGGCCTTTCTGCATAGATTATGAACATCATAACTCAATAGGTTTTTTTTTTCAAAACTATAGTTATAATTGGACCCAATGGGGGTCTCTGTCTTTGATCAGATCACAGTAACTGTGACTTTACACTGGAAAATGTCACTACTGTGAAGGTTTATCACCTGTAGAGCTGGTCTTTTCTCTGATGCCGTGTTCAGTTCTCATTAGCATTATTCAAAGTTTAGTTGTTAATTAGGTTGACACTTCAATTACAATCATCATCTACAAGAGCAGTCAGGACTACTTGCATAAAGAAACAAAAAGATACTCATTCTTGCACATATTTCTAAAAGAATGAAAGCTGTTTTGGTGATGGTGTTTATAATTTCTGTTTAAAGGAAAACTCAGAATGTTAATTTCTGTAGTATTTAACAACTTACATATTGCTTTATTTGGTATATAGCAATACACAGGGATGTAGAAACATGTCTTCTACGTAATGTTGTCTTGCTTCTCCAGTGATGAAAGTTAGAAAAGTCTTGCTTCCCCACTGTGAAGAAAGTTAGAAAAGTATAGGTTATAGCTGGATGTGATTCCACATAGCTTTTAAATTCCAGATTTATATAAATTTCCTTGAAAGTATCTCCAAGTAAGGGTCATCTACATTAAAATTTCTAATTTTTTTTCTAATTCTATATAATCATTGATTGCCCTTTGGCAAGTAAAAAAACCCCCAAACCTCCTTAAAAGTCAAGCACTAAATTAAAAATGGTATTTCCTTCCTTCCTTCCTTCCTTCCTTCCTTCCTTCCTTCCTTCCTTCCTTCCTTCCTTCCTTCCTTCCTTCCTTCCTTCCTTCCTTCCCTCTCTCCATACAGGTACCTCTTAAATGTTGTTCATGTTACTTCCATTTCACATGCTTTTGTCTTTGAGGACAATTCTAAAGGGAAGGTAGCACTGAGTTTACATCAAGTTTGTAACACATTGTACCACTTTTGACAGTGGTAGCAGCTACTCCCTTGGTGTGGATGAATGATGAAAGATAGTAATTTCACTTAAAAAAAACCCCAAACAACCAAAAAACCCTGAAACCAAATAGTAAATGACCACTAAGAGTCCCTAAAAATAAACCTTCGTAGCATAAATAAAATATATCAAACTGTTTGAATCCAAAGCAAGTAGGTACATGTTATGATTGAAAAAAATTAAAATCTGCAGGAAAGTGGCTCATGTGCATTTTACTGTAAAATAATTAAGCTTATTTATGTCAAGAGGCCTTGGGAAAAAAAGAGAGCATAAACCAATTTGCATTAGCACTCTACCGTCATCCCCTGCTTTCATTTCAATTAACAGACCAGCAGGTGCTCTTTGCAGTTAAAAAGATAAGCTATCAAGGAGGAGGATGAATTTTTGGCTGACCTGTAGACACCATGGTTTGCCTGCTGATTGGGTTCATACCTCGCTGTACCAATTTCTGAGGTGTTAATTTAACTGTTCCACTCTGTCCTGCAGGTCTCGGCCTTGAAAAATAAACTGAAAAAGCAGTCTACAGCTACGGGTGATGGAGTAGCCAAGGCCTTTCTTCGGGCACAAGCAGCACTCTTTGGATCCTACAGAGATGCACTCAGATACAAACCAGTAAGGCTCCTTCCTTACCTCTTGTTTTTTTCCCTTTAGTTTCAAAGAGCACCGTCTCATTCTTTACAAGGAAAATATGAAATGTTTTATCCCATTTCAAAGAAAACATTTTAAATGTTAACACTATGCTAAGGATACACTAGCAATTGAGAAGATGCAACCGCTTCCTGATGGTGAGTTGTATGGAAAACTAAATACTCATCCAAAGTCAGCCATTTTCTTATTTGTATCACTTTTACAATTTATTTAGTATTGAATCTGATTGTATTACTGAAGCTGCTTACACACATCTCTCCTGATTTAATGTAGTGAAGCACTGAAGAGGCTGTGTCTTACAGACTCTGTAATTTCTCACTGTACTAGTATAGATACTTTTCTGTGTTTGAGGCCAGAAGCTTTTTATTTCCTGGCAGAGGCCAGATATGAGCCAAACATGCATCTCTTCTATTATACACTTACCTTGACTCTGCTCAGGAGTTGGGAGAAACTAAAACCCATTTCATCCCATCAGAACCTTGGAACTTGTGTTTCTGCCATTTTGCTGATACTCAGTAGGTCAATGTGTTCTGTCCTTTCTGGTTTTTGAGGGTGGCACATACTGAGCCTGTTGGGCATAAAATTATTTATCAGAAAAAAACTTGGATATTTGTTTGCTCTGTGAGTCTGGATTCTTTTCCTTACAATACTTGCAAACTGCAAGTAAAATAAATGCATTGTATGAACCAGACTGGCTGAACCAGATTCTGAGGATATGATATTTGGTGGCCTGATGAATTCAGATAAATACTAAGATTTTATAGGAGAAAATAATTCTTGCTTGAAGTGTTGAGTTTGTAAAACTGGCGCTTATGTGGGTGCATGGGTGGATGTTTGCTTGGGGGTGAGCAGGATAGTGTATTCTGTTGTTGAGTAAGGAACCGTAGCTCCTTGGTGTTCCATGGTGTTCATTGGTGGAAGTGGATAAGCTAGATAATTCCAAATGAGGCCCTTTCCTGGAGGAAACATTAAAATACATTATGGCATGGTCTTCCTTCTACCCAAGTGGTTCTCTTACAGATAGTCTTTTTTGACATGAGTGTTTTACACATTAGTTGTATGTAACAATGACAACTGTTGTTGTTGAGATAAAAAGTAACCCACGCAGAAATGAAGTGACGTTTAAGTATTTAGCTCAAGTGTTTGTATTTAGCAGTCATTATAGTTTTCTTATGATAGGGAAAGCCAGTCTGTGTACTATATTGAAATGACTGTACCTATATTCAAGATGGCTAGAGTTCAACACAGTACTAATTTCATTGAAACAAATAATTTCAACAAAACGAGTAGTTGTTATTTATTCCTCAGTGGCGTTACCTTAGATTGCTTTAGAAAGAGTTATCTAATTTGTCCCTTAATCAAAACGTGAGGATGCTGGTCTTTGTCAACTCATGGTATCTTGCAGTAAGAGCTAAGTCAAAAAGTGTCTTAATCTACATCTGATATATGCAAACAGAACTGTTGTCAGTCTGCTTGATGTCCTAACCTCTGTTCTAATAAAAATAGGCTCCAGTCAGTCCTTTGTTCTGTGAGGTTTGTTGAACTGAATATGTAAGTTCTTCAGCATTCTGTTTGACATCTCTGTTGAAATGAGCTCTCCTTTTACTGATTTCCATGTTATTTCAGTTAATCTGTTGGCATATCTGAGATGTCTACATTTGTACTGTGTTGGAAATAGTGCTCCATGCATCATTTCGACTGGCAAACACTTGTCGAAGTGACCTTTGCAGTCATTCTTCCTGTATTATTTTCTTTTGCAGGATTTTGGTGAGGGTTTTTGTGGGGGGGTCCACTGATTGCATATAAGAGAAGATATAGAAGATATTTATGAAACCATTGTGGTCTGTTAGCTTTTCTTAAAAAAAAAAATACATTGAGTTTGAAAATCTTAAGAGACAGAAGTCTGATGAGAAATAATAGCATTTCTTGAATTGGCACCACCTTGTCCAAAGACAGAGTATTTAAAAAGAAAAAAGAAGTGTAACTCTGTTTTAACCAATTTAGTATTTTACAACACTGTTATTGTGAAAGAAAATGTCATTAGACACCGAGTTTACTCTGGATTGGTAGAAATTAGGAAGAGTTGGCCCATGATTGTTCAGCTCATTTTATACACGCCTTTTGAACTCAGTTTAATGCATTGTGAATTGGGAAGTTCAAAAAATCAAATCGCATTTGACAGTACTGGGACCATTTGTCAGGAGTCTCAACACTTGTGAACTGTTACTGCAAGGAAAGTACAACCCTTTGTTTTGGGGCCTCTGGCGCTTTGGCTAACAAGGGAATCTAAACCACGGCTATGGGCTTTATTTCCATTCCTTCAGGAGCTCAAGTAGCATACATGTAAAAACATTTGTAGGAGATATACTTAAATTATAATATTTTCTGTAGACGTATTAAATTTATTTGCTACAAATAAACTCGTAGTATTTTCAGAATCAAGGACTGAGGTTTTGGGGTACCATTTTTAGGATCACAGACATCCGGATGAAAAGTAAAAGAATGAATTTGGGTAGTTATTGATTGCTTGTAAGTTGAAAAATATGCTGAAGTGAACTGTTTCCTTTGCAACAATGTGTTCTGTATAATTTGAACTTGAAATGTGAAACAACTATCATTAATATTCACTTTGAGTAAAGAACAGCTTTAATAGTGTCTGTACTCATCCAACACTTCTCTTCACTCCAAACGCTGTTCATCACACTCAACACTCATTCTGTGCAACTGTTTGTTTTCAGCACAGGACAGATTCTCCTCAGTGTAGCAATATGTCTTGAACAAACGTCTAGCAATTATTGAAAAAAATAAATGATTGGTGAAAGGGAAAAGGGGAAGCTTCAGGGGTCTTGAAAGGAGTTCATGGGACTCCAAAAGACCATATGGAAAATTTGACTAGTCTAATACAGACAGGAAATGTGACATGGGATAGATAAAAGTGATAATATTTTTTTTGTCTAATAAATGATAATCCAGCAAAAGTGTCCAAGAAAACTGGAAAGAGGGATTCTTTTTCTGATTTAATCATGACACTAAGTTAAAGAAATTGGTCAAGCTGATACAAGTGCTAAAAGTACTTTTGTAACCTGCTACACTTTACATTAGCAAATACTTTGCAATAAGAGTGGATCTGTAGAGCAAAACAGTACAGTTGATGCTAAGGACCTGACATCCACACAGTGAGCATCCTGAGCTTTATTGTGGTTCTTATTTTAGTCTAGTGTTGAATACTGAACACTCCTGGCTAGCTGGAGCTCATTTTCTGCTTTAGTTTAATAAAGAAGGAATCCAGTTTATGCTTGGTAAGTGGAGGTAACTTAATAATTACTTCATTGTCATTTGGTAAATCACCTACAAATAATCCAGACCAAGATACCATCTGCTTAGTACATGGTGTTCAGATTGAGGACTACAGTCCATTTTGAGACATTGGGTGAGATTCTCTGACAGGGAGTGTGCATGGACTTTGCAGGAGTCTCCAGCTGTGGCAATGAAGCTATTCAAAGTGGTTTGCTATAAGGAGCCCTGGAACAGAGAAAGGCCAGTGATCAGTGGTGGGACTACAGCTGGCAGCTGTAGTGTGAGCCATTGCTTGATCTGCTATCACAAGGGTCTAATCCTACTGAGACATTGCAATGACGGGAGTGTTGCGACGTAGTTGCTTCTTACATCGTGTAATGCACATACAACCATAAATTATGTTTAATTTGGGTGGTAACAACTTAGCCTTAAACTTTTTGGTTCTCCTATTTTCTTTAGGTAGCCTAGCATTTGAGAATGTATCATGGAATAATATTGCACATTCCATGTTTCAGAATTACCTGTATAGATGGGAGTTAGATATAAAGAGACAATTGGGTCTGTCTCTCTCATTTTTTCAATCAATATATGTGCAACGTTGTGGGTTTTTTTCCAGCTCTGTTACTTTACACATCCTTCATGGGTAATTTTTAAGTATCCTTCCTTATGTCAGACAAGTGCCATGCCAGTTAAGTGTTTCAACAACTCTGTGATGGCCAGGGAAAATGGCCAGATGCTTGTGCAAACCTTGCAGATGAAGCAAAGACAAGTAAATTGTTTCCATTAATCATATACAGTATGGTCAGTTAACAAAACACTGTATGATGTGAAGAATTCTTATATGGGCAATATTCCCAATCACTATTTAGAGAGGGAGATGTAGATAAGAGAATGAGGAAGGAGCAGAAAAATAATGAGTATACAAGTATTCACCATGGTAGAGATTAATATCATCAGAAAGATAAGCAAAGCAGAAGAGTTGTTTGCTTCTAAATATCAAACATGAGGAGCAAATACATGCCATTTTTATGTTTTACAAAAAGGTAATTCATCATGATAAGACAAATATATTTAAAGTGTATTTCAAATAAACAGTTCCTCTGACTTTATGACCTATCTATTAAAATATTATGGAATATAACCAACAGTAACTTACTTTGGGCCTTTGAAAAATTGGCTTTTCCTCAAGAATTAGCTAACAAAAGATGACGTTGTTGGAAAAAAAAAAATCACCTCTTCTGAGGTACAAGTCTTCAAAGCTCTTGATGTTAAAAGAAGAAAACCCAGGGCAGCTTTGTTTTAAGCTATGATGGTTGTAACATCACTCACCAGAAATTAAGAAATGAAGAGCAAAGGCTAATGGCTTACTCTGGAATGCTCAGCAGTAGGAGTTCATGGTCTCATCAGCATGCCAGGGTGCTGAGATAACTTCCAGCTTGAAGATAGCACAACCTGTCAGACCTCACTTGAATTGAATCCTAACTGGAGTGCTTTGGGCCAATATTGATGCTATTTTAAGCAGTGACATCGGTTCTCTAACAGATGTGGGTATTGTATTCAATATGCAACAGATCAACATAATACAGTTAATGTTATATTATTAAAAAAACCCTCATATTTTAAGATCTAGAACACACCTGAATTACTTGAGAATGCATAAGTGATGACTGCTTATAACTGAGTTTCAAAATGAAACCATTTGAGGACAGATATCTCTTGAAATGGGCATTGACTTGTTTGTCTTTCCCACAAGAGCTAGGTGAAAAGTACAACAGAGTGCAGAAACAGAGAGAGAGTAGTGCAATGCCAGAATACAGTTTGTGTTTAAATCCAGAACCACCCTATGTAATACCTGGTATGACTATTCATTGTGACTTCCATAAGAAGTTTATGTTACATGTTGAAAACCATAATGTTTAATTTGTTTTAAGGACTGTAGTAGTCCTTTATTGAACATAGATACTGTATTAATAGGAGTTGTGTCTATAAAATGTAGCAGCACATCTGAGTCTTTTTTTTTGGGGGGAGGGGCAGATGGCAGGAAATTTGCAAATTTTGCAGAAATTTGGTTGTAATTTTAAGTCACACTGTCCTGAGTAGAATCACGGATCATACTCAGTTATCCCCTGGATTTTAGCTCTTAATGTCATGACAGCAGAAGAAATTTCAATTTTGTACTTCCTTGATTTCAAATAGAGTAGTTTCAGTATCAAAATCTAAATGGTATTTAAAAGTTTGGAGAGTTTCTTTTGATGTTTTGATTTGAGGTTGCTTTAATAAATTGCAGGAACTTGAAGGAGCTGTAGCCATACCTACCTTTGTTATATAATTCATGTGATAAGTGAGACCTACCATATGAAATGGCATTGACTCTAGCAATGATACCAAGAGTTGCTATGACTCATCTCATGCTAGAGTGATAGGAATATTTCTGAAATAAAGAATTGAAATGTTTGTACTTCTTGTTCATGTTAAATATCACTAGATTTAGAAAGCACGAACATACCTTTTAATCTAGATTTGTTTTCCCTTTAAAATGATCGCGCTGTTTGAAATCACTGTTTCATGTCCCACTGAGGTCTGTATAAATACTTGCTTAAAATGTGAATGTAGCTTACAGTAAGAAATTCCTGCTGTGTGTGGCAAGCTATGAAAGGAGAAAAAAATTCTATAGCAACTGTTGTTAAAAGGACAGATATCTTGTTTGGGCATAGATTGTTTGGTCTGAGTATTAGCTGTCTACTTTTCAGTATAGAGTCCCCACTGGGTTTTGATCGAACTTGTTTTGAAAGTACATTGTAGATCAATATGACAGGGGCCATTTGATGGTCTAGTAGTTAAATATCAGTGCAGCATTCCTCCAAAACTCAGTTTCTAAAGGTATCTGGTTGTTTTTGCAGCAATGAGAGTGTTACAAGCTTTATGTATGAAAACTTTCTAGAGCCATTTTTGTTTATGTTGATTCAATAATTCATTTTTTAAATCAAACTTCAAAACATTTCATGTTTACAGTAATAGTCTTCAAGGTTTGTAAAAGTTTTATTTGGAAAATAATTCCATTGTTCAGAGCCTTAAACAAAACAGCTAGTTAGTTAATTGTATTATTTAATGCAGTTTCAGTAAAATTACAGGAGATACTCTCAGCAAACTTCAGTGTGGAGTTTCTACAGCTTTCAACAGCTTTTGTGATTTGCATGTGTTGAACAGGTAGGAGCTTTAGAGCTACTTAAATTTTTAAAACAGCCTTGCAATTGGTAAGTTCAATTAACATGGATGACTTTTGAATGTGAACTCTTTATAGATCTAAATAAATTTGCAGCTAAGGAGTAGCTTTGGTTATTCTGTGTCTGAACTCTAGTGATAAAGGAACAGATACACCAATGCCTGGGTGTTTACTAAGTATCTGAAGCATCCAGTGATTAAAGGAAAGTATTTGGGAAAATATTATAGCCATGCGCTAAAAATGTGTGTTGAACTACCATTTCCTGGTGTTCTGTTGCATGGCTCGGGTGGGAAAAGTGCCATCAAATAAAACTATCTGAACTATTCTCTCTTCCCAGTCTGATGGGAAAGGGAGAGTAAGCATGCCTGTTGGCTCTTCTGCAGGGAGGTAACCCTTTGTTTTAATCTTTCATCTTTCCCAAGACAACTGGGAAAGTGGTAGTGGAGATATATCTTAATTTTTATTTTTCTAAGTTTTATATTTTTGAAATACTATTTTCTCTCTTTGGAACTAAATTTAATGTTTCATAGTATATCATGAGCCACCACTTAGTCAGTTCTACACTCCCACAAAGCCTCTGTATTTCCAAAGATCATTTCTTTGTGTAAAAAAACAGGACATCCCCCCCCCCCAAAAAAAAAAAAACCCCTACAAAAAAAAAGGAAATAAGAAAGGAGGTTTTCTAATTTACTGCCTTGAAATTTTTTGGAAGAACGACAGAACTGAGAAGAGAGTCTGCCCTCAGGAACACTATGTCTTGTACCACCATGTCTCACTGGAGACTGTTCCATTTGTTTTGATGCACTTTGAATTTACTGAGTAGCTTGGGGTCATCTTCTTAAGACAAGAGTCTTTAGGAGCTCAAGAATAGCTAATGCAAAGTGGGTCAGGAAGGCAGTGCTATTTGAAGTACCGCAAACATTTCAAGCTATTTGACAGATCCAACATGTCTTGCTTGTATACTGTGTTCACCAGCTATCTCAGGATAAATAGTAGGTGGAGTAACTTGGATGCTTCTCCTGGAGATTTGATCAGTGCAGCAGTACATATTGTGCTGAGATGTTTGCATATCACAGTATTCCAGCTACCCTATGAAAGAGGAAGGATTGTGTTACACAAATATGTATAGGCTTTAGCTCTTCCAGTGAGATTTCTTTTCCAAAATCAAAGGTTCCATAAAGAAATAAGGATGTAAAACTTGAAAATCAAGTTAAACATGAACTGAACTATCCTGCTGAGTATGATTGGACCTCTCGAAAGAGAGATGTAAAAGAGAGAAGCTTTTGATAGTATAAGAATGGGATTGTAAAATGACATCACAGTGTTTTTACTGCAACATTTCCTTGGATCATACCTGAACCATTAAAAAAATAAAGTGTAAGGTGTAAAGAGCAGTTGAAAATAATTTAGAGCTATTCCTCCAAACTCATCTCGGTCATAGGAGGAAAGTGCTTTGTTTGTAAGCACAGAATTGCACAGTCAGCCAGAAGGATAGGATGTGTGTGAAGTTGCATGTGTGGTTAAACAGGGTTAGGAGCAGAAAGCTGTGGTGAGCATGGGGATGAATACATTTGTCTTTAAAGTGGCTAATAGTTGGAGCTGTTGTGAAGATCTGTATAGCAGCTGTCTCTGATCTTTTTTCTTTCAGGTGGCTGAAGTGTCTCTTTTTCTCTTGTAACACTGCACTGTATGTGTATCTTTTGGGTAGTAAAATGTTTTGTGGTAGATTTAGGTGTGGCATTTTGTTGTGTTCCAGTTCTTTTTTGGTTTTGAGGCCTTTGGTAGTGGTTTCTAACCTGGTAATTATTTTGGGTTTGTAAACTTGGGTGAGAGGCCTTTTGACTTTATGATAAAATAAATTCATGTACCTTGATCACTAAACAAACCTTGCAATGTACTTATTATTTATCCAGTTATGCCAAACAGCTTCAAGTGTTTATCACAAAGAATTGACAAGAATAACAGAATTGGAGAGATGTCTAGTGGTCTGTACACACTGAAGATAGCAAATCTTGAGTGAAATTAGGGAATAACATCGGAATGAATTTGATTGTTTATAAAGTATCTTATTAGGTTTTATTTTTAAATGAGTGCTGTTTTCAGTAATAATTTTTTCAACAGACACATCATTTTTAATGAGTACTTGTTTATCTTCTCTCATCACCCAAGTGTTTTGCTGTAGGGTTTTTGGTAACTGTAGGCTATATGCTTTTTTTCCATGTTGAGAACTATGGTTTATTATACTAAAAGTTGATCTCATCTCTTCAGACTTTCTCCATAACAGTGTTCCAAAAAGTGTAGGTTTTGTTTTGTCTGAAAGTAAAACAAATGTGTATTTTAATCATTTCCTGTTAAATAAGCAGTATATTTAGGAATCTTCTCCTGTTATAGTACAATAAATACAAAAATTATTTGGTGCAGATACTTGTTTTTTTACTAAATTAGAGTTTTGATTTACTAGTATTTCTGGTTTAGCATGCTAGGGAATCAGAGTAATGCTGAACATTAATGCATGTTAAATTACTTGAAGGAACTGATCCTCCTCAAAATTTAAACCACTTCCTTGAATATTTCAATGAAGAGTGCTATAAAGGTAACATGAACCAAGTGTAAACTACTTCACTCTTTTCTGTTTAATGTGGGTTTTTTAGACTGACTTCATCAACCAGAAGTTCAATTGCAAGATGTATTTTGAGAACTGTTTGGATTTTATATGAAGACTTGGGGGTTTTTTTCTTGTTATCTAGCTCAGTTTAGTTGGTTTCATATTGAAAGGGAATACTTGTATATATTGACTGTTAACAAATCAATTTATAATGGAGAATTTTAAATAAATTGATGTATCTTTGTACTCTAGTTACCATCTAACTTTTTCTTTTTAATTTTTCCAGGGAGAGCCAATAGCTTTCTGTGAGAATAGTTTTGTGAAGCATCGTTCCAGTACTACTAAGCAGTTCCTGGAAACTGCTGTTAATCTTCAACTGTTTAAACAGGTATGAGAGGGTAAATGACCCATGTTTAATGTTTTTCTCTCAAAACATTATGTTTCTCTTTTCAATGTGGTTTTCCTTGCTGTTAGCTTATGAAACACGGGAATAAAATATAAGTACAAGTACTTTGTGTACAGTCATCCCAGTTTTGTTGTATATTTGCATCTTAGTTATAAAGAGTGGTGAGTGGAGGGTTAGGGGAATAGACTCTCAACAAAAAAATAACCCCAGGGTTCAGAGCCAGTGCAGCAACTCATCGAAACAAGAAAAATCATGGATCTCTCAGCTTGATGGTTAAACTTCATTTTCAGCTCTCTTGGCTCATGACCAAAGAACCTAAACAACACAGTGCTTACTTAAATTGGACTTCAGTGGGATTTTATTTAAAAACTGGATTCATGCTGTAAATGCAGTTTTCATTGCTAGGCTTTTTGAAGTATGCATGCAGAGAATGTTACAAACCCGGGCCAAAGGGATTGCCCGAAGAATATTCTAGCAGATCTCTTAATGCAGATTTTAAACTAATAGAGGACAAATTATTGCATGTCTGGCACAGCTCAGTAATAATTTTGTTGCGGTCTTTGAAATGATTTTTTTTCCTTGATTGACTCCTTCAACTCTTTTTTTCTCCCTTTCCATCACGACTCCATTGCATCAAAAGAGTGTTAACCAGATTTTTAGGAAAATGCAGAAGTCTTATATAACTATATATTTGCCTGCAAATAACTGGAATGATCGAGGCACAGCAGTTTATGTTTAAATCATCTGGTTGACTTCTCTTAAGATATACTACCATAATAGATAAGGGAAATTATATGTGGAATCTCCTGATTTTCCAAAAACATTTGGTGTTAATTAGAGGCTGGTGTCTAAAACAAAGATTTATGCAAGGATAATAGTTTGCACAAGTTTTGTGTAAATATGTTTTTCCTAGTTGTGTAATAAAGTTAAGGAAATACTGGTCATAGAATTGGTCTCCTTTAATTTTAATGTGTTTTCTTTTATGCAATAATAAAATGTAAATAAAAAGATACTGACCTAGGTGGACCTGCTTCTGCAAGGGATTTGGACTACATGAACTTTAGAGGTCCCTTCCAACCCCTACCATTCTTTGATTCTATGATAAAATAATAAGGAAGGTATCTAAATAATTTTGAAGTATCCAACATATATGATTGAAATGGAAAGAAGTACTGGAGGAAACAGTGTTGTTTAAATTTTGCACAGCTCAGTGTGATAAGCTACCATGAGCCTTTCTTAATAGAAAGATGCCCACAAGCAACGTTTCTAAATCATTGTCACACCACTACTGCCAAAACAAGATCTTCAGCTGTAGGAAAAAGCTTTAACTGCTGAAATGAATGGGTTTGTCAGTGTGGCTCTGTACTTATCCTTTAAATTTTAACATGTGTTCAATTAAACAGGACCAGTTTACAGTTTGTTTATAGCTTGTTTTAATTTTATTTCAGTGAAATGAAAAAGTGTATTTTAGAGGATTAGGAAATAGTAACAATTTTGATGATGTGTGTAGTTTAATGGTACTAGCAGGTTTTTTTCATTCCTCTAGTTTTTTGCAAAGGTTTACTCCTACTTTTTCAGCTAATCTTCAGCCCAGCTGTATCTTCTCCAGTTTTTTCCACTGACGGATGAGTTGTTTTTGAAGTTGTTCGTGTTCAAAAAGACTAAGCTCATTCTGCTCTGGAGATTGTTTTAAGCAGCAAATAGTTCTTAGAAGCATCCTTAGATCTAGTAATGCCCTGAAGAAGCCAATCAGGACTCAATAGCCAATGAGACTATTAAGTCTTTATTGCAGCACTGGGGAAGACGGGGGATTTCTCCAATAAACATGCCCCCCTCAGCCCTTGGATTTTCAGCTTATATTTACAACAAACATGAATATTCATCACCTTTCCAGGAAAGGCCCCACTCACAGTCCTGTCTTGGTCCACCCAATTTACACCTCTGTCTTGTTTCTTTCAGTGTCCTCTTGCTTCCTCCAGTGGTCATTAGGGATCGCTGTTGGATTAAGATCCAAAGTTTCCTTGTGATATAGCTTTACTGCTGGGTCCTTGGACAGGATGAAAACTGGCCTAAAACCTCTGCCATCCCAGATAACTGTTTTATTTAGGGCTCGGCAGGCCTTGTAGTTACTATTGGTGTACAATGTCCAAATGTTCAAGTGTAGAACTAAGGTAAGAGCTTCACCATACTAATTTTGCTTAGATACATACCGATCTTGAAACTGTCAGGCCTAAGCAATAGTAACTTCGTTTAGGAACATACCAGTCTTGAAACTATCAGCGCAAGAAATAGCTGTGTCTTTCTAATAGCTCTGTTTGTGGGCTTACAAGACTAGGAGTTTCATAAAACTACATGTGCAATTTGCTAACTAATGCTGTAAGTTTTAATAAGCAAGCTTCCATAACCTAAACTTACCTATCTACCTAGGAATCACTAGACCAAGCAGAAAATAGGTTCTTTAAATGCACCCTTTTTGGGATAACTGATAAGTGAGCTTTATTTTTGTCATTTTATAAAATTCTTCCTGTGTCATTTTTAATTTTTAGGTTTTTAATTTTCTCTCCTACAGTAAAACATGTTAATTTCTATAACTTAACCACTCTCGGAAGTTGTATCTTTTCATCAAAGTACCAGGCAATCACTGCTGGAATAAACCGTGGAATTAATTTGTTCTGTTACTCCCATTCAGATTAATTCCACCTTCAACATCATCTTATTTGACTTTGTGTTGCATTTTGATGTGCTTTTTATTAATGTTGACCCCAAGTGTATTAACAATTGCTAGTCTTTTCTACCAAAATCATTAACTAACTCTTAAATAGGTTCAGCTGTTACATCCTTTTTGGGCCAATCTTCATCCAGCCTAAACATCAGGTGTACATTCTGGCCACTCTGCTTTTGTTTTATCTAAATTAGTAGTTTGAGGTGCATGCAAGAGGCTTTTCTGTGGTATAGATAAATTGCAGGTTTGTTATCTAGAAAAATAAGTAATTCCTCAGAACCATGTAACATTTAACACTTGTATTTTTGTTCCCTTCTTCAGCATCATAGACTTCACTGAAAATTTAGGCAGAATATTTTTGGTGGGGACTATGGCTACATTACCTTTTAGCCTCAAAACATTCTCTCAGAATTCTAAATTATGGAGATATCTTTTACATCGAGCTGATAACTTCACATTTTTGGAAGCTGAAAGAACTATTTATATTGCTCTGAAATAGAATAATTCAAATTGTTTTTGCAAAACATACGTTTTCCAGGAATTCCTAGAATTTATTTATGATAAGTACCCTGATAAGGATCACAACTTAGAGTGGCTTATGAAGTTTAATTTGCTGCTATTTGCTGACTTTAGTTTTCTAAAGCTATCTTCTGCCCTGAATAAATTTAATGTAAAAACCCCTGGTTGACATTATTCCTAAGCTCTTAGAATATTTAATAAAATAAAAACATATGTTTCTTAAAAATAAGAACCTTTTATACAATAAATATCTTTACAGAATGAATATTCTTTATATGACAGTTTATCTTCAAATTAAGTGTTTGTTCTCTTCAACTGTGTATTTAATGCTACTTTTTTTCTCACTGTGGTTTTTCCACATCTTTGATATTTTTACCATTATATTTACTCTCTGTTTTTTTGTTGTTGTTGTTATAAAGGCTTTAATTAGGGAGACATGGAAGGCAGCTAATCTTTATTTCAAGCTGCAAACATAAGCAATTAATAGTTGCATCTTACGTGTCAAATAGTTCTGATGAGCGTCCAGGGAAAATATTAATTCATTCTTAGAACAAATGTGAAGACTAGTGCTAGACTACCTGGTTTATAATGTAATTGTATAAGTAATATAATCTGCAACATTTATTGGGATTTTTTCCTAAAATGGTGTAAACTACCAAAGGAAACAATACCTGCAGGATTAGGACTTGAAGAATTATAAATCTATGAAAATTATTAGTAATTTCAAAGTTAGTTTGCAAGCTTTATGAGTCGAGCTCTCTTCTTACAAGCTACTGAGCTGTTGTGTGGGAGTCACATTTGTGATTGCTTATGCCAACTTTTGGTTTCGGAAGTTTTACTCCTGCATCAAGATCTTCTGAAGTGAATATGGTCTATATTTTGGGTTTAGAATCCAAAATTATTTAAGGATTAAGGTCGTTCTGTCTTTAGTCATCTTAAAATCCAAGAGTAGCTTTGGAATTACTAATTTTTCATTAAAATACATAGTCAACCAAGGCGTCTCTGTCCCTCAAAGTGATTATATTTCTTGAAGTAGCAGGCACAGGGGTTTTTTTTGACAGTGTGAGTTTGAAAAATGGGAGGAGAAAACCCCAAAATGTATGTGTAATTCCATGTGCACTTGTTTTTATGTAGCAATCAAAGTGCAGCCATTAACAGTAAATTACTAAAAAGCAGTAACAACTACTACCATTACCAACACCTATCCTTTCCTTTAAGTAGCATCTCCAGTATTTTTTTGCTAACAGATCTACTTCTTGTTATTTTCATTAAATACTCCGTTGGAGTGGTCTTCTCAAAACTAAAATTCAGTCAGTGTCTCAGCCTTCTGTTGATAGAATTTTACCGAATGATGAGTGTGTCCATAAATCTTCTGTTAGTTTATAGCATGGGGCAAATTCATAACTTTCCTCAAAGAGATAATGTCTTACAGTTCAAAGGCTGGGGATGGGAGGTGTTGAGGGGGTGGTTTGGTTTGGATTTTTTTTCCACAGCAGTAGCTAAAGATGCTCTTATCTCTTTTTGTGACTGTGAAATAATCCAGTGATCCCATAGTGGTCTGACCATGAACCAACCTCTTTGGAAAAAAGCCAGCTCAGAGTAAAATGGGAAAAAAATAATAATTAAGAAATTTAGACAAGAAAGAGAAAGAAACAGTTATCTTTGTGCTTGCTTTATTCTTGCTGCTGGAATTTTTGTACTCTGAGAAAGTAATTTGTTTCATGTCACTAGTCTGTTCATTGACAAGCATCAGATTGTCACTGACACTGTTTGGATAATCAGTGGTAAAATAGGATATAACCAAATAATTAATTTGGGTTAGTTCCTGTATGCTATTTAGTACCAATGAACAACTCATAATTCTTGTTTTAAAAGGTGAACCATGTATAATTGGAAAAAATGCTTTCTCACTTTTATCTCTCAGACTTGAGTTGGCCTTTTCAAAACAAAAAGGGAGGGGTTGCTCCTTGAAAGAATTTTAAACCTTTAAGAATGTGCTCATTGTACTTCTTTGAAGTCAGATAATTCTTGAAAAGAATGTATTCATTCCTTCTGAGAGGTTTAATCATTAGTTATCTTATTTTGACTTCTGACATATTTGGATCGTTTCAGTCTTTGTGCATACACTTATATGTAGATGCAAACGCACATGCTCACGCAGCTGCAACCTCTGTGTAAGATAACTGTTGCAGTATGCACCTGTATGTGCACCTAAAAAAGTGTTAGTGGTAAAAAAAAAACCCCAAAAGGACAAACAGTTGTCTTAGAATTTAAGAATGCAGTGGTGTCCCCTCTGAACTGTGCTCCATCAGGTGTGGAGGATCTTTCTTAGGACTCTACCTTGGCCTTATGCCTCACTTCATATTGTTGCTTTCCATCTCATTCCTGTACAAGTAAATTAAGTGCTCTTTGAGTCAGCTTGCACACTGCCACTTAAAGCCAGCCTGTGGCTACCATCATTTCTGAAGCCGAGCCTTCCTCGACTGTTTCACTGTAGGGTTCTGCCACAATTTCCCCTCCCATACTGTCCTTACAGAGTCATTTTCCACGTACAGCACGTACCCTTTTAATGGACCTGTAGTAGGCATCATAGCCTATTGTTTCTTTAAACTAGGTGGGGTGAAATATTTCTAGTTATTCTAAAGGTATCTTATGTACAGCAAGTTCTACTTTAGACTCATTGAGGCATACTCAGAAAGAGATAGAGAGGTTCCTTTATGTCATTTTGTTGATGGTACAAAATTAGTTTGTAATTGCACAACAGAACTTCAGGAATGTCTCGGTGACTTTTATATCATTGTGATCACAAATGCAAAGTTGCCATTTGTAAGGAAACAAATTAATGTATTTTCATGCCATTAAAACCATTTAAAATATTTCTGAGTAAAAAAATGTAAATTTTGCATAATAAAATTTACTTGATCTATATAAAATGTTCAGACATTTCTACTGCTCTTGCAAAATCCATGTAAAACCAGTATATTATCCTTAATCCATATGTTAACTTGAACATATTTATTCCATTGTAATGTACACACATAAAAGTGTAGCACTGAAAAGAAATAAAGAACCCACAATGTGGCTTTTCTTTTTCCCCTAGTTTATCGATGGTCGGCTATCAAAATTAAATGCAGGAAGAGGATTCTCTGATGTTTTTGAAGAAGAAATCACAGCAGGAGGCTTTTGTGGAGGTACAGAATTAATTTGAGTGTACTCATTGACCCTTCTTCTTTGGGAGATGTTCAACATGATGATGTCCTGTAAATTTTAGAAGTCATTAATCTTGTTACTGCTTCAGCGTTTCCGTTCGTTCTTGGAAAGGTTTTAGCCTTTAACAAATCACTGCTGGGACAAATACCATTATGTATCTAGATACATCAGTAAATTAAATGAAGATATGTTGGTTTAATCTAGTAAAAAATACTTATATTTCAGAATCTGATGAAATATCACATTATTTTTAATTGGACGCTTATAGAATGGGATACATTCTGTGTAAACTGTATTTAAAAAATAGCTTTGAACTTTGTACTGCTAAACTTTTTCTAGATAGTTGTGTTTTCCATCAACAATTCTAACTTTTTTTTCACATCTAATCATTTCTGCAGTGATGAAATCAGAGTGATTTCCTAAATTTTGAGAAAAATTTACTTTCTCCAGCAAATGTGTTACTCTAAAAAAGAGGAAAAGATTACCAACATCTATGTATCATCTGAGAAGAGAGTTTTACCTTCTTCATAAACAATGTTATTCTATGTGGTGTTTCTCTCAGTTATGTTCACTGGCAATTGTTATCATTCTTTTCACGTTAGCTAGGTTACAAAGTTAGCCCATATAGCAGAGTGCATGCTGCATCCGTTCCTGATTATTGCAGGATTATTGGAGTGTTTCGTGATAAACGTTTAGTACAGCTCAATTGTTATTTGAGGTATCAAAGATGCTATCAAAATACAGATGACACAGCATAAATGCTATTTTATGATTAGTCTTGAAAGTAGTGTAGAAGCTTCCTCAGCAAATGGAAGTTAAGTGATTTGAGCAAATCCACTGACCTGCATATGGCAGCTTTAGATGGTCTTCCTTTGCAAACCTACCCTTAAATGGGCATGTGTAGAGGAGAAGAGTTGGCGCCTATAGAGAAATCATCAAGTGGTACATCTTCACTTTTTACAAAGTAGCTTTTTTATACTCAGAGGATATAAATCTTTTTGTTCAAGATTTTCACTGCCTTCTCCTGCTCTCTGTGTCTAGTGTTATGATCTAGCACATAATTTGTGGGGCCGTTCTCTTGATTAAAGGATGGTTAGTTAAACAAAGATTTACTTCTTTACTGCCTTTTTAGGGTAACTTATGCTGCTCTGTAAACAGATTTTTAGGCATTGAGCATCCATTATTCAGATAGGTGATGTCAGTATTCAGAGTTCGTTTTCTGACTGCAGTTTAGGGGTCAGGAGGCTGCAATAAAACTGAACAGAAGTTAGATAAAGCTTGTTTCTTGGCTTTGCTCTGGCAGCCTGTGAACCACATCTCACCTGGCTCTGCTCAGGAGGGAATGCTCTGTAAGATTGCACTGCATGTGTACTTTTCAAGTCATTTCTAGGCTGTGGACAAATTGCTTAGGGCACATATTCAGTATTTACATAACTGCTGTCTCATTATCATTATGAAGTGCAGGGCTAACAATATGTATGCAATTGAAGGTGACATTTTGTGACGCTAATGGGGCAGAACTATGATCTCTTTGCAGAGTTAACTCCCATCAACTTTATCAGGAAGCTGAAGGTTTTAAACAAACAGGTAAAACCTAACCTTCAGAAAAGTCACAGAAAGTTAGTGGAAGCTACAAGCTGTTAAAAAGGACAGGTGGACATATTCTTAACTGTGGCAAGTATCATTTCACAATTACTAAACAAATGGAAGGTGTTTCTTTTAATTGGCATTTTTCCACATAGGTGGGCATAACTAAAGCAGCACAGAAAATTAAACTGGAGATTGGAGAAGGAAATTCACATTTCATTAATTTTTTTGATTTTTTTTTTCCCCCCAGTAGAGTGGTCAAAACTTATTTCCCTGTGCCTACATACAAGAGGAAGTTTGTCAGCCATCTTCATTGCAGCTTGCACTTTATACTTAAAATTTCATTTCCGTTATATGTATTATTCTGTGGTTGTGTTAGATCTCAAGAGTTCATGTAACTTTCTGTACAAGAATATAGTGATGATTTCTTGGCCTAGCACTTGAATTTCTTGTAGAATATATCCATTAAAGTAATTTGTAACCACATGACTTTTACTAAAGCAGTCTTTCCTTTTTAAGTTGGTCTGATATCACCGGTGATAGCATAAGGCAATCTGAAAAAGTGAAAACTTTTGCACTCCTTTTTAATTATAATTTATTTTAAGGAGTCAGCATTTTCTTGCTAGAGTTTCAGGTTCAAATCTAGATGAGGGTGTGCTTTGTCCCCATGGCCTTTTCTGTAGATTACTATTTATCAATTCTCTTTATTGCCTTCCCTGAAGTCTCTCTACACAACTGGAAGACAGTTACACTTGGTGATTTTTTGTGATCTCATTTACTGTCTCCAGTAATTGTTTAAGTTACAGATTGTGAAAGAAAAAATTCAGATGTAGAAAGAGTCGCTGTTAAGGACGCTGCAAGCCAGATGATATATGGATGTTGTTTGTAAGAGTTTGTAGCTATGAAATTTCATGCTAGAGAAAGTACTTACAGTTCATTGAATTTTCATTGACACACTAGCTGTGGTTACATTTCACTTTGTTACCTGTTATGTGCATGCTACCTTCTCTGGCAGTTCCAGGGAGACACATTGAAGAAGCGAAAAATGAGTCATTTTTTGCTTTATGTTGCTCTTTGACATTCTTATTGGGGATAGGATCATACAATTACTAGATTCTCTCCTTTCTAAGCAAGCATTGTTTTCATTTGTGGCAACAGAGCCACAAAGTGCCTGATATGGGTGCAAACAGCTCTGGTTTTTTATCACCTCATTGGAAAGCTTGGAAATACCTTGAAATGATCAAGTTAGTTCTCAGACATATTCTAGGAGGATGTTTTGGCTTTCCATTAGCTGATGCAGTAATTTCTACTTAGGCCTTAGTTAACTGATTATCTCAAAGCTTAAGAAGTTTTGAGAACTTAAAGTTCTGTGGTATCAAGTATATATCAGTATGGCCCTTTCAAAATGGATAAACTCTGTTTAAAACCTCAACATTCTTGCCAGCATGAATATATTGTCAGAAGTTAGTAACAGCTCAGAGTACCAGAGTATTCAAGTGATTGATGTACTGAAGAACTTTCTCAGAGATCATGGACCCAATCTTTGTTGTTCAGCTGAAGCACTTTCTTCATCAAATGTTCAGTAGAATTTAAAACTGTGTTTCATGGCCTGCTTAGTGGCACAGTAGTCCCTGGTATTCCTCTACAGAAGCCATGAGCTCTCATTTTAAAGGCTTTTCCTTTGTGTAAAAAAAAAGGAGATACAGTTAACAGCTTAAAAGGACGTTTCCTGCACAAGTGCATATAGTTGTGCCGTAATTCTTAGACCTTTTTCCTCAGTCTTTTTCCTTGGGATGATACCGTCTGCAGTCCATGTCATTTTTGTAGTTGAAAGTGTGCCCAGTGGAATCATTGTGCTTGAATGCAGTTTGTTATATATTATTCTTTCCTTTGAGTTGATGATTTTCTATTTGGACTTTTTAGCAGTGTGTTACCTTTTCATACTGTTAATTGCTCTTTTGACCTCAATTGCAATTGTAAATTATGTGGTAAAAAAATATGCTGGTACAAAGAACACAGAAAACATTAAATAAGAGATACCTAGGATTTGGTGTTTCTTTTAGTATACACATATTCTTATCTTTACATGCCTTGTCTATCTAATGAAATTAATGAATACTCCTCGAAGGGAATCTTTAATGGAGATTGTAAGGAGGATTGATCCATATGAAATGTTGAATGTATGTTTGGTTGTGTTATATCTTACATTTCTATTTCAGGAAATTCAAGATCTTACCAACAGTGGATGCATACAGTGAAGGTATAAACTTGCTTAAGTACTTATACTGGCCATCCTCTTCATTAAATCTTTGTCCTGTTCATTATATATGTGTAATAGTAAAGGTTCATTCATTTCCAATGGAAATATAAGTGCATTCTGTAGTAAAAAATATGTCTGTGGTATATGCAATAATTTTTGTGGGTTTTTTTGATTGAAGATTTTTTTTTAAAAGCCTCATACATAGAAACCCAAAATGTGTCAGTTTTTCTCTGTCTGTATCATGTAACATTCCATAACTGTGAATTAGGTGTGACAGTACAATTTGATATGAAGTTTATCACTTCTAGTAACTAGCAGTTTAGTTAATATGACTTTGTGCAGTTTGGGTAGCAGAAGACCCTGGGTATAACCTTGTTATTCTGCAGGATTAGTAAAATATGTTCCTTTAGATTAAGAGAATTCTTGTGTGATTAAATGAGAGAGTTCAGGTCAAAGTATTTTTAAGTCGTATAATAAATATAACAGGAACAACATGAAAAATAGTCATAACTTCTGAATTGATTTGGAAATGGTAACAAAGAGTGAAGAATGAAAATACATCATTCTGTTAGAATGCATTGATAAATGTGTCAGCTATGATAATGACATACTGTAACCCTTGTGTAGCTGCAGACAGCAGGTTAGGGAGAAAACACAGCTGTGGTTATTCTTAACCAATTTCAATACAAGATTGTTGTTTCTTTACAGCACACTGTTTATTTGTCCTTCTTGTTGTTGTTGTTTATTTGTCCTTGCTGTTGTCTTCAGGTTTGACTTGGGTTAAAATACTGCTAAAAGAGAGTTTTTTGTGTATTTCAGAAGGGCGGTGCGCTCATCAACACAGCAATGACCAAAGCCACTCCGGCTGTGAAAACAGCATATAAATTTGTAAGATCATCTGTTTCAAATAAATAATACATCAAAATACTGCAACTTCCCACAACCTCTCATTCTTCCTGAGGACTTAAGAACCTAAGCTTTTTATAAATGTATGGCAGAAAAACCAGCCTGTAGAAAGCTTTTAGCTTCATTTGTTTTCCCATACAGCACTAGGATTTAAAGTTGATTCAGAGGATTCCAAGTAGCCTGTACATAACAACAGACATTTTCAAAGCACCAGTGCGCTGGTTTTATTTGAGTCATAATACATACTAGATGCTTATTTGAATATCACTTAGAATTTTCCTACATAGCTGTAAACTCTTCCTAACCTGGTGACAACATGATTGAAATGGAACGAAAACAGAAATCCTCATTTACCCTAAAGTCTCGTAATGCAACACAGGAATTGTAAAGAAAATGTCTGCATAAAACATTTTGCAAAGGTTACCTTTCTATCTAATATAAATAGGGAGTTGTAGTATATAGTTACATAGTATATAGTGTTAGAGATCTCTATTCAGGAGAGGTAGGGTTTGTGCTGCACCAGTAGAGTTCTGTCTTACACATGCACAATTTTGCTTCAGCACTAAGTGCTGCGCTCTTGAAAAGATGTGGTAAAGCATCACTAATGTGTGCTCTGTTAAAGATGATCCTAGAATATTCACGTTTAACTGGATTTAGTGCTTATGCTTTTGAGCTCAAAAGATCTTGTTTTCAAAAACTGCCTAACCTATAAAGCATGTAAAATTACACAGCATTATGCAGCATGGTAAAAAAAGAAGTGAGAGGTATCTTAAAATTGCATTTTAAATCAATGGAAAAAGACTTTTGGCTTCCTTTTTGCTTTTCCAAGTGTTTTCACTAGTTGGATGCATAACAAGTAGTCCTGAATAAATCAGTTCATCAGTCTGAGCTAGTGTATCTTAAGTAAAGTTTTCAAACAGAATTTTTAATTTCACATCAATTGAAAAACACAGCAGTCATGCAGAGAAACAGGTAAATAAATTAAATGTGCTTCATATTCATGGACTCATCTATAATTTAAAAAATGGTTCATTAAGAGGTTATCTGTAAATTATTCTTCAGTTGGCAGTAGCTTAGACTGTGGTTGTGTGATCTCTTCACAGCCTTCGATTTTGATAATTATGTCCTTGATAATAAAGATTCTTCAAAGTGAACTTCTGGGTATGCCAGGAAACACTGGTGGATTTTGTGAGGATCTGTGTGTGTGAGGTATTCATGTTTGTACCCCATTCCATTTCTTATGCATAAAGTTTCCCTTTACTAGAGAAACAAAATATGCGTTTCTTAGTTACTAGATAGCTGCTTAGTAGCCTTGAGTAATGTGGTTGGTGCCATCCCTCAGAGTTAGAACAAAGCACTCCAAAATTCATCCAAGTGCTGTGAGCATGATCTGGAAAGTTAAAGTGGTGTTCAGGTTAGCATCTGCTACATGGCACCCCATTGTGCTGTTATTGAGCTTATAGATGTATGATTTAAGGATCAAAAAGACTCGCTGGCCTCTTGATTCAAGAAAATGATTTTCTTCTTCTGAATTTCCATCTACAGAAAACCATAGAAAAACAGATGCTTTCCACTTATTTATGCCCTTAAATATTTTTTCAATGTTCTGTTTTCAGGACAGCTTGAAAACTTCCATTTTTCTTTCTCCTGTATTCATGTAAGATCTGGTTTTTTCAGTTAGAGTTTTTTGGTCCTGTCCTCCCCCATATTTTTTTCTTCCACTCCCCCCCCTTATTTCTCTTTCTCTCTAACGTTTTTTAACATAAATACATGATACTCTGTATTGATAATTAATTTCTCTATTGAAGAACATTCTTGGCTGTTTTCTCTGCAGCAGTGATCTTTGGCTGCCTGTTCTAATACAGACAGAATTCTCCCTGAAATAGCAGCACTATGCTGTTCAGCAACACTGGGCAAAATCTCCATCTGCATATAATATCACCTAATTTCTCTAAAGATTGATGTTGCCCTGCAAGTTGCCAGACTGGAATACTGTAGTAGTCATCTTGAAAATCTTAACATTTTCCCCAACACACATTACTTCTAAAATGCCTTTTTTAAAGGACCATTTCAAATAAAGAAGTGACGTACACAATGGTTTTTAGCCTATCCTTAGTAGTATCAGAGAATTTTTGAGTATCTTTCCACAGCACTGGCAGGCATGTGCTGGAAAAAAAATCCTTAGCTACATGGACGAAGCATGAATATATAAAATACCTTGACAGTGCATGTATGAAATTTGTAATAAAGATTTTTACCCTTTATATGACTGTGTGATTTTAAGGAAAAGAGTAAAATAAGTATGGCATCATAAAGCATGTTCTGTGACTATAACTAGTGTCTCGCAGCACTACTTAAGTCCTTCTCTTTTTCTAGGCAAAAAATCAGGCAAGGCAAGGAATAAAAGAAGTGAAGAGTAAGTTAAAACACAAGGTACGTAGTATACTTCCTTACGTTGCTTCCTGTACCAGTTTGAAGCTTATACTTTACAAATCACATGAGATTTGTGTTTTTAATGACTTTTGAAATATGCTTAGCCCTTTGTTCAACAATACATTTTTCATAACGAGCCCTCTGGCAACTATCTGTCATTCTATGCATCCACTGAATAATCTCTTTATTGTTTGCATATTTTATCATAGAACAACAGAGGTCTTCAAAGATACATTAACAGGATGTATGTTTTCATAAAGTTGATTGCTTTGATATCGCAATCAAAACCTTTGCTTCAAGCTGAGGATTTGAGATGCGAGAGCCTTGCAGTACAATGTGTTTCAGAAGGTGTAGTTGTCCATTGTGGTTTTGTAAGAACAATGGCAACATTTAGAAACAAAAGAATAGCTTCATTTTGCAAAAACAACATTACAGAAATATTAGAAAACATGTTTTAGGCATTTTGCAGCTGCTTTTCCCATAGAAAATTTTGTTTCCACGTAAGATTTTTCTGTAGGGAGAAGGAACTAGTTTTTACATTTTTTTAAGCTATTTTTAGAAAACTTTAAGAAATATTTTGTAGGTGTTTGAACAATTCGTCTTTTAAATGACAATGTTGATAGTTCAGGTTCTAAAAAAGCTAAATTTGATTTTCTTGCCACAGATGGTATTTTCATGACAGTAATAGATTGTGGCAAGATAATTTTGAATGCATTCTGCATGCATAATATGGAGGGTACGTTGGCAGATAATGATTATAAATAAAGGAATTTAAATGTGTTTTGTTGCGTAGGAGAGTGAGGAAGAGTGTGGAAGCTGCAGTGCTGGGGCAGTGCAGACTGCTCCCCTCTACACATTGCATTGGGAGAAAAGAGCAAACTCAGAAAAACGAAGACTGGCACAGGTAAGACACTTGAAACTTGTATTCTTTTTCACATATCGGTAAGGAGATTTTCTGACTGCTTATAGTTCTGCATTGGTGAATGTTTCTAAGGTGATCATACTGTCTGTGTTTGGATAGTGCGGTTAAAAGGCTATGCTTACAGAAATACTGCTGTACTGCTCAAGTGGAAGAAAAATACTATTCATATTTCACCCCTGTCGAGAGGGGAAAATCAGGAGATTTATAAGTATGCATCTAATTCTGAAATACTGTTTTTGATAAAGGCTTCTCACAGCAAGTACATTCTGGTCTATTCACAGATCTGTGTTAAGCTCACTGCTTTAGTTTCTTGTAGTGGAGCATGTTAATTTTGTATTTCTAATAAATTGATTTTGCTGTCATATAGCCTTCAACCTTGCTCAGATAGTTAAGATGTATTATTTTATTAATGTCAACTAGTTAATACGGTGCCAATCTCTTGTCCTTTTGTTCTCCAATCCTTTCTAGTCTTGATTTGAAGTAACAGGTGTAGTGTCTCAACTTTGGCAAGTGTTTTAATGTCTTTGGATTCATTTTGACAGTTCTACTGCAAATACATCAATAGAGTAGGGTTTTTAACACTTTTTTTCTGGGAATAAATACCTGCATATGTACATATTGTAATGTGTGGGTATATATTTTTTATGTTTTATTGTTATTGTACATTCTTAATACATGTAATGAATGTTTATGTATGGATTTTTAATGCTCATGTCTTCCTCCTAAGAGAACTAAGTACAGAAATTCAGTCTAGCTCATCCAACAATGTTTGAGATTTCACTTTAGACAGTGCAGTGATAAAAATCTGAATGCTCTATTTAATCAATTTCATTTCAATTAGTTTTTAGCGGTAATAAATATAAAGCTTGTGAGCATAACATAGAACTGATGCAAATTATTGCTAAATTATGTTGAAACTGTACATTAGCATCAAGTAATTGTTCTTAGTAAGGTTATACATAATACAAAATCTTTCTGCTGTAATTATTTAGGCAGATTTTACTTCGTATATGTTTTGTGATCTCTTAAAGCCAGTGGTAAAGTTTTAAGCTGTGTGCCCTCAGTGTATTTTTATATACAGGCAGCTGTGGTGCCTACATTCTTTCAGGTACTTGTGTACAACAGATTTTCTTCTTTGAATATCAGAAGATACACAATTCTAAATGTATGAGTACAGACCTCTAATATTAATATAATGAATTGTTCTTAAAATATTTGTTTCTAGCAGATAACTGTCATTTTAATATATAACAACTTCCCCATCTAAAAAAATGATGATGTGAGGTAAAAGATTTTAATGCATTCTAAACCAACATTCACAGACTGATGTAGGTGAATCTGCAACTGTATTTATCTGTGTAAATACACAGCACAAATGTACCATTGTAGTCAGTGAATTTTTATAGGCTGCTTTTATGAAGGAAATCTAGAGTAATTTACTGAAATAGTAGTGCTACCTACTGTTAGGTGCAGGCATCTCGGGCTACAAAGGAATATAATTTACCTTGGTACAATTAAACATTTTGTTTGAAGACCTGTGTTCAGGCAGAGCAACTACCTTACGTGTTGGTATTTGTGCAGCTTTCTACAGATGAATTCTTTAATATCATTGTTGCTGTTTCTACTTGTTGTCTTGTAGTTTTGAAAAGGAGTGCATACCTCTACATATAAACATGTGTATTTCTATTTGTGTAAACACATATGCATATACATGTACATATATAAGGTTTGTTTACTAGCAAAGCCTATAACTTATACCCTCACAGTTCAACTGAGTGTTTTCTCCCCAGCTCTCGACCCAAATGTCATATCAGCCTGATGGGCAGGAAGGAGCAAATGGTGATGGCTCTTCAAGAACTCCACTGTCCCACAGTTTCCTTCACCTCTCACTCCTGCTATTCTCACTTCATTTCCTCCTCCCTGGAAACTAACAAACCAAAATACTTCTAAAAAATAGTAGCCTACCATTGCTATTCTTGGTTTTAGTTTTGTTCTTGGTGTTAGAGTAAAACAACAGAAGTACAAGTTCTTTATGGACAAGTGGTGATTTAAAACTTTACAACCAAATACAAATACGTATTTGTATTCACAAGTGCACGTGTATGAGAGAGACAGTGTTTGGTCTAGTACTGGATCTGCTATTTGAAGGAACTGGATTTCACAAGTTGCTATTGTTGTCAGGTTTAATCTTTTTTTTTCTATACCTCTTTATCCAGCAAATATACCTCTCTGCCCAGACTTCTAAAATGGTGCCCCTGAAGGTCTATAGCAGTACAACGATAGTGCTAATGTGTAGTTCCTGTACTTTGATGTATATTTAAAGTAAGGAACAGATACTAAGTTGCATTGTCGATATATTTGAATATTCCCCCAAAACCTTAAACAAACAAGAGAAGGAGAGATTGCTGTTAATGGTCGTCTTGCTTCCAAACAAGAGGCACCTCTGCACTTTGTTAATGTCTCTTCCATAATGAAATGCTTAGGAACCTGTAACACCAAGTTCTTTAAATTTACATTTTGTGTCATGTTAGGTGTATGCATTGAGCTTTTCATTCTGCTCTTCCCAGAAACAGTTAAACCTCAATACTGACAAATAGTTACCTGAGATGCTGTAAAACATATTCTCTTTGAAACATGATGTATGATAAGAAAGTTTGCTTCTCTGTAAAACGTTATTTTAATAATTGCTACATAACAGGATTTTGGGGTCTGGGAGGAGATTTCTTTCACAATAGGAAATGAATCTGCTTTACTCCAACAAATAGTAGTTTCTATGTGGGTCTGCTAATTAGTACAGTTATTTCCTGTTTTGTTGATGAGGCTTTAATAAATGTCAAGGGTACGGCCATGAAGATCTCCCAATTAGGCTTTGCGTTTGTAAAACCCAACCCCTTTGCTTTTGTGTGAAGATGACAGTTCCAACTGCAGCCTCAGCCTAACAGGGCTCGAGGGAAAGGATACTTCTCTGGCTTTATTGAAAACAAGGCCAGTTTGGCCCAGGGAGAATACCAGCACTGGTCACAGTGCAGAGCCATTTTTAACAATGAATATTTACTAAGCTTTATCACTGCTGTCACAGTGGTTTTATTGTGGTGGTTTGGGTTGGGGTGAGGGTTTTTTTCCACCAGATCGGTGAGACGTAAAAAACAGTAACAGTAAATCGAAACAAATTACAGCATGTGAAGTAGCTGTCAAAACCTAACCAGAGGATTAAAAAAAAAAAATATTAACTGTGCCATTGCAAACTGTAGCAATCAGCTTGCCCTCCTGTAAATTTGCATTTGGAAAAACCTTTCCTAAAGCAAAAGCGGCATAGCGGGAGCGCGCGGATACGTGGCCGCCTGCACGCGCCCGCGTGCACCCAAGATTCATCTATGCCTGAGATGAATTGTTCTAGCTCCCTAATATCCATCTAAGCTTACCCTTGCTTAGGTTAAGGCTGTTGTAGCCTTTTCAGACGTGTGCGAGCTTAACTGTATTGCAAGTCAACATTAACAGATGGATTGCCCTAAGCGAGGGAAAACCACAACAACAAAATCTAGTGAAAGTGGAGGATTGAAGCGTTTTATTGTTAAGCCTTATTAAAACCTTGGCATGTGCACTGCTGTTAACTGTTTCTTGTCTAAATCTAATAATATGTCTACGGTATATTTTATCTCCTGCATTAAATATGTGTGTCAATGAGAAGAGAAATTGCCAGCTAAATTGTTTTAACATAAGAATCAATGCAAGCATGAGATTGCTTTAACTCTGTTTGCTGTATCTTGCCAACAATATTGCTGAGTTCCTTTAACTATTGATGAGGAGGGTACAGCAGTGCATGTGTTAGACCACTGTGCATTCAGTTTTTGCATAATTTATTTTAATTCTTCTCATTATATGCTCCCGGGTAATGTAGATTTCAGGGTAGACAGGGACCTAAATGCAGAGAGAGCTCTCTAAAATTGTTCCCAATTAATATAAAGTTATAAATATATGAAAAGAGAGGCATGTATTTTATGAGCCTGGATTGAATGCTGGGCAGATCTGTTTGATTTGATATGTATGATCTTTGTCATTTTACTCTTAGATCGGGTGATAGGGTAGCTTATTAAAAATAGAGCATTTCAGGATGTCAGTAGTCCCAATGTATTTAGTGAGTAATAAAACATTCTTGAAGATTTGCAGGCTACCAAAGAAGAACTACCAGCTCACTTCATAATTAGTAAGTTAGCAATGCCCCCTTGTCTCCAAGGAAATGTACGTAATACCTGTACCTTTAGGCATGCCCTGCCTCACAGCTGTAATGGAAACGGGCATTTCTATTCCGAGCGTGGATCTGCCAGGAATCCCTGCATGTCAGCACTACTTTAAATGCTCGTGTGTTGAAGGAACCAAGTGAACTGCTTCCCATGACTTTGCAGGATCTAAATACGGGATCTAAGAAGGTTTTAAAACCACATTTGTGTAATGTAATAAAAGGCAAGTTAGACTGAACTTTTTTTCTTGGTATTCTTGAAGAGAATTACCGTTTTTTTTCCCCACACTCTTTTCTGAAAGCATATTGCAAGTGGAGCTTTTACACTTTTATTGAAGTATACCCTGGTAACTAGACAATATGTAATTCAGCTTGCAGTAGGTATACTTGGCTTCCGTTCAACAAAGATAGCAAGTGTCAGGCAGGAAGATGTGTTCACAATAACCTTACCTTCAGGAGTGCCCCATTTATCAGTACCCCTACAATGGCCAGTAAAATAAATGACATAATCATTAGCTACAGAGGGCTTCCAGTAACTGATTACCCTCCTAAACTGAAAAAGGTTGTGAGAGTGGGCTATTCTGAAGACCTCTTTTTTTCCCAGGAACATGAAAGAGGAGAGGAAACACTTGTGATAATGCAGTGCTGAAAATACATTTTATGTATAAGGTGACCAGACCCCTTTAAGGAAAAAAAGGGAAAAATGATCCTGCAGACAACCCCACAATAATTTCAGAGACATAAAATCTCTGATTAACTGCATTTGCTTGTGTTGGGATTCAGAAGACATGCCTGAGATCACATCTATGTCTAGCATCCACTGGCAATACTGATTATATAGCTGGATGTACCTTCTACTCTCATTGACCTAAAATATTACAAATTGACAGATGTCATAAACAGCAAGAAGCATTTTTTAATGTAAATCACATTTTATTCCTGTAAAATCTATTTTGGAAATTAAGCTGTGGTTGATTAGCAAACTCTGTTTCTTTAGCTAACGTGATGCAATTGGAGAATATTGTAGGTATCATTAGCTTCCTCTAATTTGGAGCAAAACCAAATCTTTTGTCTTGGTGTGTCAAGTAAGATCTCTTCATTCTGCAAAACAGTCAGATTTCCTTTTAATTAAAAATGAAAAAGCTGGGCAGCAAACGTTGCAATTGCAGATTACGAGAGTGCCCTCTCGTGGCCCTGATCCCTGCAGTACAGGCACACTTGGGTCTGCCTGGAATAAACCTCGCTCCTCACTGCAGAAGGCCTCTTAGAAATTAAGCAGTGCTTCCTTTATTTTTTTTTTAACCAAAAGATTATTTCGATTTTGTGCAAATTGAACAGTTAGATGCTTTCATGCAGAAGTTTATGCACTATTATATATATTGTATAATTACTAGATTGCTCAAACCTCCTTCCACAAGGAAACAGCAGGTACAGCTTCTAAACAGTGACAGTAACTGGTTTTAATTTAGGCAGTGAGCACATTTAAAGAAAAAAGAAGTAATATAAATGTGTAAAGTTGTTTTTTGTTAAATTTCGGGTTTTTCTGTGTGAGCTCTATCCCCTTCTCTGCCCCAATCTCTTCTCACTACAATTTTAAATAAAAGAGTATTGCAAGTCTCCACAGAAGAGTTTTGCTGTCTGTTCTGCACCTATAAAGTAGGGTAAACCTTGTGGCTGCTTGTTTTGCAGTAAACATCACTTGAGAAATCTCCCCATTAATCAATATGATTCCAATTTTTTTAATGAAAGGAAAGCCAGGATAGTGGTCAGGAAATTGCTCCAGAATGTTTGGTTACCTTGTGAGCTTTAGTCATCAGCACATCTACCCCCTGATTTATCCTACTGAGAGAGACATTTAGAGAAGCAAAAAATGTGTAGATGCTTTTTCTGGCTGTTGTTGCCTATTTTAGATTTTAACAACTAGAAAGGCAGCTTGTCTGAGGGTCTGTCTTCTACAAACAAATGAATCATACTGGCATGTCTAGCAACGTTTCTTTTCTTCTTTGCTATTTCACAAAGTACCTTCAAAACTGGATGAGCCTTTCTGTATTTAGTAGTTAATTGAAATATCTAGATTTTTTTTTTTTTATCAGGACAATTTATTGGCATCTTATTGTAACAGTGATGTCTTCTGCTTTCATTTGCTGTGCATCTTCTGTCTTCTGTGAGTAGCACTTTGGCCTCATCTAGACCAGGCAAGGAGCCAGAAAAAACATGAGCCCGCAGTTGGGACCCAAATTCCATGTTGCTTTTTCCCCTTTGGAAAGCACAACCTCATGTTTTAAAACTTCAGCTCTAGAAATGCATGTTCTCTAACCTTTTCTCTCTCTCTCTCATCCTGTACCTAAGAGTGAAAAAAAAAGAATCACGAAGTTCAATTAAAGAATAAAGTTTGGCTGGGAGCAAAAGGAGGAAGAAGTAGAAGAAATAGGAAAAGCCTTTCCTGCAGGGATCTCTGAATGTGAAAGCCCATTTTCAACCTGTCCAATTTTAGACACTACTGAAAGGCTGAGTTCGGCAGCAGTGCTATCCTGAGCTCTTTCCACAGTAAATAGATAGAGAGAGGCATGGCCAAAGGGCAACACAACCCACCTGGAATCCAGATTGCATCCCGATGAAGCCTCCTTCCTGCTCTTTATTATTTAATTTAGGCCTTAAAACATCTGAAATCAGCGGATGACATGCAAATCTGAGTGCCATCATGTTCCCTAGCTCCCTGTGGAGAAACACCTTCTTTGTTAAGAAAGAAGACTCCTGGTGTGAAATAGAAAAGTGGGGAGATACCTCCTTGCTAATTCTTGTGATTGGCTGCTTGAGAGATAAATGTGCTTCAAGTCAGTATTTCTGTTTCTAAGGCATAATCTTTTTTCCTTGCATATGTGATAAGTCTGTTTTCAAACTTCATGCAGAGCTTTGCTCAAATTGCTTTTTCTGCTGTCGCTGGGTCTGATGGACAGAGCACAGTGCTGCTCAGATTTTATCTATAGTTCTGTGACATTGGGTGTTTTCCATTAAATCTTGAAGTCTGGAGGGTTTTAGGGTCACATCCACATTGTACATTTTCACTTCCATGGTTTTGGTAAGTTTTCTTTCAAAGTCCCACGTGATCTGCAAACAGCACTTCCAGCAGTGATTTTAACGTGTGATAGATCTACTGATATAAGGACATGATGCGCATTTGAACTGAAAGATCAATTGAACCATTAACCTCTGTTTTACCTTTTAGGAATTGTATCAAACAGGTAGCATGTTCCAGCCAGATAAACTGGATTTACAGCTGTTCTGATTCACAGAAGTCACACACGCTGCACCCAAGTTGCTTCCATGTCTCTTGACTTGTGCTGTTACTGAAAAACACATTCCTTTCTTTGCTTTTGTACATTTGGATATTCACATGCCTTTGTGCATGTGGACACTGATTAGCTATAGTTATTAGCTAGTTACATTTTTCTTAGTAACTGGAAATTCTGGCTGGTGAATCTGATTATTAAAGGCACTCTGAAAAATGTTGCATTAAGAACACATGTTTATAAAAGAGCTGCTTGCTTCAGTTGCTGCAAATGGCACTGGAAATCTCCATGTCCTGTTTTAAAAGACTGAACAGTTCTGCTTGCTGCCAATGGAAGTGAAGCCAAGCTGCCTTCGGCTGATGCACTCTTAGCAACTAGAATGATGTGTGGCATAGTGCCACAGTGTGTCAGCTGAAAATAGCTGGTTTTGCTAAGAATAGCCTCTGTGCCATTGAGAGGAATGAGTGAGATCTGGCTGTTCAGAGGTGATACCTGACTGTGGGTAGCATGGGGCTTCAGACAGATTCGAAGGGCCATGATACGGTGCAGGTTTCCCAAGGGGAAATAGGGTCTGTGATTCTTCAGAAAAGATGGAAGTTTATTTGTTGTTTCAGAGAAAAACATAGCTATTTCTAAAGAATGCTTGCAGAAGGATGATTAATCCTTAAAAATCAAGGCAGTGTTAAGATCTCAAGTATTGTCTGTGTTCGGGAGTTACACATAAAACAGAGTAAGCTTAGAGATTGTTCATTTTTCACCACAGTAATTCAGAACATAAATAATTAGCATCTCCTATCCACGAGTGTCTTAAAAAAATTATCATCTCTACTTAGAATAATTCCTACCTCAGCACTGATATTAATGTTTCCTTCAACTTTACACAAGTCAGTGGAGGTCTCTTGCTGTACAGCTCACTTGTCATCTCGATATACTGTGCCTGTACCCTAATCTACAGATCTCTGGTTGTCTATATGTCTAAACACATTTTGGAGGATTTCCTGTTCTTGTGAGTTCTTTATTGTCACAGAAAAGGATTTCTTTCTGTCATGGGGATTTACCTTTTTGTTTTTCTCTGGTTCCCAATCATTTCAATTAATTGATGATGCTTTTGTCTCATGGCATAAGCTGTGGATGTTTCCACACACTTAGTGTTCTTTCAACTGCATTGTCTACACGTCTGACTGTTAAAACAGAGAAGGTTTCTATACGAGGAAAAACAAGTCTGTTTTTTTTTTTTTTAATTTGACATTAATAGTTTTTAAATCATCCCTGAATCCTTTGTCAATAACAATATAAAGGCAAATATGGCATCTTTTTTAATATGTCTTTAATTTATATCTAGGACAATTTTTCTGATATTAGAACATAATGCTTGTAAGGCATCATTGCTTTGTGTTACTTTCTGTGAGCAAAAGCACGCAAGTAACTTTTTGAAGGTTTCTACAAATTAATCTAAAATTATTGCTTGTTCCTATCCTGATCTGATCAGAGTAGTTAATTGGAATGCCTAACACTACTTTCAGCTTGTGTTTGTTTGTACCATGTCCTGCAAGAGGAAGGGTATTAAAAAAGAGAAAGTTTAGGAATTGTACTTCTTTCTCATTTCCTTTCCCTCTTTCCCCACCAGTCTCAGCCCTTGCGGAGTGTAATGTTATTTCATTTTCCATTGCTTTAGGTCAGTCTTGAACCAGAAAGGAAGGCAATGGGTTGTGCTTAGCTAGAAGATTTGATTGAGAGAAGCAGCCAGTGATTGGGTTGTAGAGGAGGATAAGCGAAGTAAAATACTGAATCATATATAATAGTGGGTTTGTTTTTATCTTGCTTTCTCATACTAAATGAATAATCTCTACATTTTTAATAAAAAGGAAACAGTACTTCATAGATTTAAACCATGCTAGAGATTTTTCTTTTCTTGAAACCTTATATGTGTTGATGTATTGAGTAGCCAGTAAATGTGAAGTTATATATGTGCTGCCATTTATCAAAAGATTATTTGTTTTTCACTTTGAGGACAATTAATAGCAGCAGCCTTATTAAACTTCCTGCCTTAGTATTGATCAATACTCATTCCAGGAAGCTGTGCTTCTGAAAGGTCTAGCATTAAATAAAAAGCTGACATTTCAAAGATTGACTTTCATGCCTAATCGGGAATGTTACCATCTCACATTTAAATCTTTTAGCATTCATGTGTTTTGTCTACATTTTTATGCCAAAATAGTACATTTTGTGAGGCTACCAGTAAGCAGAAGGAAGAGTTTAAGGTCTTATTCTCACTTTGTTTGCTTCTATGTGTATTGATACTGTCAGCACCTTCTTTTTCTGGTTTCAGTGATCAGCATTTACCAGAACTTGCATAGGTAGCAGAGCACTTGCAAAATGAGGTTTTGAAGCAGGGCAGAAACCAAAGAAGATGTTTATGGTGGACACAAAAAGGATCTGTCTCCTCATGCCTGCTGTCACTCCTTTGTGATGCTTCTTTGCGAGGCTTGATGGTTCAGCAGGGGCTTGTGGAGAGTACGAGCCGCTTGTGTTTAACTATGTTGAGCTCTCTTACATTATGAGCAAAATTAGTGATGGGTTCTTGCAGTGCAGTGTGCCTGAAGATGGGAGGAATTTTAAATAGCAAAAGTTGAATCCCTGTTCACATTTTGATAATAAGTAGATACATTAAATATCAGAATAAGCAGAAATAGTTTGAAAAAGCAAAACAATTGAGTACTTTAAAGAACTGTGTTGCTTTATTTTCTAGAAAAAAACCCCTATGACAGCAGTCTATTAAGACTTTATAAAGTTCTGGTGCAGCAAGTAAGGAGTGTTACCATATCATTTCTTGAAGTAATAAATTTAAATGGTCTGGTTGTTATTAGGATGCTGATCAGGAAGGAAACAGAAGTCTGTCCTTTTTTCATAAAAAGATATAAAAAAGGTTACACACTTCAAAATGCAGAAAAGACAGAAATTAAAAGCTTAAATAACTGCAAACAGCAGGGTACGTCAGTAATGGAAGGACTTCTTAAATGACTTTGACAGCTTTTGCAGGTGTATGTACTATGTCACTTTGCCTAGTGGAGTATTGAAAAAGATTTATGGTTCTCCTTTTGGAATTTATTAAGAGTTTCTTTCTTTCGTTTTCTTTCTTTGCAAACTAGTCTGGACATACCTCTCATTTGCAGCCGTTTTTATTACAGCTCCTAGAGAAAAGTCACCTATTCGAAAACATGTGTTGCTTGTCTCTGTGGCTAGCTCACAGAGCTGCAAACTCTGGAGAATGTTGTTATTTACAGACAGATGTTCTCCTTTCCTTCCCCTGTTTCTTTTTCTTCTTTTCATGTAAATCCTATCTAATTTGATTTGGTTATTGAAAGCCTTCCTGTATCATTTTGTACCTCTAAACATTTAAATTGATAGAGAAAATATTTTTTTCAAAGAGAGGGCATGACCATCGGGAACTAGAAGCCTTTGTTTTGTGTTTGGTGGTTTGGGGATTTGATTTTTTTAGGTTTATGCTCTGTTATATTATTTCATATATGTTATTCTTGATTTCACTAACACACTAGCATAATACTGTTTGTAGATGCTCTGTGGAGCCACTGCTATGCCTGTGATGTTTGTGGATTCTAATTAATTTCATTCAGTTCCTGTTTCTCAAAGACAGAACCTTTCTTTTTTCCCTTTACCTTTTTTTTTTCCTTGTTTTGTTTTGAAACTTGCCACCTATGCTGTTTGAAACATTATTTATTATTTCTATGAATCAGTGATTGTGATCTTGTGATATTTTATTCTGATGCAAATTCCAAGTAAGTGAGACAGAAACATGGTTTTGCCTTCCAAGAGTAAAATCCAGCATTAGAGCTTTAATTACAATGAGTTTCATGTCAGAATTTTCTTGGGGAAGTAGTGAATTACCAGTGTTATAGGAACAAAGTATTTTAATTGGCCCAATGAAGATAAATACTTAAAGCAGTAACTTCAAAACGGAAAACAGTGACTGTAGTTGTGTAGTAATCAGTAAGATAATCAGTTAACAATATCAATTAAGATAGAGTGATTGGCCTCCCTTTATTTGCAAGCAGGGATATGATTCCTTGATGAAGTAATGAACACTGATGGGAACGACACAAAGAACTCACAAAATTGGGAAGAAGTTAGAAATATTAGTACTTTGTTTCTCTGCATTCCATTCTGTAGCTTTTCATCAGGATGAAGCTTAGTTTGAGTCCTTTCATAGTTTTTATTACTCTAATCATTCTCTTATTTTCTATCAACTGTTACTTGATTTAACACATTAAGAGCCATATGTTTCCTCTTTGTGGACAAAGAACTGTGGAAAGTGTGAACAAATGTGTCAGACTGAACCTTGTCAGACGTTCCTGACAGTAAGGAGAGGGTAAAGTTGCAGTGTCCTGGTACATGCAGAACACTGACAACATCTGTAATAGGTGATATACTGAAATCCTCACTGCACAAGATTTGCAGGCTCTTTGTAGACAGAAATTAAGGCCACATTTCTTCACCATCATGGTCTTGTTGTAGGTTTAGGCACTTAATGAACTGCAGGATGAGATGTGGGCACTAGCACTTCTTTTTACTTGCATATGATCTTCTTTAAAGTTAGCTAATGCTGTTAGGATACCGTTTTTGAGCTGGAGTACTGCTTACCCTACAGTTCTGCTTGGCAGCCTCACACAAATATAGCTATGCAAAGAGACTTCTGACTTCTTCTGTATTTACTACTTCAAAAGTCCATTTATCTTCATGCTCAGTAGACCACATCAACCAAAACTTGGCAAATACTTCTATCAGAAAATAATAAACCACATTGCTTTATATGATATACCTGCAAGGAAGGGCAGGTAGTAGACTTGAGTGATGGTTTTCCTCCAATAGTCAGTCTTCTGCTAGTCAAGGCTCTGCATAAATAATAAGGCCTTCCATGGTCCATGAAAAAAAATATATTTCTCTTACTTTTTAATTGTTGACACTTGAGGGCTTCACATCCTCTTGTAACAACATTTAGAAGACTGGATCAATACGTGGTTCTCCTCATCAAGTACTCTGAAAGTCTTAATGAGTGAAGTGACAGCTGTCTCCAAATAAGCAATGCTGAAACAGAAGAAATAAACAAAAATTATAATGTTAATTTCCTCTCTTCCAGACTCGTTTCAACCAGCATCTCAGTAACCAGGATGTTGCCTTGGATGAAGAAGATGATGATGAAGTGGAGAGAACAAGCAAGTAAGAAGTCTATTTGGGAGTGTGCATATGTATGGGAAAAAGAGTAACTGATGTTATTCAGTGGAGTTGACTTCGAGACACATTTTTCTCCTGTCCAGGCTGCTAACTTGCTTCTTGATCTAGATGATGTTAAGTAGTTTAGGATTAAATCTGCTATTAAGAAGGGAGATAAGCTACAATAGCTTTTCATTATTTATAGTCCTCAGAAGAGCTTGATGTAATCTTCAATCTTCACAGATTCAGGATAAAAAGAGACTATTTACACAAAGAAGCAGCAACATAATATTCAGCTACATGGTGGGCAGTGACCTCAGCTAATCTATTTTTCAAGTACTGTGTTGCGATTCTAACAATGGAGAGTTGTCTGAAGGATCTGAAGGAGAAATATTGCCTCCTGAGTGGCATATCAAGGTCTTCCTACATGTGGATTAAGGAAAAATCATAAGCTGAGACTTAAGCTTCATTGAGGCATTCTCTGGTAGAATGCAGGCGATGATTTTTGATAATGAACATGTAGTTATAAACCATGAAGGACCTTGAAAGCAAAATCAAGCAGCTTAAGCCATGATACAGAAGGCAAGAGGGAGCTACTGAAGTGTTCAAAGGATAAAATCAAAACAGTGAGCCATGGAAATACCCTTTGTAGTAGTATTTTGGATAGACAGAGATAAGGAAGGACTACAATTGTATGGAGGTCAGAGGTAAGGGTGTTGCAATGAATGAAGCAGAAAATAAGAGACAAAAGCATCAGTCCTTCTTGCAGAAAGGTAGTACTCCAGTAATTCTGGTAATATGACACAAGTTGTTGCAGTCTAACAGTCTAGCCACCAGAATGAAGTATGTGGCTAGGTCAGCTGGAGAGGTGTAGACAAGGAAGGAGGAACCAGTTTTGGAATAAGTGTAAAATTTGGAGGGAAGATTTTTAAATTCATGATAAGGGTGACCTGAAATAACTGTTGTAGTGGTTTGGGAAGAGCCAGGAGACAGAAAACACTGCTAATGGTAACTGCATCTCCATAGGTATACCTCCATGTTAGGAAAGTTATTGAGTAGAAAGAAGTTTGAGTTTATGTTCCTTTTGAAAAGTCTTGGAACTCATTCTCTGACTTACTTTCAGAAATGGTTGATATAAAATTACTTTTATGTTCCTAGCTGATGGAAAAGCTGATGAAAAAACCTTTGTTTTCAGGTTATCATCAGAAGACAGTGAAGAAGCTTCTGCTTGCTTTTATGATAGTGATGATTCTGGTGACACTGGAATAACTCCTCAGCATCAAGGAGAAATGGACTTACTTGGGGAGATTTTAGACACACTGAGCACACACAGTTCAGATCAAGGAAAGCTCTCAGGAGCGAAGAGTCTGGATTTCTTTAGGTCAATGGATGACATTGATTACAAGACAACGGTTAGTCTTCTGCTTTAATTTGAAAAAAACTCCAATCCCTTTATAATGAAAACATGCATTTGTGGCATCAACAACAAGCAGCTCAGACACTGGAACTTTGTCCTGAGAATTACTGGTATTTCTTCCTAGGACTACATAACAATACACCCATACTGGCTGCTGGTTTATCACCAGCCAAAAGATTGATTACACATTTGTCCAGTTTACCAAGTAATCTTGGAACAGGTTTTTTCCCCTTATAACAATAACTACATACAGACCTGTGAGTAATGTAAGAATTCGCTTAACCAAAGAGTTTAATATTACATCTAGCTGTTCAATCTGGTATTCCCACAGCTGGTTTTAGTCTTTTTTTAATGCAGTTTAGAAAGTATTTATTTCCATTTTCACCTCATATCCTCAAACTAATCATGGTGATATGGTGATGTTTCCCTCTTGATTAAGTCATGGGATCCATGTGGTAACTTGAAATACTGATAGAATAGTACTCCTGAGCTTTCTAAGACGGCTCCTTGAGATAGAGTTGCACAGGACTTGTAAACAGTTTGCCTACAACTTCAAAACCTTGACCAACTCACTGCTTTGGTGGAGCCAAGAAAAGTTAGTGCTTTTTGAATCCCAGCTTATATCAGCTGTCCTACATTTAATTTTACTGCAAGTGATTCTATAGTAGAATATTCATTACTGGAGCAGCAAATTCTGATGCAAATGTTTGAAAAGCTTGTAGAGTTTTATATTATGAGTGTCACAAAGGGGTCACATTAATAAAATCCCTATTTTTGGGTTTTTGACTAAAAAAAATTAATATTGAAAGTTGGTATAATTAATTACTGAAGCAAAGAGGAAATGCCATCTGGTTTTAGTTTTTAGTCCAGCTCCTTCTCATATTGTGGGTACAAACCAGCAAAGTACGTCTTTGTTCACTGTCAAAACTGCTTAGGCAAAGACTGAATGGACAGAGGAGACAGAAATCCTTCCTCTGTATAAAAGGTTTTCCTTAGGATGAGACAGCATTCTGGTGAGGAATCGTGAAAGCACTTCGTCTTACATTGTTTTTGAGATTGTTGTTTTATAACATTGAACCCAAATGGGATCCATGATTTAGGAACACACAAAATACGTTACAGTATTTTTGTTTCAGAAATACCAGTGCAGAGATGTTGCATGTGACATTAACTATAAACACATGTTCTTTCTCTCAGAACAAGTCAAATGCACCTAGTGAGAGCAACCTTGCCCTGCTCGGCAGCAGTGCTACTGACCAAGCAGAGTGGAACCTTGGTCAGGACGACAGTGTCCTCCATGGGAAGCAGCTCCCTCCATCGCCAAGGAAACAAGTTTCTTCTGGTGGCCATAGAGAATCTCTCTCAAGGCTGGAAGAGGAAAGTAGTGTCAAAACCTTTATTACTGACAAGATGGACATGGCTAGTATGACATCCCCACCTCCAGTACGATCAAGTGCCCAATTTGCATCTCTAGAAAGTTCTAAAGCAGGATATTCTTCCTCTAAGTATGCAAAGCGGAATGAAACACTAAGTAATACCTCAGAAGATCATCTCCCAGCAAGTCCTGCTCAACATCCATCCATTCTGGTCCCTTGGGAGAAAGATAGGAAGAAAGGAAATGAAACTCCAGAAGAGGGTGGGCTTCTCCAAGAAGTGGTGTCATTGTGTAAATTGAGTTCTGCTTTTCACTATGGTTTAAATATTTCAAAAGATAGCTTATCCAGCAATAGTGGGAATAAAACGTAAGAAAACTATGAGAGACGAGAAACTTGACTCCCATCAGAAGTTAAAAGGGAGACTACTCAGGACTGCATATAACTCCATGTAACATGATAACCAAAAGGTTGAGTGTGCATTTTCTGCCATTGGGACATCTGCTTCTGTGTTTACCCAGTTCGTTTGTTGGCTGTAGTTAAGTCCACAAAATGGAACTAAATATATGAATGCACTGTTAAATCAGGTACTAGTTAGTCTTTGTGTTAAAAATACAGCAGGTTGTATGGTGCTTCCTCTAAGCAACAGGAAAGGTATCACCTAACAGGTAACCAGGTTTTGAAGGTACTATATTAATCCCATTAAGCATGAAATGAACCAAGCAATCTGGTTTGTCTGAAATGTACAACTGTTAATATTTGTGATGAATAATAATTGCCTTAATCTTTTGAGAAGAGGTTTAACTATCTTAGAAGATGAATGCAAATCTACAAAATAAGCAATAATGATTTTTCCATGGCAAGAATTCTCTTCAGCAAAGGGGGTAAAAGAAACTTTTTTTTAGATTAAAGAATTTCTTGTGAATATAACTTAGAACTTATTCCAAACTAAAACTGTGGGCCTGTCTTCCAGACTTCAAAAAGGTAGTGCATGCTTTCCTCTCTTCTGTAAAGTACATGACGTGCTGAATGATAATGTGGTGTTAATTAACTTCTGTTTACAACTAAGACACTTTAAAGACATACTGTCCAGTTTCCCTAGGTAGACTGTTTCACCTAAAAATATTCAGAAAGGAAAGTGTAAGAGGAATTGGTAGATTTTTATTATTTTTTAAATTTTCTACAGTCAAATAGTGTTTGAAAACTAATTTGTGCCTCTTCTGAGCTATTTTCTTTCCATTTTTAGTAGCTACCTTCTTGAAGATACATTTGAGTTGCTATTACTTAGAAGCCATATTTAGTGAAACTATTCAAAAGTCACAACGGAAAATTACTTGTAACACTAGAAAGCTAAAATTACAGATTCAGCATGGGACTGCAAGTACTCAGCTCTCATTTTAGCCAGGCTGAATAGCCAAAAATCTTTTTCTAAATTCAGTGAAGGAAAAATAAATGGGCTTGTATTTAGAACAAGCATTTGTCCTCCTTCTGGAAGCATTCCTGAGGAATATTTGGATATTTAAAGTTTGGAAGTTCTTGCTGATACATGAAGCTTTTTTTTTTTCCCCCTTTTTTTCCTGCACTTTTGTTTTTCCACCTCTCCACCTTACCATACATACGTTGTCCTCCACAGTAGCTCAGGACAGGAAAGGCATGAAGTAAGTTTCAGCAGATTAGAATTGTCAGCTTAGAAGGATATTTGTGAAACATTTGGCAAAAGTAACACATAGGTATAAAATGAACTGTGCCTGAGAAGATTGCTCTCATACTCTTCTCAACTCATGTGTTTCCTTCCTCCCTTCCTTCTTTTCTCTTCCTTCCTTCCCTTTCTTCCTTCTGCATGAATTTTTAGTCTTAATCTTAGTATAGGCCCAAGTGAGCACGTTCATGAGCTCAGTATGTGGATCAGCTCTGTAATATCTTACTAGCAGTTTGTAGCAAAGTTTAGAATCAGTTGCCACATTGAGATTTATGAATGAATTTTCCTTCAAGCAAACACAGATGGAAAAGGAGTATTTTTGGCTGCTTTATTACAAGGCAGCTGACCCAAGGGAATGGATCTGTGTCATTACAGAGGCAATGCTTGATGCTTTACCAAAGAGATGCAGCAGAGTGACACTCTGGCTTTCTTAATGCAAAAGTTTCAGCTTCCTCCAGAATCCGAAGGACTGGGACAGTACTTGTCATTGAGGGTTAGCCTCTAGCATGATTTTTATTTTAATCAATGCAATGAAGGTAAAAGATTGTAAAAGTGTAAATCTTGCAGAAATATCTTTCTGATCAGAACGTTCCTGAGATCATCTGCAATCTGTATTGCTGGAGAATCTCAGTATTCCAGTTAGAGGTTCTATGTCCAGAGATCTGTACTCCAAAGCATTTATGTATCCTTCCTCTTGTGTAGCATAATGGTACGTTGGGGATTTTTTAAAATAGCATAAAAATATAACTTGGCAAAACATTTTGCACTATGAGCAATCAAAAGTATCATAAAAATGATTCAAAATCTTTGCTCTAAACTGTCAGAGCAGGTGGCACAGGAGCTGTTCAGATGAGAAAGCTGCCGACCATCCTCAAGGGTACTTCTTTAGAGGTAGTACTAGTGACTTGGTAGAGGGCATTTTCTCTTTTCCTGGTACTAAAAATTAGCCAAATGTAGTGCCAAGTTTGTCTAAGAGAAGATAGATAACACAGATTTTTGTTCTTGTATCATTTCTCACTCGTTCTCATTTGTGTCCATGTACTTTGTTGACAGGAATTTCAAGATTCATCTTTTCTTTTCCTCTGCATCTGACATGGTGTTTCTGTCCACACTTCCTTCTAAGATGATGTTTTGTTTTCTTCATTTATTGAAGATAATGAACAGTATTAATGGCTTAAGGAGAAAAATAGAAAAAAAAAAGATGAAAATTATAACCATCATTACTTTCCAATTTCCAGGAATGCTGCCAGAAAATGGTTTTAAAAAATGAATCTCTGGTAGAATAAATCTTACTGGCTTTACGTAAGTTAGGCACTGAACTCCCGTTATCACATAGGTTGTCCCATTCTCAGCTTTGTGGAAAAAATATGGAAGCCATGTGAGGCTGCTAATAGTTATTCTAAGGGTCACAAAGTTTGATAGTGGAATCTTTCAAAATTGAGGTATTGTGTTAAAAATTTACTGTTTCATTGAGTGAAAATGCAGACTGAAGAGACGCAAACATGAACTAAAAGATGGAAGGTAAAATTCAGCTTAGAATTAGTTTTATTTCAGTCAAAATGTTAGTTGCTGTGCTTATGCCACACTGTTTCCTACTATTTATAAACCCCCTAGTGTTTACACTCACAAAATAGTATGTCTTTTGTAGTTCTGAACCTAACATGGGTTCAAAAATAACTCAGTCTTATATCAATATTGAATTTAACTGTAGGTACTTTTTAAACTCTGTAATATTACAGATTCTTTTCCACTTACTGTCAATGATCTTTTAAAAAGGCTAATATTTGTGCCTTATTTAAACAGGATTGCCAATTACCAAATAGACAAGAGTCCAAACTGATATTTCCAGTTCATCACTGTTGTTCTCTGTCCTTGTGGTAAGATGAAACTGTTTATTGGCTACAGTATACGGTATTTCTATTGCCACATTGGGTCCTATATTAAGGTAAACTGTCCAGGTTAAATACTTTTTACAAGTTTTATACTTGTATGCCTTTCATTTTTGGAAATCCTTCTAATGTCTTTGAAAATCATCAACATTCATGACCAGCTACTGGTGAGAACTGAATTCTGCTCAGCCAGAGCTCCTATGGTCTTCTTCAGAGGCATCTCTTCAGGATCTCAAAAATCTTCCCATTTCTCCTGTTTAAGGAAGATAACATGTTATTTGATGAAGTATTGTCACCACGTACTTACACATAGGAACAAGTTTCTGACGTAGAAAGTCAAACTAGCACTTGAATTCAATATCTTCGAGTTTGTTTTGCATAAATGTCTACCTGAAATGACTGTATCACTCATCTGGTTTGGGAGGAAAAGAGGGCAGTAGAAAGAGAAAGATATTCCTGGGTTGTTCTGGTGGGGTGTGGTGAAGTGGAGCCTGGGAGCCCTCAGAAGGAATGATCATTTAGAGGAAATCCAGATTTCAGGATCTTGTTTAATGTTCTAGCGCAGTTGTAGTGATTCCAACCCAGCCACGTAGGCAAAAGTAATATTGCCTATGTAACTAATCCCGTGTGGGATTTGCAGAATGGATGAAATGTTGTCCCAGTCAAAGCCTTCCCATCCACATGTATAGAGGTGCAACATAAGAAAAACAGTGCAGGTATTCAGGGAAGGACAGTCCTGTGGATGCAAAGGTGATCCCTACCTACCCTCTATGCATGCAGAGGGCAGTCTGTGTAGAGTAGGCAGTGGTTTGCTCTTCCATGCCACGTATTTGGGTGTCACGTAGCTCTGAAGAAATAGATTCTTTCTGAAGGAAAAAAATGTAGTTGTAGAAGTTGTCATAGAACTTGTTGACTGAACCCTTCATCGTCATTTATCATTTCAGTGATACTGCTGCAGCTTGGATGGGGTCATCAGAAACTCTCAGCACTGGCTGAAGTTCCCTCTCAGGCATTGTAACACAGACTTGAGCCAGAGTTTGAGACACATGCTGGGTGCTTCTGAAACTCCCACCCAATCTGTTAGAGGAGTGTGTTAGATCTCAAAAATCTCTTTAGGTGTCTTTTCTGATTTTAGAATGAGGTAGTTTGCAGCCTTGTGTTCTTGTAAATGATGTAAAGTCTAGGCAAAATAACAGCTAAGTCAGGTTTTTAAAACAGCTTCATTTTCTCCACCTACAATCAATCGTATCCAGTCCTACAGAACAATCTTTCATTGGTGCATCTGTCTAATGGAATTGTTAAGGAGTCTTTATGCATGTAGCTAATTAAAGAAACATTTCATGCAATAATCAAAGTGCCAGCATGAGGCCCTTTTGCAAATGCACCCAGTGTAGTACTGACTGTAGTAGTACCCTGTCTGCAGAGAGGAGCCCCGTAACCACTGAGTTCCCTTTCTCTATGGGGAGAATTCAATGGTCATCTTCATTTCCAAGGGAGTCAGCATCTTCTCTCTTGGTCCCAGGCTCTAGCCCAGGTGCTGGGAGACTCCAGCTGCTGTCTTCCCAACAGCCTGAAACTTCAGGCTGAACAGATGTGGCTAATGAAATTAAATCTGAGGCAAGCAGCTTCCTTATTGCAAAGCTCAAGTTGGTGATGGCTGTCTGTTCCCACGGTATCGTGGTAAATCTTTGGGGAATGAATGTAGCAATAAATGCACCAGCAAAACCAGTATGAATGGCGATGTGATTTGTGTTCAGTAACTGCTGCTATTAGATGTGTATGTCTTTGCCGAGAGCTGTTAACCTGTTACCAAAATCCGGGGTGAGTGGAACATGTCTTCATCTTCACCCTAAGAGCATGGACCACAGCTGGTCTGGAATTCATGATCTTTCGGGGTGGTTGAAAATAAAGGAATGGAATAGGGATGGTATGGGGTTATTTGTGCAAAACCTTCCTTAATTTGCTTTGTAATGTCCATTTTACAGTTTTAGTCAGTGGCCAGTTGAAAGTACTTGATAGGTCTTTCCTGGAAGCTACTAAACTTCTTCTAAGTAGAGCTGCCTGATGAGTCCAGAGCCACTTTAGTCTAGAGGGCCATCCACCGTCCATGTAGTTGGCAGGGCCATTGCCATTTTCTGCTAGGTTGGAGTATGAAGCGGGTAACACAGTTGGAAGTTACTCCAAGCTTTACTGTATTAAAGGGTACTCAAAATTGTTACCATTACTTAGGTCAATACTAACAACATTTGTATTTAGAGTCCAGTAACAGTATTAGCATTCAAAAAAATAAATTGAGTTCAAATATGTTGATGTTTGTTACAATTCTGTGCAAATTGACATTCTTTTCCTGTTAAAAATAAGTGAGCTACTTGGTTGGGGGGCAGGGGGGGAATGTGTTGACTTGCAAATCTGCATTGAGTTCTGTGCAATATTTCTCCTTGTTTCAAAATAATTTAGTAGTGCACATCTGCTTTTTGAGCAGATTCTTAAAATGGTATTTTTCAAAGATGTGTAAAATTACTTGTAGCTTTGAAATATGGTTCTATGATAAAAACATGAAGAATATATTCTAATGAGGCAAATGTATATTTCCAATGACTGGGGATGATTATGGATGTCACGTTCTATGGAAATAATAAGGCCTAAGCCAATGTTTGCATATCAGGACCTCAAGGTCATTCTTAAAACTAGAACGCAGTTAAATTGAGGTAAAGTTAAACATTAGAATTTATGGTGTTCAGATTATCATTAGATCATTTGTTTATCAGTCATGAAAAGAGGAAGAGTTAAGCATTGCTTTTCAGTACCTCAGTGAAGTGAGAGCTCCTGGTGATGACCATGAGTAACAACAATTTCATTTGTGACATCCCTAATTATCGTTAAGTCATTACTTAAAATACTTACTAATGTTGCCAGTATAATTTTAATTTTTTTGTAAATTAATTTCTTTGTATATTGATGTACATTTTGTTTAACCTTTAGTTTTCTCTCAAACTTCTTTAAATTAATATACTTGAATGAGGCAATAAAGCACTGTGGAACAGCTGGTCTCGGTGCAGCTTACGCACAATCACGTCTCTTACCTCATGACTTTTGAGGAGGAAGAAAACTTTAAAATGCTTACATGTTTAGCCAATTGACAATTTGTGTTTGTTATTTTTAGATCTGTGCCAGACACGATGAGAAATGCCTCAACACGGAACAAAGCAACATAATGTAAACTAATGCTTCTCATTTTCTTTCGGGGTGTTTCTTTTTTAGTGACCTTTGGAAACTGTCCCTGTGACAATATCCTTGTTCTATTTATAGGAAAGGCATGAAGGTTTTATTATTTTAATAGTTTTGGAGATCTGAAAAAAAAAAAACCAACCAGCATTGTCCTAACAGTTTTAAAGGTTTAGTTAGTTACTGACCTTGAGTAAAACTAAAACTAAATCTGTTTGCTCCATACTTTTGCACCCTCTGGACTAGCAAAGTCATCTCAAGAACTGTAATTCAGACCTTAGACTACTGTCAGTAGTGCACTGTGTAGATGTAGTAAATGAGCTGTGATGTGTGGTATATTCGGGGTTTTTCTTTTTCCTTCCAAGTCTGTGACGTCAGTAGTTTTTGGTGAACTCCACGTTACCATAAAGTGCCCAACACTGTACTATAAAATAAAACTTAACAATATCAAAATTCCTTGGGTGGTGCAGGTTCTTGTTTGATGGGTTGATGTGAATATTATTTTCATACCTGTCAGGCATAAAGGTTAAAATAACACAGTGGTACTGTACTATGTTGAGAGTATTTCTCCATTGAATGATCATTTTGGTTTTTCAAATACAGAGAAAGCTGAATATGTTTTCTTATCGATTCCTGTTTATACAGTACAGAAGTTAAATGCTGATGTCCTTCATTAATTCTTTGGTAATTCCAGTGATATTTTTCTTCTTTTGCAGACAAACCAATACAGACTGTGAGTATGATATTGAGATTTTAATAGCTAGACTCTGTTCCTGTTAATACAACCATACCAAGTGGCTGTGAAAAATTATTTCAGAGGAGTTTGGTGTTCCAGTCACATGAGTATCAGAAAGCTGGCACACTTGTTATGAGTTGTGGCATTTGAGGGAAAAAGGAAACTCAAGCAGTGTCTTGTTGGGGACTTGTTTGGGAGAGGAAATCATAAACCTTCCTTCTTGCTTGGTCGTGCTTCTAAAGCAGCTGAGAATGTTGCTTTTGCAACACTTTTACACAGTGCAGCTGCAGTTGTACCTAACTGATGGACAAAGCATTTCATTTTCTTTCCAGAATTCACTGTGTGTTAACCTCATGTTCACAGAAGGAAAAGCAGCTTTATCAAATTCATGGATTTAGATTTTTATTTGATGTGACAAGCGATAACAACAACAACAAAAACCCTAAGCAATGCCTGAAGTGATGTTGTGGGTTTGCTGGTATTCAGATAAAGCAGAGTCAGTCTGCAGATTCTCATCAGTCAGACAAAATGCTTGCAGCTTCTTAAGCTTCAAAACCCCAGAGGTTGTCAATCCTGTTACAAATTCTGTATGAAACATAAACAAGTACTTGGTCTAAAAGCAAAGTTGGGGAAGCACATTTGGAACATGCTATGGGCCATATATAATTTCCTTTCTGTGCCTGCCAATTTTACATTCCTCCTGAAAGCTGAAATGCCTGGTTCCTGCTGGTATACTGCTCCACTAATTTTCTTTTTTCAGCTCTACCTCATCCCCCATGTAATATCCACTGAAGCATGGGGATGAAAACAAATAACAAAACCCAACACACAGCACTGAAAAAAAATGTTACAACGTGGGCTACAAAGAATTGATCAAACTGGTTTGGAAACCTTTTCCTTTTAGATCTCTTATGTGGTTTTTAGTTGTTAAGTCCTGGAAAATTCCGTGTCACTGATGGGACACAGCGAAGATGTACTTCACCATGTAGAGCTTACACAAGACTCTGCATACACAAGTTTGTTTTTCCAGGTGTGTTTAGTTCTGTGAATAGCTCAGCTAATACACTTTCCAAGGTGAGTACTTTTATGTTAAGACACTTCCTGAATGATGAAGAGGAACATTTCTGTGTGTTCCAGATGGGCAGAGGGTGATTTTCTCAGCCTAGACTGTTTAGAGGCTGAATATTTAAAAGCCATGCCTGACTTTCAGATTTTAGCCTTGACATGCTCATCTTAAAACTCATGGAACCCAGTTTTTTGGGGAACGGTTTCGTATTAGTGGCTTAATTTGAATTGTGGAAGGTGGTTTCTGAGACCCTTGACTCTCAGTGCCTTGAAACGTGCTTTAGAAGTCATAGACAAGGCAGAGAGTTGCAGCTGCTCGCTCCCCCCATCCTCCTGCAGACCTTTGTTCAGTTCCACACCAGCACTGTCTCCACATTCAGTAATACACTGGTTTATAGCATCAGTAGTTTTCTATTCACTGTTCCTTTTACGAAAATACCCTGCTAATAGAATACCACCTGTTTAGCAATGAGCAGGATTATATACTTAAAATGTTCAGCTGAATAATACATACAAACATCTGACATTTGGCCTGCTCTGAGAATAGGCGACATGCTTATTTAACGCTTTTGAAAATGTTAGAATGGTGAGGTAGAAATTAAAATGTCATTTTAAAATATTTGTATTTAACTGATCCGATTCAGTCCTTTTTCTACATTTCCCCCTGGCATATTGGAACTGGGGGTCACGGTCGCAGCCTGACACCGCGGATACTTTGAACGATATACTGAACATTGTTGGCATTTCAGCCTAATTAGTTGCATCCTATTTTGTGATTTGTCTTTGGTCCTTTGGGTTGCTGGCCCAGGATTTTTTTTAACCTTTTTTTTTTCCATGCTCATCATTGTCTCATTTTAAATGTCAACAGACCAGTACTTGTGTAATTGGGTTTTTTTCCCCCTTCTCACCAATGTCAGAAAATTTGACAAACTATTTCTACATCTCAGGCCAGCTATACAAGAAAAGTATATCCCAGGACTGTGTGACAAACACAGGTTAACTTAGCCTATGCAGGTCTTGAGCACTGCCATGTATTTTTGTGGCTGGTGGTCACTTTTACTCACAGTTTTGAACTGGGATGATCTTTTCTTGGGCTGGTTTAATCACTCATGCCAGCACTGGGTCACCTGAAAGGCCAATCTGCGTCTTCTCTGTCAGGCACATTTCTCGTGCAAAAACCTGACAGAACCTCCTCTCGCAGGTGTCAGATTTAACATAGCTCCTGTGATAGATCCCTCTGAAAAAAAATGCTTAGGCACTGGGTTTGTTCAACTAGACACTCATGTTTTATACGTTTAAGAAGGGAAGTGCCAACCTAATGATTTACTTTGAACAACCCTCTCTTGACATGATGTTGTGCCCAAGGAAATGTTTCCATCTCTGGAGGAGCTGAGGTCACTGACACATGATGGTGTGCTGCCAGGAGCCGAGGCACCAAAGCAGTGCACCTGCATGCTTTTCTGATTTGTTTTTTTTCTGCTCTGTCATTGGGATCCAAGTCAAAGTGACTCCTTCTGTGGGTCTTTCCTGGTCATTGCCTCCAAGGCTTGCAGCAGTGTTCAGGCAATAGTGCTGTAGGCAGCCTTAAAGTAGGGCCTCGTGGTTTTTACTCTGAAATAATGCCCAGGCTCCTGGCTGGTCTCCAACTGGCAGTGGTACAGGCAAGTGCCTCGTCACCACTGGAAGCACATGGCTTGTCATTTGGGCATCATTTGCCTGCTTGCTGAGGAGATGATTAGAAACAGCTAAAGCTGCAGTGAGTTGTTTACGCTGTTTTACACTTGGAGTACAAATATGTGGAAACAACCCACATGTCTTCCCTGCAGACATAATGCTTTTCTAATCTGCTTGAAGATTGTGAAATGACTTAGGAGTAACACCTGAAATTCTATTAGTACTGTGTACTGGCTGCATGGAAGACTCAAGTTATTTATTTTGTGGGACAGAAAGCAGCTATTTAACCTGAGGTTACTCTACAGTGTGACCATTTGTGCATTGCAAACATGCTGTGGTGCAAATCGCTGTTTGTACAGGTTGCACGGGCCGGCAGCCCAAACGATCACCTGTAATTGGGATTGCTGAGCAGAGCCTGCCCTTTGCGTTTGCTCTCACTTCTCCCATGCCTATGCTGCTGTCACTGTTGCTGAAGTAAAGTTTAGCACAGGTGCCAAATGAAGCTAAGTGGGTTTAAATTGGAAACACGGCTTTTTGTCATCAGCAGTTATTACAATACATGCTGACAAGGAGTGTGCTTTTGCTGAAACTACAGGTGAAATCTGAAAGGTCATACATAATACTGAGCTGGGAAGAATGTCATGCTTTAAACAGCTCCAGGAAGAACATGAAACCAGGGGAAGGCCTGTGTAGTTTTTCTCTGCTCCAAAAAGATGGTTTAAAGTCATGATTTGGACGTGTCAGACTCGCTGGTGTTTGACACTATTAGGTGAATGCTGGTAAATAGAATCAATTTGACAAATGTTTTTTGGGGAAAGAAAAATTTCTGCCTGGTAAAAGCAGAAATTAAAGGCAACTTTTGTGAACAAAATATAACCAAGTTGCTCCAATTGGTTACAATTTACAATCTCCAATACATTTTTGTCCCGCAACTATAATTATTCATCCCAGAAATATAATGAAAAGAACTGAAACCTAGAAGAATCAGCACTAAAGCGAGAACTCTGTTTGGCCTTCAGGACTCCGCTTGTGCCTTGATTCATAATTTATACTCTGGCTTTTCAACGTGTAAGAGGTCTTCACACCTCGTGGCATGCATTATAGATGGAGGAGTTTAGGTTAAAACATGCTTTTACTGCAAGGCACAGGGTATTGCCCACTCTCCACATCCAATTTATGTGTGCGATTTAAACAAGACCTTGCTCTGCTCCCAATAAATACACACCAGATATATCTTTTATAAATGTTAGGTTTTGCAGCATCTTGACACATGCCAGTAGTTTGAAGCCTGTGCATGCTTCAGTGGGGCATGAAAGCCCCATCCATTCATTCAACTGTGATGTTTTTGCAATAGGCAAAATTTGAGTGTTGTCAGCTACTTGCTGTTCAACTTTATTGACTTACAACATCTGATCTGATGCTCTTTTTTTTTGAATTGTTTTCAGAGGTGTCAGTTTTCTTTAGCCAAGAGGCGCTTGAATAGCACAGGAAAAAGAACTTGGCCAAAATCTTGTGATCCGTGATTCCTGATGTTATGTGACGTTACACGTGGAAGGTTTGTCCTGCAGTGAGACTTGCAGGAGATTGAGGCTTACAGTCAATAAAAAATAATACAGAATTTTTTGGCTGGGAAAAAGACTTAGCTGTCTCTCCTCTGGAGATGAGTTTTCTGCTGCAGGACTTGATTTGTTATGGCCATTAAGAAAGTGTGTTCTTGATTTAATACTGTCATTTAGACGATGGTTATTATTAATTAGCATCTATTTGAACAATAATCATTGGTCAGACTTCAGATGTGGACAATGACAATAAATTTGATGACTTAGCTTCTCATTGACCAGAAAGCTGAATGGGCCAGATGCCTTCTTGCTTCCTCAAGGGCTAGGCTGAGGCATGAGACTGGGAGACCTCAGAAGGGAGACGATTCCCCATGTGAGAGCCCTCTGCTGGGAATGTCCTGTTGCTGCTGGAAAACTAGATGGCATCATATCTGTAAGACATATACTATCAAAATTTCACTCAGTTGTACCAAACAGGGAAGATGATCTTCTTTATTGAAACAAGCAAGAATTCCAAAGCTTTCTCACAGCATTGTGGAACAAATCTGTAGTGGTGGGTGGTGTTCATCTTCCAGAGAACACAGAAAAACAATGTTTTCTATTTAGAACCCACAAAACAAACTCATGATCATCAGTATTGATTGCTTGGGAGAGCAAAGTTATAGAAACCATTTGCTAAAATACTGTCAAAGTTCATGGTTCAGGTTCAGTCTGAGGAGGTGCTACCAATTTAAGCAGTGAAATAGACTTCCCCAGAAGTCCCTTTGACACACTTTTATTCTCCCTCATTAACTTGTGCTTATGAAGCATAAATAAACTTTTATTTAAACTTCTGAAAACCAACAAAAAAAATGTACAGTTATTTAAAAACAACTAATGATGCTTAACATGGCCTCTGGAACAAAGTTCCTCATGCAGTATATGTGATAGAGTAATAGTGGCTGATCCACACCAAAGGAGAAGAGTTTGGTGGGTTACATGCCAACATGCAGAAAAAGTCTGTGTTCACCTCCTTTCCTGGTTGTATCACTTCTGCAAAATGAGTTATTCTATGCTAAGAGAAGTTATGGCAACCTACTTGCCTTCATGACAGTCCTTTATAGGGCCAGACTGAGCACAGATGTCCTTTCCAATAGGGTCAGAGGTGTGGGAATGGCAAAGCTCAGCTGGGAAAGAGACTTTGTAGAGTATGGGAAGTGACCAGAAGTGCAGCAGAATGGTCTGCAGTCCGTTGCCTCAAAGCACTTTCTGACTGGTTTCTTCTAGGTGCTGCCACTTGTGGGCTCTGTGCTTTTGAGGAAGTCAGCTGCTAAGATGGTCATAAGGGCAGGTCTGGGCATTGCTCAAAGAATGCACATGAAAGAACAGCGTTTCATTAGTCTTAAATCTGTCCTACCTGGAGGTGTCTTAGGGCTGCAGTCATGGCAAGCCAGGCTGGAGGGGAGTATGTAGTGCAGTTGCAGCAGTACAGCTGAGCTGCTCCAAGGGGACCTTTCAAGTACAACTAGCTAATGCCTTTGGGACAATAGGACACTTGGTTTCTGAGGCTGTTGATCTTTATTGCAAAGTGACAGAGAAACATTGGAAGTGAAGAAGAAAATTCTTCTCTGCCCTTTTTCTGCCTGCACTCCTTCATGGTGCTGGAGAGACAGGAGCAGTTTAAAACAGAGCATGTGATTCTCAGCTTGTTTAAATTAGCATCAGGAGAGTCTATTGATTCATGCCACCTTGGGACCTGGCACAGGACAATCAGTCAGCGTGGATATAGTCAGAGGATGGTGCAAATTGCAATGCTGAGGATGGCAGCCCTGACCATAGCACAAAGCACATTCAGTGTATTTCCAAGTATGGAACATGTTTCTTGATCACTTGAATCCAAGTGGCAAACTGACTTTTTAAACTGCAAATATAGTTCTGGCCTGGGGATAATTTTCTTTGTAAAAGTATGACGCAATGATCCCATAAAGCAAAAATATATGTGTTGCATGTGGCTCAATATAATCCATATTTATGGGTCATTTTGATCCTGTACACAGATATGGATACACTAGATAAGCTATAAAAATACCATGTACATTTAGAGAAGGAACAGTTACTTGTGCACAAAATGGAGAATGCACAACATGCAGTGACTACACCGTGATCATTTTGAGGTGGTCAAATTCCAGCTGCTACATTTGTGTTCTGCCTAGTGTAACTGTTCCTGTGAATCAGAAGGTACTCCTCACTGTTCCACAGGCTGGATGTCACCCTTTCCAAGAGAAAAAGGAATGCTCTGTGAAAGGGGGTGCAAGTTGCTTCATCCTTACCCTGCTTCTGAGTGTCTTCAGAGGAGTTAGCTGCACAGCAGATCATGTGCTCTAACTTAGCACCTTCTCTGTCTTTGCAGAAGGCTGATGGACATGGAGAGACAGTTTAAATATGTGAGGTTTGGGAGCATATTGTGCATTTGTTTCTTTAATGAATAGATTGCAAGTGATCAGGAATACATTATTTTGCTTTCTGCTTTTGAGTCAGTGAGATAGATTTAACCAATGTAAGTCTGAAGTATTTTAGACCTTCTATGTGGAGATACCTCCATATTAATGCAGATAATCAATGCTTCTTGGGAAACAAGAAGGCAAACTTGATACATTTTCCTTATAGAAACACAAATGTTCTCCACAACTCTTAGATGTTATTGCTTCTTCCTTAATGTCTGTGCTTCTGTATGCATTTTGTTATACCTCTGGGCTGAGCAGCAGTGAATAGCTTGGCATCTCCTGTATGAGTTTTAATCTGTGGTTTAAATTTCAGCCAAGATGGCATTAGATACTCTTTATAATGTATTCTCTTTTGTTTTAACTATTGTTCATTGGTTGAGATATGGCCCGGAAGGGTCAGTCTTCCTAACCATGTGTTTCATGCTCATTGCAGTGTGCTCATATAGCAATGGCTTTGGGACTTTTTGTGCTTCTCCAGGCTGCCATTGAGCTTTTCTAGCTGCAGCATCAGCCTCCTTGCCACCTTTGGATGTTCCTTTGTTAATTCGGCTTTTCAGAAAGTGTGTTTAAAACTGACATTTGTGCCTTTTGAGCGTTTCCTTGTTTGTTTCTTGTAAGATTGTAGAGTTTTGACTATTTTATATATTAATCCTTATTTGCACTAAAACATGCTCTTTCTAAGTTATCTTACACAGATCTGCTTTGGTAGGTAGCTCTCATTCCCTTTCCTATGGCCTCACTGCTGGAAAGCCCAGCTTCACCCTTGCTGAGACCCAGCTTTTGCCTCCACCTTCCTCTGGTGCCATACACTTTCATTGCCTTTTCTTCCCTCCTCTCACTTTTGCTTGAATTTTCACCCCCCTTATCGTTTCTTCTCCACTGAGACAGCAATCACAGCTTACTGTAATCTTAGTTTAAAGGTTTTTCCCCTGCCTTCTGTCTCCTTGACTTCCCTTCTACAAACCACACTCATACTTCACTGAGATTTTCCCTTCATTGTGCTTTTATGGTTGTCTTTTTAATTCTTTAGGAGAATATTCCTCCAGAGCTCTGTTTAGTCTCTATGAAAACTCTTCAGGCTTTTATCTTCTCTGCTCATCCTTCCTCTGTACATGTTCCTGCGTATCTTGCATAGCCCTGTAGATCCTCCGTGTGGCAACCCTTTCTCAAATATTTTATTACCTCTGTAGAGGTTGTTTTTCTCATGTTTCCAATCAAGCCACTGAGAAGAGCAGAATTACTTTCCAGCTACTTTTTTTGGTCTTGCTCTATCTTTCATAGTGAACAACGATGCTCTCCTTCATCTTTCTCTCCATGCAAACTGAGTCTATCTTCAGTTGATTTCTGTCTTTTGTCCTTTTGCTTTGAAGCATATAATAATTTATTCTGGAAGGGCAAACTTCAGAGTTAGATGCTTATTATAACCATTCTACTGCTATTTCTGAAATTTCTTTCTTCATCTCTGCTGTTCACTTAGACCTCTATCAATCTTACTTCTCCTTTTTGCTCATTGACCAGAAACCCAAGAACACAGAGCAGGTGTGTGGAAGCCTCTTTTTTGCATCAGCTATGCCCAGTTGCTGCTTTGAGATTCCCCTTGGTTTTGAGAGCTCTCTGTCCCAGGCCCCTCCCAGCCTGCAGCCTTACAGCTCTCCTCTGCTTACTTATTGCTTGCCCTCTTGTTATCACAAGTTTCTGTGTCTTTGCCCACTTTGGCATCTGAGATGAGCTTACTTTTCGGTGTCTCTCAGCTTTTTTGTGTGAGGCTAAAGCAACATGGGTAAGAATCTGCATAAATCATAGAATCATAGAATGGTAGGGGTTGGAAGGGACCAATCCCCCTGCATAAGCAGGTCAACCTAAATCTGGTCCCTCCTGCTTCGCTTGTGATCTCTCATCCTCACCATCCTTTGCTGTCTCATTTGCTGAGTGTTTGCTTCTTCAGACTGTGCACCCTTTAGTCAATTTCTGCTTGTTTTTAATTACTTATGTATCTTTCTAGAAATGATCACACCTAACAAACTTTATGGTATTCTTTATTGTACGTTAGTAGTGCAAAAGGTTAAAGCAAGAGTTTAAATTAAAAGCTGTTGTATCTGTAATTACATAGTGCCGTGATTTGAGAAGTTCTACCCTGAATCTCTGCTCTTATCTCCCACTGTATTTTTGGCACCTTATTTTTCCATTCTTTCCTTAGTTGTCATTTGAACCCTTTGGATTTAGACTGCAGCTGTGCAACAACGACTGCATTCAAAATAATAAGCTCCAGTCATAAAGCTGTAAATTGGGCTAGACTAAAATCTGTCGTGCCTTTTCGCTGTGACTACATTCTGCTCCTTTATCCTACCATCCACTCACGTTTTCTGTTGTGCCTTGTTTTGGAAGATATCGGTGAGGACTGAAAAAATGTACTCTCATAGTTACTGCTAATCATACAGGACAAAAATAAACATTGAGTGACATTGTAATCCCTCAAGGAGTTCATTCACAATGAATTATGAATTGATCGTTAATTAAAAGGATGAGTTAAACTCTTGGATACTGAACGTGTGTGCTCTATTATGCAACTCCTGGAATAACCATCTGGGGTTTGATTCATAGATCTGGGTTGTTTCACAACATACAAGCTGAACTGCAGGAAGAAAGAAATGCCATCATGGACTTTCCACTCCGTTGCCTCTTTATGGTGGGTTCAGTTTGTGTGGGAGCAGTGTTTATGCTTTAATTTCTTGACTACATGTGAAAATGAACTGGATGAGTTAACTGCTAATATTTACTTCTACATTTCAAAAAAGCCCCTTCGACCTGTGTGTATTTTTGGCACATCCATTCCTACTACAAGAATGATCATTAAATCTCTTGAAAATGTTCAAATCTCTATTTCCTTACAAGACTTCTTCCAAACCAGTTGCAATCTTTTTGCTGCTGAGGTTTATGAGGTCGTTAAATGGGATTATCCCTGTTTTAAAACAGGAAAACTGAGGCATAAAAATTTACTTGCCCCTGATCATATGAGGAGCCTGAGCTCCAGGAGATGCACCAAGTCTCTCATAATTATCTCCAAGCTTTACCTGTAGGCCACTTCTGCCTCTTTCCTGGTGTTTTCTGTGAGCTTTGGGGAACATTTTGAAGGATGCTTTCAGGCAGCAATGTATGTTTACAGTGTGAGAAGCAACAGTTTTATAAAATGGACCATCAGGCAATGTTGTAATGAAGAAAATAACAGTAGTGTGGATGCACAGAGTTCATTTAGGACATTCAGATTCTGTCTTCTAAGAGGTCGGTCTGTGTCCACTGGATACTTTAGGACACAGCCTTTTATACTCAGAGAAATATGTGCTTTGGCAGAAACTGAAATTCTTTTCAGTAGAAGGTGGAGGGACAGAAGGTAAAATGAGAGAACTGGGGAAAAGAAAACCAATTAAATATGAAGCATTTATTTCACAGAATTTTCGCACGGCTTCCTTTTAATCCCTGATTAACAGATGAAAGTAGATACGCTGAGACACAGCTCTAGTACTAAACCCTTTGATAACAGAATTACAGTGTCTGTATTGTACAGCCTGATTTGATTTGTCTGCATCATCTTTTGCAGCAATGATTGCAAAGCAGTCAAAAGAAAGCACAAAAGAGAAGCTGTTATTCGTGTTGCATCCAAGATAGGCACTTACATGTATCCCAGGAGCCATTACTGTCTGTAATGCCTACTGCTGATTATCAAGGCTGGAGTTCCAGTGCAAAAAAGAAATAGTCCTTGGATGGGTTGATCCAAAACAATGATAAAAGGCATCGTTCCCTTCAATGCTAAGAGAATTTTAATGATATTGAACTTTGAAGGAAGATATTGGAAAATATTGAAAGCCCAAAGTCATCGCAGTCTTTATAATGAGTATTCCTAGTATCAGACTGAAAATGAATGTATCTAACATATGTACATGGTCCCATTTCAGCCATCTTCCAGGATGAAGGAGCACTCTCTTCTAAATCAGTCTTTCCATTGGAGGTGGCTGCACCATGTTCCACATCTCCACCCGGGATCCCTCCTTCTCCTGCCGGCTGGGGCTGTAGGTCCCTTGAGTCGCCCGTTTATTGGCAGCGACGACTGAAACCACAACTGCCAAGAAGAGGATCAATAACAAGGCCAGCGTTACTGAGCCAATGGAGGCGAATATGTTCGAGATCAAGTCAGTTGTCAACTGGAAGGATTGAAATAATCGCAATATAATTTATGTCAAGAGAATACTGAGACACACTTGAGCTGCCATGGAAGGAAAACAAAAGCCATTCTTGGTTAGTGCTCTGCATAGATAAGCTACTGCTGAAGCACCATTTCTTGGCAGAGAAGGGCATTAGCCCCTCCAGGTGTTGTTCTTTGGGCTCTTCAGAAAATTGCACACAAAATGATGCTGGATATTAAATATACACAACAGAGCTGGATGAATTTCACACAATCACAGAATCACAGGGGTTGGAAGGGACCTTTAGAGATCATCTAGTCCAACCCCCCTGCAGAAGCAGGTCAACCTAGATCAGGTCTTGATAGCTTCCTTTCTGTTTGAAAATAACCTTGGTTATGTCTGTAGACAGTAGCAGTATTTCAGCAATTATTTGTTTAATAGCTTTAAGAATAATTCATTATCCCTAGTTTAGTTGTGAACATGATATTGCTAGTCTTTGCTGCTGCAAGTTAAATATGAGCTGTGTTGACTGGGTATATGTATTCAGTCACCATTTCTGTTTCTCATGCTGGAGGAGTCAAGTTCATGTATTTACTTATACTTTTATATAGAAAAATTGTTTACTGTAAATATTTTTCTAAAATGTTCTCTTGTTACAGGCATTTCTGCCAGTAAACTTTTATAGCAGCATATTTGCATGAAATAAGTATATAAAGACTGCAGACAAGTGCAACAGAAATCTAGTCAGTGGGAATTTCATCAGCAATTTCATCAATATGTTTTCAGAAGTATTTTTTTAAATATTCATCCAGCTCTTCTTCTACACACAGGCTTTGTGGCCTCATCTACAGTGAATCCAAGCAGTACAGTACAAGATGAGCATAAGGATGCTCTGAGTTCTTTATTATGTGACAGTGGGAAATGTGATAATGTCACAAAGCACAGTGTGCATAAACAAATCTGCAAGTTGAAAAGGCAGAGAAGTTTTATAGTTGGTGGATGAATGTTTCATACACATCTACACGTGTGCTTTTACGTGCAAGAAATGCTGATGGTGTGAGGTAAGCCAATGAAGTGATGTGGTTAGTGAGGAAAAGTGGTCACTACCAACAGAGTGACCCTAGCAGGAATTGAACTTCTGGGCAGATTCTGCCATCCATCATCTTTGGAATTGTATTACAAGTGACAGCTGAACTGCCATAGACAAATGTGTGCTTGAGGCTGAACTTTCAAATCCCCAAATATTTAGACATGGAAAACACGAGGTCGAAGCGCATTTCTCTGTTGGATACTGTGTGTTACAGGATACTTCAGTGACCTGCTTACTCGGCATTTCTAGGGAGCTGTAATTCCAGTCCTGAGAATGATGCCAAGTTTGCATTCAGCGATGAATCTACTCTAAGTGGATGCTGTTATTGTGAGTACATTGCCTGGACTCAGTCAGAGGAAAAAAGGTTAAAACAATCCTTCCTCTTTTGTACTCTCTCCCCAACTCCATGCTGGTGTAAAAGGTCCTGCTACAATAATAAAAGCAAGTTTGGCTGAGGGATTCTCTTTAGGGGATGTATGACCAACTAGGATATTTTCCTCTGTCCTTTACAGCTAAAGATATGGTTCCTAAGATTTTAAAAGCATTTTTTCCAATAGAAAGAATCTAGTGCAGGTGACAAACCATGTGTTTCCAACCTTAAAACAAGGTGGAGTGAAACATGTTGGTCTATTAAAATGCATTGGATTGGGAGTCGTTTCATCTTTAGATGGTGTTACAGAGATATTTGAAATCTGAGGTTTTCTGTGTACTGTGTTTAACTATATGACCCTTGTTGCTCTTGTCTCAGAGAGACAGCAAATTTTTAATGGAATTTTTTTGGTCTCTGAAGCTGTCTTTTATTTGCATTGTCTGCTCTGGGAAACTGAGGAACATGATAGTCGAAGAAGTTAACTCTGATCCTAGGGTTGACAGGACATTTGTGAAAGAAATTCACTACCATAGGCCCATGGGTACTATTGCCTGGTCTCTGGTGTGTAAAACTTCTGAATTTATCCTATTTTTCAGTCCTTACTCTTACAATTCCTGTTGTATGTCCATCTCTATAATGACATTTTCATTTATGATATCCCTCAAATTAATTTTATGGATTCAAGAAAAAATATATACAAAGTAATTTGGGCCAAAAAAAACCCCCTGTAATTTATTAAAATGCAGTCACATATCTAAATTTCATTCCAGGTTAAAATCTTTGTAACAGGGCTTTTTTTCGTTCTGCAAAAGTTACTTATTACAGAAATGTTACCCATAGCACACCATAGCAATCCAGTGCATATTTTGTTACAAGTCTTGTTTCTGTTTAATAACTATTATTCATTCATTGGATTTGGTTTAGCCATCCAGTGACTTGAACTTGAAAAAAAAAAAAAACCTACTGAAAATTGCCCATATTGCCTTTATCTGCCTTGGATAAAACACTTCCTCTTGAGCCAGTATATAAAAAAAGTTACCCCACTAAAATCTAGAGGGCTGGGGTTTCTTATTGTGATCAGATATGTAAGCTAACTTTATTTCTGTGTGTATGTTGCTTCTTATTTCTAAACATGAAAATAAACAAAAAAAAAATGGCCTTTATATCATCTTTTTGGGTGGCTTCTATTGATCCCCCAAACTATACTGTTCAAGTTCTGTCTCTTAGGTTATCAGCCTGCAGGTCACTGGCTACATTTACAACCTAGGTAGTCCCCTTAGCAGTAGCACTGAACTGATAACAAGAGTTGCCAGAAGGCTCTGCAGTCTGTTCATGATGATGAACATAAATAATTGAAACTGAAGACTGCTTGTGTGTGTAGCTGCTTATCTTGGTGTTCACAGCCACGTAGCAGATCACCTGTGGCTGCCAGTCTGTGGGTGTCCTAAGACGGTGGGTGGTGAACAATGCACAACTGATGTCTCCTTGATCAGACCACCACACTACAACATCACTTTTCACCTTCATATCACACAGGCTGCCATTCACTTCCCCAAGTTGATTTGTCAAGGTCTGGTTATTGAATTGAGTGCTTGGAGATGGCCACTTGCTATGCAATCTGGTTTTGTGTGTGTTTTTATCACAAAGCTGTGGCAAGAGGTGTTCTGTGGCCTAGAGCTTCAAAAGCTGAAGGGGAAAGCTCTGGAAAGGAAAGGACAAAGCAGGGCAAACTTCAATTTCTCTCAGCACAAACAAAAAATGCCACAAGGCATCTGGAAATATCTAAAGAGAAACAAGTTACTGAATGTTTTTCGCTAAAGACCTTTGTTTTCAGGGAAGCTTGAGACCCCCATACACTATGGTAGCCTTTCAGAAACCATTCCTGCTAATAAATACCACATGGTGATCACAGCTATTTCGGCACTGCTCATGAATAATTAAATACATGTACAGTAATGGAAGGAGGTTAATTTACTGACTGGACAATACCTCAGAGATTCTCATTATACTTGGAGCAGGAGGTTGAACTCAGAAACCTCCTGAGGACTCTTCCAATTTGAATTGTCTTATGAACCTATTTAAAAGGTAGTCAGTGAGATAACAGTTGTGAGAGTTCCTCTGCCCCTAATATACAGCAGCTGTCAGTTAAAGCTGTATCCTTAATGGTAATGGGTGCTGATGGCAAGATGACGTGATGTCCTATGGTAATACCAACAAAATGAAGTCTGCTAACATGAGAAGGCCAATCTGCTTCTCACTAAGCTGTTTTATGTAGCATGTTCTGTTTATGTGTCTTTGGATGTCAGCTGGAGCAAGAAGAATATATTTTGTCAATTTTCTTTCTTTTTACAGGAGGAAAATGAAACTATTCCTGATTTTAGTTCTCATGTAGTGAACAGCTTCATCCACGAAGACAGAGAGAAATAGAGCATATTTTTGTTGTCTTTTTGTAAAACAAAGCCTTTTGGTTTTTCATTGGTGATGTCATTTCAAAGCTGACTTTTTAAAAATTAAGAAGTAAAAGTTATTTAAAATGTTTAGATTAAATAAAATGAATCATGAGGTAGAGTGAAACTTCACTGTAGGGCTAAATTTTGCTTTGGGTTTGCTTGCTGAAATAGATGGATTGTTCTGCCTTGGCTCCCTGGTTTGCTTTGTAGATGAACAGTTTGGATAAGGAGGGCTCAGCTCACAAGTCAAAGCTCAGTAGCATTTATCAATCCAGCTTATCTTTATAAACAGGCCATCTTCCAAGTGGTGATTTTATAAGAGGGGAATGTTAGGGATTTGCTGTATGTGAATGTTTCCATGTGTGCCAAATGTCAAAGGCAGGGGGAATAACACAAGGGAGCCAGCAAAATACACAGGGCCTCTTCCTCTTGTGTGTTTTACATCAGCATGACTTAGCTCATCTAATCCTGCCTTATGTTGATGTTGGGGGCTGAGAGTTGTATTCACAGACACCAAAGCCTGAGCCAAAGCAGGGAGAGAGAAGAGTGAGCTGCAGTGCCAGCGGAGAAATCGCTGTGGGTGTGAGACAAGGAGCATGAGCTTCCTTGGGAAGCGTGCCCTATTCTGGATGCTTCACAAGACAGAGATGTCAATATAAGCTTCAAAACACAGGCACTGCCAAACCCTGGGGAAATCCCTCCTCTGCCACGTGTGGGGCTTTCTGGGATTCACGTAGCTGCTCGTGTGCACTGGAGCTTCTGTCACCGAAACCTCTGGACTCCAAGCCCGGACTCCACTCACCAGGTTATTGCTTCATTCATGGTAAGAACATCTGATCCATGCCACCCAGATTTACTGCCCCCCAAATTAAAACCATTTGCCCTAGTAATGAGGGGGGAATGGCTTGAGTGGTCCTAATCCATGTCAGAGTTTGAAAGGTTTAGAGGTATATAGGGATAATACTGAGCAGCCGAAGAAAAGGCATTAACTTGATTAAAAAGCCCACAGATATGCTGGATTTATGTCATTGAGGACTTACAGCCATCTTATCAGAGTTTTATTCTATTAAAGGCTGAATTCAAGTAAGAATCCTAGTAGTTCAAGAAGAAATCCAATCAGTCAAACACAAATCTGTTATAATGAGATACACTGATAACCCCAGCTTGTGGGACTACAGTTTATTTTCAACAGCAGTAAGGCACCCATAAATCTATCTATTGACTTTGTTCCAATAAAAGTACCTTCAATTAGCAGTGCATGAAGTCTCTTTTCCATATTTTTTTTTTCTTTCACCTTCTCAAGCAGGGAGCTGTTGCTCTCCCTTGCATAATCCTCAAAAAGAAGCTTCTCTGCCTGGGGCAAAGACCAGCCACCAGATCCCAAGAGCTTTGTTGAACCAAATGTTGGGCTGCTGAGTTGAACCAATAATCCATTTTGGACTCATTTAAAGAGAGCAGATTCATGTTCAGCTGTGCCAAAAAAAATGCACAGGCCACTGGAAATAACAACCTATTTTTAAGGTTCTATATGCATCACCTATTGCCTTTAACTGCTTTATCCTCTTTATGCTATAGCCTGGCTTCCCACTTCATGCTGTAGTCACTACCCACTCACCTGTGTTGACTGTCTATACACAGTCATAGAATCATAGAATGGTAAAGGTTGGAAGGGACCTTTAGAGATCATCTAGTCCAACCCCCCTGCAGAAGCAGGGTCATCTAGATCAGGTCACATAGGAACATGTCCAGGCGGGTCTTGAAGACCTCCAAGGAAGGAGACTCCACAATCCCTCTGGGCAGCCTGTGCCAGGGCTCCCTCACTCTCATGGTGAAATAGTTTTTTCTTATGTTTAAGTGGCACTTTTTGTGTTCCAGCTTCATCCCATTACCCCTTGTCCTGTTACTATCTACTATAGAAAAGAGGGATGTCCCAACTTCCTGACACCCACCCTTTAGATATTTATAAATGTTAATAAGATCACCCCTCAGTCTCCTCTTCTCCAGACTAAACAGCCCCAGTTCCTGTAGCCTTTCCTCATATGAAAGATGTTCCAGTCCCTTGATCATCTTGGTGGCCCTGCGCTGGACTCTCTCCAGCACTTCCCTGTCCCTCTTGAGCTGAGGAGCCCAGAACTGGACACAGGACTCCAGATGAGGCCTCACCAGGGCAGAGTAGAGGGGGAGAAGAACCTCCCTTGACCTGCTGCCCACACCGTTCTTGGTGCATCCCAGAATGCCATTGGCCTTCTTGGCCACGAGGGCACATTGCTGGCTCATATTTAGTTTATTATCAGGACTCCCAGGTCTCTGCAGAGCTGCTCTCCAGCAGTTTGACCCCCAGCCTGTACTGGTGCAGGGGGTTGTTCCTTCCCAGATGCAGGACTCTGCACTTGTCCTTGTTGAACCTCATGAGGTTCCTCTCTGCCCAACTCTCAAGCAGGTCGAGATCCCGCTGAATGGCAGCACAGCCTCTGGGGAATCAGCCAGTGCTCCCAGTTTGGTGTCATCAGGGAACTTGCTGAGGGTACGAGGGTCATCATTCATGTACTTTAGGCACATCATTCATGCTAAGGGTCATCACTCATGTACTTTAGAAGCTTACAGCTCTTCAGTTTATCTTGTGAGCTGCATTTTCTAGGGCAGCCACATGGCATAGCCATTCTTCTTGGCTCTATAAGTGAAGTCAGCCATCCCTGAAAGGTGTGATATTTGCTGTATTTTAAAATGGTGCCTAACATGCTTCAGGATTATCTGGTAAGCAAAGTATTCGAAATCTCTGAAATCGAGATGCAGAAAGGAAGAGGAGGGGGAGAAAGCCTCATAAAACAGACCTAGGGAGACTACTGCAGAGTGCCTCTCCTGTTTTGCTTCCTTAATTAATAAGATCAGTTCGTAATAGAACCAGATTCAGACTTGGAGCCTTGAATAGCTGATGAAGATCTCCATGGCTTAAAGATGTGATTGCTTCCTCCTGCAACCAGCCAGCTGGTAGCTCCAGTTCGGGCCTGCCTGTAGCTGCCACAGATGGGCTTTCCTGCTGGTCGCAGGAAGCTTTGCCTTCTGTATGCCAGGGAACACTCCAAGGTAAGTATGACTGCTTTTCCCTCCACATCGTGGGAACTCTTCCCTCTGATGCTGGAAAGAGGCTATCCTGTCATTTCTCAACTATATCTGTAGTCCTCTGAAAATATCTCTCTGCTAGCTATTTAGAGTTGTTGGTAATCTTGACCTTCCATCATTGTTATTGCTGTTTCTGCCATAAAGCTCTGAGTCTTTTTCCTGGTATCTGCAGGAAAAGATAATCCCACTGCTGGAGGGCCTGAGTGAAACCCCGAGTCCTGTACATTGTACATCTTCTATGGACATTGCTGAAGACAAAACTTAGGTGAGTACTTCCAATGTGTGCAGAAGTTCCACAGTATAATTTATACATATAGACAGCTCACCTTGAAGAAGAATGTTTGTAAGTGATCTTGGGTTTTCTTTCTTTATTTTCTGGTGGATATTGTTGCCTTATTTTTTTCCTAAAAGTATCCCCAAAGAAATTACTTTCATTACCTCCTCTATCTAGTAAACAGTTGTTATTTTACAAAATGCAATTTGAAGAGTTTGTCATGGTTGAAATGTGACAGAATGAATTCCTTCTTGGAAAATGGCAACTTTTAGTTGTCTGCCAGTTCTTCTTGAAATCAAAGGACAAATTTAGAGAGAATTAGTGATGGCAGCCATAATGAGAAACTGATCATCTGGCTTGACCAGTTGTAGATCAGAAAAATGCAATCTTTACTATCAAGGAAGTATTACATCTCTGGTGTCCTGTGAGAAACCGAAGAAGATGGAGATGATTGAAGTCTGGGATTTAGCTGTGCTTGCAAGAAAAGTGCCTCATTAAGAAATTCTGACAACCTCCCTCCTGACACGTGAAGTCACACTGTTGTGGCACTACAGAATTTAATGAGGAAGTTTGTTCTAATTATAGTGGAGAAAGAAATTGGATATTGGAGATGGAGCTCTCTGAAGTGTTGCAACTAAACTGTAAAGCAGACTTCAGTTAAACAAGTGTGTTATTCACATTAGTCTTGATCTTCCACTCAGATCAGCATGCACAGACCTCCTTCTCCTCCCCACATCAGGCTGCAGAAGCATTCCTGCATCACTTGGAAATGGTGCTGGTTTAAATCAAACAGTTTGCCCCCTTCTCAATGCTAGTACTTGCAGTAATGTTCAGCTCAAGTTTCAATATTGCTCCTTTGGCTGAGGAGATTTTCAAACTTTTAAGAATTAGTTTTTAAAGAACAAGCTTTAGATAGTAATTGTAATTTCTTTAACTACTTGTATTGATGTCTGACTTATATTAACTGTTTAATGGAAGTGGTCCAGCCACAAAAACTGTGTTATTTACTAGGTCTGGGATGGTCTGTCTTAGGCAGAATCATAGAATGACAGGGGTTGGAAGGGACCTTTAGAGATCATCTAGTCAAAATACTATTTCTCATTTTAGCCACTGTACTTCTGTGTGAGCTCAGGCATGGACCCAAAACAGCCAGAAAGACACGAGTAGTCCCTTAAAATCCCCATCAGATGTTTTGCTGGATCAGTATCTTAGAGGACAGAGTATTAAATGCCTTTTCAATTTGACAGCAGAGTGTTGGTTACACACAGAGAAGTGATTTGGCTGGCAGTTTGGGAGGTAAGCTCTCATTAAGCTGTGGGCTTTGAGAAGACTCCTTGATAAGCGTTTCTGCAGCAACTGTCAGTGCTAATTTTATAAGTGTGCTCCAGCTCTTTTTAAGATCATCTTGGTGATGCAGCACAGATTAAATGTGCAGCTCCAATGTGTTGTTATGAGATGCCTTTTAAAATTCTACCGACAGCCTCTAGTGTAGGAACTTCACCATCTGCTGCAATCTGAAAGGATAAGAAGGAAAATCTATAGCTGGTGCAAATCCAGACAAATCATGCTGAAGAGGAGGAGTTTGTCCCATAGCTGCTAAATCACAGACTAGACAAATGTTTTAGTAAAGGTGTCAGTCTCAGTTTGGGAAATGCTTTGGGTTATCATATAGAATTATTTTTGTATGTGGATGGCAGCACAGTGAATCAGGTGGTGTTTCTCCATAGGGGATAACTGCATCACAGCTTTAAGACAGCAGATTCTATGTGAATAAATCCTAGTGGTGGCTAAAAGTCTTATTAGGCCAGCATCTTTCAGGGGGAAATGAATGACACTGAAAATCAAAAGGCTATCAATGAAAACAGTAACTTTCTGCCATTGCCCAGAGTATAGCCAGGTTGAGTTCATTGCATCCTTATAGCTGCCACAGAAAAAGTGACTCCCGAGGAAGGATTTGGAAGAACACAACAGCAGTGGCCTTATAAGGAAGTCTGCTCCTGTTGTCATGGGGTGAGGTCAGCAGGTTGAGCCCCAAAGCAAGGTAAGAATAGGAGAAGATATCACAGTGCTGAAGATGAGGACAGGATGTTTCCCGAGGAAAAGAGGTGGAGAGAGATTCAGTGGACAGAATGACATAGTTAAAATAAGGAGAAAGAAGAATGACTTCAAAACTGTTTTTTTTCATTGATGGCATAAGTGTTGAACAGAGCAGAATGTGAAGGGTGATGTTATAACATACAGGATGGGCTTGATGGGAATGACAGTGTTTGGATAGGAGAACAAGGCAGGAAATTATAATGTAGGTCATCAGCAGCTATGTCAAAGGTGAAATGAAATAATTTCAAATGCAAGCTTCTGGCTTTCTGAATGTTGCACCTATTTTCTTTTTCATTCTAGATTCCAGTTTTTTTCTGTTTAAGGGGAGAAAAGGAAAATAATCTGTTGAGAGATTTGCAGTCTGGAAGCACAAAGGCCATTGAAGTGAATAGCTACACATTGTTTCTCCTGACTGATATGAGACCAGGCACATTGTTCGCGCCAGACAGGATTTGCCTGTGTTCTCCTTTAGTGATTTCAATTCACTTTTATGGAGTTACACCACCTGAATTATGGGCACAGAACTGGTTGCTCAAAACTCCATTTTCCAGCACACAGCAGTTGAGGTTCAAGTTCTTCTCCTTAATTATTGATGGTAGTGGTAAGTCTTTAATTCCTGCAGCCAGATATTTGAGAGCAGAACTAAGTACTCATCAAAGACCAGCATCACATACAATGGCAGCCACCTTCTTGTGTGCTCTGGTCCCTGGCAGTGATGATGGGAAGCAGAGTTGTGTCTCTCTCCCAGGTGCTAGTTCTGTATAAGAATTGGTGCAACCTGTGCTGAAACTGTCAATCTTGCCTTTTCTGCACTTTCTGTGGATATAAGAAGCTGCTTTGTTCAGTGGTGTTCAATAGGTGGGTCAGCAGTGTACAGTATAGCAGACAGTCTTAAGATTTCTGTTCCATTTTGTGCTTGCCAGACACTTTCCATCCCTACTTCTCTCCTAACAAGCTAAGCCTACAATCTCAAAACCATTCCATGAAATTCCTCTCCCTATTTGGTGCTAGGCTTCTGCAAAACAGCCATGTGTTGCTACCTAGCATTAATATTAAGCTGTCAAGTGGTGATGAAGTAAGCAGCTATTTGACTGTTTCACACTGTCAAGCAACAAGGTATCAAGCCAACAGCTAGCCTTTGTTGGGTGCAGCACTTCGATTGCAGCCATCTCCTGCTTCCAACTGTAAATATTAATGGTATAAGATAGACCTTTATTGGCTACACAATCCTTGCCTTAGCACACTACGTGACACTGTTGTGTTACTTAGCTAATTATATTCCTTGATGAAAATTTTGAGCGTGTTTTTATCCTACTGCCTTTTTCTTCTAGTAGGAGGTTGATTAGAGACAACAAACATCATTATGTTTTAGCTTCAGGAAAGAGTTTGGAAGAGATGCATACAGGAAAAGTGTAGATGGAAAAAAGAAGTCTATAAACTTCTGTGTCAATAGTTGCTTCTTGAAATCCTGTTTTAATCTTGATTTAGCCATTTGATTTGTTGGTGAAGTCATATATTTTGGTGTGGCTTTCTTTTTAGTGTACTTCCATCTTGTTGATAAGAACATATGAGTATGTGTATACCTATGAACCTTACCTCTGTCCTCAGGAATTCTTGGATCAAGTACTACATACCTAATATAGTATCTAGTATTGTAGTAACATTGCTGGCATTCAACAGGTTTGCATCTAAATGAGATCTGGATGAAGCCACCTCTAATAATTGCTTTTTGGATATCTGCTGAAGATGTAAGTGGTTTATGAAGTCTTTCTATGCTGTTGCCAGCACAGGACATGAGAAAAACTGTCTCAAAGAATGCCTTAGACATTTCTCTTACCTTTCTACTCCACGCTTTTACCTTACTGCCACCTAAAGATAACTAACAGAAAATACATTGCACTTCACATCAGATTTACTCTAACATGCCAGGATGTGATGGCAGCCTTGTCAATGTCTTCTAAGAAGGTTTCCTACACCTTCAGCAGATTTTCTTGAAGATATTAACACTAGTTTGCAAGATACATTTGTTATGCTGAGCTAGCATGTCAATACTATCAAGAATCTATAGAACTATCATTGTCTAAATAAAGCAGTGGTGGGAATTGAGTACCATACTTCCCATCCAGCCATCTGAATAGATGTGGCTAGATTTTCTGAAATGCTTGGCCTGAAGTGCCAAAACACTGTTCCTGCTCTTGCAAAACGAAACAAAACAAAACAAACAAAAAAAAGGAAAGTAGAGGATGATTTTCGCATTTCTGTTACCTTTCCTCTGTGCTAAGCCTGCTGCATCATTTGAAGATGGAAAAGATAGGTAAAAGAGGAAAGAAAATTAAGCCTCATGAACCACATGGAAAAAAAAAGATGTAAAATTGAGTATCTGAACAACGCAGGCATGGAGTTCATGAATGTGTTCTAAATGAGCAGTGACTGAAGTAAACGTCTATGTGATGTCAATGTGAGTCTACAGGGAAAACATCAGAAGGTGAGAGAAAGGAAAACAATGCCATTGCAACATAAAGGATGGTGTACAGACAAAATGTGTTAGTCTGAATACTAAATGTGTTATGTGAATACTGTTCTTGAGCTGATTCCTATACTGCAGTGTTATGCTGTCATATGTCATTTGGGCTCCCTTTTCTGCTTATATTTCCCATGCACATTAAATATTCAACTGCTTTTCACTGATGCATGCAGTAATGCTGGCCTTGTGAGGAGCTTTCTTGTCTTTCCCTGCTAAGACACATCAGATAACCCTATTGTCTTTGCATCCTAATGTTTTTGTACCTTATGTTATGACACATATTAAATGTGTTTCTTGCAATATCCTTTTAGAAGTTCTAGTTAAATCCTGTGCTTTGAATACAGACTAATAGAAAATAGCAAAGAGCATTAAGGGGCTGTTCTGCTCTGAAAAACAACCATAAAAATGGCATTGTGACATTTCCAATGACTTCCAGAGCAGAGCTGCTCATTTTACAAATCTAAAGATGTTTCTTCTTACCCTACATTTGACCTGGCACGGGAATAAAGCTGGGCTCTCCCTGGCTCCTACCATCAACGGTAATGATTCTGCCATGATGGGTGAGCTACAACAATGCAAATGACATGAAAACAAATAAATTCCATCTTTTTTCCCCACTCAGTTATGCTGACTCTGCTGGGCTAATAAAAATGGTAAAATTCTTCAGTCAATGAAATAATATTTCAATAACCTAGCATCAGCTGTAATAAGTTTACCCGTGCTGTAAAGTTGACATGATGAGGGTTTTCTCAAAGTAAGGTACCACGGAGAATAAATCAGAAGTACCAGGGAATACCCTTTATGCTTCCAGCAGCAGCCTTACAGAATGTAGGTTATATAGACAAGACCACTTATTTCCTTCCTGCAGTCTGCTCCCTGGCTAGATCTTAAGAGCATCTGGAAAACTGACAGGTGAGAGTGGGTTTCTGCTCACTGATAATTCTCCTAACCCACGTCTTGGGAAGGAAAACCAGTTGTAAAGTGTCATGGGTTGTCTACGCTGACCATGATTGCTGGAGGTGGAGGGCATCAGTTTTAAACAGGGGTTCAGTCTTGTATCTTTCAGTCCTTTAAGTACCACTGGCTTCAGCATGAATTTAGAGCATATAAATGAGTGGTTTTAAATAGGAGTTAACGAGGCAGGACGGGGAACTTCAGAAAAATGGTTAAATTTTGAAAATATTGTACTGTACATATTAGCTTTTCTCAAGAGGCTGCAAGAGCACTGCAGAAATCAAAAGCCCCAGCAGCTACAAATGTGCTGACTTACTAAGACATCAGTCTGACACTCCCCAGTGATTTGACTCAGTTTTGTTGCCTGAAGTCACGGGTTGTTCAGACATACCATATGAGGAGAACCTGATGCTAACCTCCATGTATGGTGAGACCCTGTGTTCACTCTCTGGAGGTTATATCAGCTGAGATAAGTTTTCAGTGGTCCAGGGCACCCACAGGTCCTAAGAAGTGCTGTGGTGGAGTAGTAAGTGACTAGATGTCTGAAAAATCAGGATGTATTTCATAGTTTCAGTTGACTTAACTCAGCTTTACTTCATCCTTTTACCACATTCTTGAGGCTGGCAGCTGAATTTTATTGTCTACATTGATCATTCCAGCTTAGACTAATAAGAAAAATTATTATATTGTCTTAAAATATTTCTATTTGAATGTGAATAATATTATTTAAAAAATCTGTGATGGGGGTTTTTTTTGCTCTTCTATGACTCTTAAAGTCTTCTTTAAGCTCAGGGGGGCTAGGAGCTTATCTGCTTTCATGGAGGCTGAAATCTGTGTGTGCTGGAGCATCAATAGCAGTCATCAAGGGCAGAATCATTTGTTCATATTGAAGGTGTTGACAATATTGCAAGCTTACCTTCACAAATGAACAGGCTCTGAAGTATGGGAGTGTGGGAAAGAGAATAAATTCAGGACAAGAACAAATCTATACACGTGACAAAGAGAACAAAGTTCTTCCACCAAATTTGTTACCTTACAAGTGTGTAAATTTCTTCTTTGGGATTTTTTTTGGTTGGGTTTTTATTATTTTGCATTTGAAGAAGCAGAATGCTATTGCTGCCCTTGCAGCATTATGTGAGAAGTTTTCTGCTGCCAAGACGATGTGAAAGAAGGTCCAATAATATCCTAAAGCTCTTCTAAATTGTTTTGCAGCCTCAAGATATAAACAGAAAAGAGTACTGGCTCAGAGTAGGTGTAGAGTGAAAACTAACCTGCGTGGTGTTTGCCATGATATATTGCTGTATAAGTTTTGAAAACAGAGTGTTTATGTTTCTGTATGTAATGGCAAGATTGAGGTATACAAGAGCAAGACAAAAATGTAAATCCACAGTGAGACTGGGGGGAAAATAGTGTCATGGTTACATTCCTGATGTCTGTGTCTTTTAGCCAAATGATAATTATGCATTAATAGCCTCGTAAGTATGAATACGTAAATAGCCATGGAATGCATTATTCATGAATCACCAGGCATTAATTATTGTAATTAAGTATCATTTGCTACGTTCATATTTCTAACCCTTGCAGTTAATGAATACATTAGCTAATTGCTGTAGAGCAGATGCAATCAAAATTCTGTGTGTCTGTGCTATGGAAGCCTGAGAGAGTTTTGTTGAATTTAGATTCAATATTGAACATATCTTACATACTTATCAGTGTATTTTTAATGATATGAAATGTGAATCGTAACCTCCAGTGCATGATGCTTGTCCTTGCACCCACGAGGATGGCACGGTACTAGCTGAAGGAGGATATGAAAGCAACAATGGTGCCTGTGAGAGCACACAGCAGGAGCTACCTCAAACAGAACTTTAATTCTGGGACATGAAATCTGCCACTACTTTCAAGTTTCATGTATATTCACGTGTACAATAGGAGAGGATGTGCTCTGTGAGGAAGTGCTGTCCCAAAGGTGCAGCTGATGATAATGTTCAAGAAACAATTTCAAAGTAGAGACTGAGCTGTTTGCCAGTCGGTGCAGGAACGTGGCTGCCTTTTGCAGAGCACAGCACTATCAGGATGTGTTCCTGATAAAGGGGCCTCAGGGCACTCTTCAAACACAAAGCAAAATGAACAACCAAACTCTGCTTTTATTTTTTCCTACCTAGAGATCTATTTCAGGTAATAGATCATCTTCCTTATGAGGAAAGGGTGTGAGAATGGGGCTGTTTAGTCTGGATAAGAGGAGATTGGGAGGGGAATCTCATTAATATTTACAAATATCTAAATAGTGGGTGTCAGGAGGTTGGGGCATCACTTTTTCTGTTGTATCTAGTGACAAGACAAGGGGTAATGGAAAGAAGCTGGAACACAAAAAGTTCCATTTAAACGTAAGGAAAAACTATTTCACTGTTGAGGTGACGGAGCCCTGGCACAGGCTGCCCAAGGAGGGTGTGGAGGCTCCTTCTCTGGAGGGCTCCAAAACCTGCCTGGACATGTTCCTATGCAACCTGATCTAGGTGAACCTGCTTTGGCAGGGGAGTTGGACTGGATGATCACTAAAGATACCTTCCAAACCTACCATTCCATGATTCTATGAATCTAAGTAACCCAGGAAGAACACTTGCTGGTGTATTTTTGTTGCTTTTTTAGGCTATAGTTCTTAAAACCAGCCTTTTCAGTTCTTGAAGCAGAAATAGAGAGTTTTTTTTTTTTTTTTAATCTCAAACATAATTTTCCTTATTTTTAGGAAGAATCACTAACTCATGGTATAAAAATGTAAGTTCAAGTGCTAAAAGTGAATAGACACAAGTAAAGTGCTCTCTCAGCTGGACTTTTGGCTGCCAGGCCAGGAAAATGATTTGCAATGAAAGAATGAAACCTGATTTCATCACTGCAGGTTTGAAGCAGTTTTCCCTCTATTTTTAGTTTCAACAACATAATGCAGTCATGTGCAGTGCATAAATTTAAATTGGATCTAGTTTCTTAAAAATTAAACATTCTGGGGGTAAGAGAATTCAAATAACATACAATATCAAGGATATTTTCAAATTCACTCTTTATATTTAAAATTGTGATAGGATATTTCTGGCAGTCCAAATTGTATTAGAGCACCTGCAGAGAAGGGTCAGTCAGAGCCTGTTTTTTAAGCATCAGAAATAGGTACTATGGTCAATAAAGCAAATATATCATTCCCTGTGTATACTTCCTCAGTGAAATACTTGTCATGTATTTGCCAAACACATTAAAGAAGACACTTTCATTCATCCCACAGCCGATGCAAATTCCTTTGCTCTCCCTTCCAGCACCTCCATCACTGCTTTCCTTCTCTTTTTTTTCTAGAAATCGTAATTCTGCCTCAATCTCTAACACAGTTACTTCTCAGTATCCATATTTCTACATGACAGTCACTGGCATCTAAAAACCAATTTATACCTTTGTATCAACTTATAGAGGAATCCAGTATAGATAATACCAGTATTCAGTGTCATAAGCCATACCACCAAAAACCATGGCCTTGCTTGTCTGCTTTCATTGGCATGTCAGGTATCCTTCCTCTAATCCTGAGTACATTGAGATGATGGTTTTTCAAGCTGTTCTCAATACACAAAATGGTATAATCCTTGGACTTATTTACAAAAGAAATAGTGCTTAGTGTCATTGTCTGTCCAGCTGTTTTTTTCACGTTTGCTTTTATAGCTGCTTCGTTTTAAATGTCCTACAACTTCATTTCTTTCAAAAAGATATTCAAGAAAGCTATTTTAATTAATCTGACATTCATGTCTTTATTTTTTAACCTTTTAAACTGGAAGTATCAAGTCTGTGCTCCTCTGGGTGTGTTGGAAGACATGTTTGTGGGACAAGTTCAGTCCATGGGCAACGGTAGCTCAATAGAAACGATCCTCAAAATGCCAACAGAGACCTCATAATGCTCAATGGTTTTCTAAGTATTTGCAGTACAGAGGAAGCAAATATTACAAGTCTCTTTAAGCCACATAGGCAAAATTTCTCCCTCTCTGAATTGTTGGTGTTGGAGTTTGTTGATTTAGTTGTGCTCTGTAAGGTACCAAGAGCTACCCAGCAGAGGTAATCACCTTGGGTGGGAAACACAGTACTGCAGCTGAAGTGGTTCCAGCAGCTGAAACACTTCAATGGGGAGTACTTGTGTAGTGTTGCCCTATAGGATACCCATGGAAGGCCTGACCTTCTCTCTTGTGTAGTGTAAAAGTGCAAATGCCCAGAACACATGGCACACATAAAGTGAATGAGTAGTCAGGAAAATGAGAAGCAGACGTAAAGAGACAAAGGCAGAAGGTTTATTTTGTGTATAAAGGTTGGAAAGTTATGTACACATGCACAATGTAGTTGAGAATACAGAAGTATAAAGAGGAAAGAAGCAGCATTTTTGAAGTCAGGGGATGACAAGGCATTAAAGGAAGGAAAGAATTAAAATACAGGTGTGTACTCAGTAAAAGAAAGAGTGATGCTCTGCTCATATATCCTAGATGAATAACTTGTGTCTTGCTCTAAATCGATATAAAGCCTGTGTTAGATGTGTACACTCATATCAAGTTTCTAATATTGAAGAGAATGAGTTTTGGAATCTCTATACAGATTTATTCTTTGCTTTTTCATATTATGCATATACCTACAGTATGGCTCTTACATGTATTGCATTCTAGATTTCTTCAGTATTAATACCAGGATGAAATGTTTGCTTGTTGTAGTTTATATGGTAGTGTATATCCTATAAAATATGTAACAGTTCAGTTTACTTATCTGGGTGCTGAACTAATCCCAGTGAGGAACAAAACCCCTAAGTTTATTGCAAATTTTTGATTTATAAAAAATAATCTTTCTTTGAATAGGTTGCTTTAGTAGCATCAGTTTTTTATATTTCAATGTCCAAATTTCTTCTTTAGCTAGCATCCTGAACCAAGTAACATTTTTAGCTATGATTAAGTGAAAGCCACACTTTGAAACAAAGTTTCCAACATAGTCTGTTACTTAGGATTTTAAGTTTAAATTGACATTTTAACATTTAAATTATTTTAATAATATTTTCATTTTGGTTTTTTTGTACTTTGATATTTTAAACCAAACTGCAGACATTTCACACAAATATTGATTTCATTAAAAATAGTATTATGTTTCCCTCTGACATTGTAGGTTTGATCACATTACGTGATCAGGAGTAAAAATCAAGTTTCCAAAACTATGTTTTAATTGAAAAAAAGATCAAGCCACTGTCTTATAGTTCTCATTAATACATATTGCCTGTTTGTGTGTCCCACTGTTGCCCACTCCCAGCGTGTTTGTGGTGAAATGCTCTGGTGGAGGTGAAATGAAACACTTTTTACCATCTGCTAGCATTTGTTCTAAAATTCATTGAAAACACTAAATCGGATCCAAAGCAGTTCATAGAAAATAGTTCCAAGAAATATAAAATAAGTTTTAAAACTCTGATGTTTGTATAGTTTTGCTAAGCTATTTGGTCAAGGCATCTTCTGCTGCTTTAAAATACAAAAGTTTAAAGACTGCTTAAAAGTCTTCCTGTTCACCCCACTCGACTGCTGGGTCATCATCCATTCGTAGAATAAGGTAGGAGAGGAGCTGAAAGAGGTTCTGCCACAACAGTAAAGAGACAAAAAAGGAGAGGTCGCTTACATCTATCTCACAGCGGTCTCCAGCATAGTTCACGTCACAGAGGCAGTGGAACTTGTTGAGGAGGTTCTGGCAGAGGCCCCCATTCAGACATGGGTCAGAGCTGCACTCATCAATGTCCTTTTCACACCTAGAGGAAAGACTGCAAATAGTGAGCATCGAAAATCACAAATCAAATGCATCAAATGGGCATCTATTTAATTCAGATGATTCAGGGGAAGAGGGAGAAGGATGCTCTGTTTGAAACCTGTCGTATATTTCCATACGTGTTTATGATTTTATTAACTACCTGATTAGCCACACTCCAGTCCTGAACTTCCTCTATTCTTTTCAAACACAGAGAGTTAAGCCAGAAGCTTCATCTGTAAAGCATTTTCATAGAATCATAGAATGGTAGGGGTTGGAAGGGACCTTTAGAGATCATCTAGTCCAACCCGCCAATTTAACGGTTAATAGCACTTAGCAATGTGAAATGCAAGTTCATGTAATCTAGTGCAAGTCCTGCTGACAGCTTGCTTAGCCCTTTTCATTGTTCTGGGGAGCTGAGGGCATGTTTTTCTCCTCAGTAGTCCTGATGTAAGTCACTTGACCTTGTTGAACCTTACACAGTTGGCCTCAGCCCATCACTTCAGCCTATCCAGGTCCTTCTGAAGAGCCTTCCTGCCCTCAAGCAGATCTACACAGCTGTCCAGCTTGGTGTCATCAGCAAACTTACTGAGGGTGCACTCGATGTACAAAGTATCATTAAATGTTTTCAAATTAATTCTGATCATAAAGGAAATCTGCATTCTTGTAATTTCTCAAGGCAACCACATGAACATTAGTGAAGAATGTGTGAGCCTGAAAACGAGGAATGATTGGGTGATTTTCTGCTCTGACAGTGTTGACTTTTCATTCCCAGCTGCCTTTTTTCAAATAACACTAATTTGAAACTAGTTAATACAGATATCTATTTTTTTTTTGTCCAGTTAGAAAGCAAGTTTATTCTTAAAGAGGAATGTGATAAACTCCCTACAGAATTATAAGGAATTACTTTGTTCAGTCATCTTCACAATCACATAGTAAATTTTTAGTGTTCCATTAGAGAAGAGCAGTTCTTTATATCAGCACTTTTCTTTACTAATCTCTAAAATCTCTAAACTGTTTCAACAATTTCCTTTAAGGATAAATTACATTCCTGTACCTCAAAAAGCTAAATTAAAGTATTTATCCAATGTACAGAAATTGTATAGTTATGAACTTACCTATGCAAAATAAAAAAAGCATCCCTCCCCAATCTTCCAGGGAATCACACATCAGAATCCAACTGAGTTTCAGGAACACTTAAAAATCTAACGGCCTTAGGTAAGTTTGAATTGAACTGAATTTGAATTGAATGAAAAATTTGTTTTCAAGAGACAGACGTATCTCCTTTTATGAAGAGTAACCTTTTCAGATTTCCCTTTTCACCTATTCTTGTGTTCCTTGGGCTTTTTTTGTGATCCCAAGTCAATTGATTGACATGGAAAGATACTATTTTCTCTACACTGTGCACCAATGGCTTTCTCAGAGATGAAATATTGTCCTAAAGAAAAATGCCTGCTTTACCATTCTAATACATATCTATACAAAGGAGCTTGAGTTTAATTTCCTTATTAACTTACACATTTGAATTTGTTCTGAAAAAAAAAGGGGGGTGAAATTTTCCCATGTGATATACTACAATCTGCAAGCGTGGCAGTAACTGGTTTATAGTTTTGGCAGCCTGGAGGAAAAGAGGACAAATAGTCAATTTCAGAGATTGGAGAAGAATGCTTTGCTGTGATAGTCAGTTAAAACTCAGTACACTTGGTACAAGGCTGCTGTTCAATATGAGAAGCATGGGAACCATAAAATAGAGATTATTGCCAGCCAGTGGGATGGATGTGAGGAAAGTTCATTCCCAAAGCTGTAGTTAGCAAGTTGCCTGGCAGAGGAGGGAAGAAGTCAAAAATACTTTCCTTCTACCTTAATGTCCCAAGAAATATGCACACCAAAAAATTACCTAAGAATACAATTCTACTTTTTTATATCTGATTTATTTGACTTTTTTTTTCTGAATATTTTGAGATGATATACAGACAGCATAGCTGAGCTAAACAGCACAACCACACTGTGCATCGAGTAGGTGGGAATTTTCATCTATCTTTTATAGCTTACTGTACTGTTTCCACAAAATGAGTGTGTTAATAAGTTGTTGAGGGAATGAAAACCTTTTATCGAAAACTTTTTTGTGTTTGCAGAGCCAGCATAGCTTGATCCTGCTGAACTTCTGGATATTATAATCAGACATAATGGTAATTTCACCAAGAGCATATTCTTTTCTCACTATCCAAAGAGGTGCCCTTACCTGTTCAGACTGTATGGTGGCTGGGACAAGGTCTTCCTACTTCTCTATAGCACCTAATGCTCTGAGGCTCTCAGGCCTTCCTGCTCCAGAGCTGTTTGTAGAACATTATCAATTGCTGTGAATTGAGAGTGTGCCACAAGGTACAAATTTCACTATAAGGAAGACTCCTCTGTTTCAGACTAAACTATAACATTTAAAAGCATTTCTTAACCCCTTTTGTAAATGATAAGTCTGTTCGACATTCAGTAAGAAAGAAGATGCAACGCCACCAGGTATTTCATCTCATACTTTGTGAAGAATAGATTGAATATTCTCCACACATTTATGGGAAATCTAAACAGCTTTGCATATTCACGTGTCAGTGCATAGTAGCTGATTTTATATATGAGCAGCATATGAATGTTTATGTGTCTTCACCTATGGAAAGATAATGTTTTAGCTTGTCATATATGAAATTGGCATGGAAACCAAAAACCAGGCACTCAGAAACAAGTGTACATTGCTGTCTAAGAAATAACACCTTGCACTGGAGGTAACGATGCTATATTATATTCCATATCACTCCATTAATTTATGGGTTTGCCCTAAGTAAAACAGCTAGACTTTCGACCCTTGAAGTCACTGAGGCAAGGAACTGCTAAACTTAAACAACTGCTTTATCTGTATTTCTGCAGAAGGGCAAGACGCTTGTGGCCGTTACCCTCTGGACCCTTTTGCAACAGCTTTTGGAAGAATTACTCCACAAAGATCTGCTGGGGGAAGCCTCTCACCGTTCTCCAGCAAATCCTGGCAGGCACACACATGTCAGCTCACCACTGAGGTCGGTGCAGTTGCCATAGTTGAAACAAGTGAGATTTTTCTCTTCATTCCCACAAACTGTATATGGTAATCTTCTGTATCTGGGTAAACAAGAAGACAATGGCAATTATTTGCACTTTTCTTGTTTCTGCATGTCTTGTGCTCTCTCAGCTTTTCATTTGACTCTAACCCACTTCTTGAGTGGAAAATATTTAGATGTACCTTGCAAATTTGTTATTTGAATGCAGAATCTAGTACTATTAGTCTTCAAATGGAGGGAGCAGTGCTCCTGCTGGTAAATACCTTTCAATAGCAATGGGAAAGGCATTACGTTTAGCTTGTAAATGACCACACAGTTTCAGGGGCTGCACATACTTAATGTCTCCTTGGTTTCCCCTTTGGAAAGGTATCCCCACGTCTTAACTATGACACATCTGGTACCTGGGGTACTTGGGATGCTCCTGGTTAGTGGTAGACAGCAACTGAACTTGGGGGAGCGATGCTGTTACTGGTTGGAGTATCATCCAAAGGAAAGCTGTCAGGAATTAGGGTTTAAGTGTCACAGTATGTTTTGCTTAACTTTTTAAATTAACTTTTCTAAGTATTTACTGTGAAGTTAATGATTTGTTTCTTAGGGGGAAAAAAAGAAAGGGACAACCCCCCCCTTAGTTACTGACATGGCTTTATGTGATACCTGGACAGCCTAGTAGAAGAGTTCGAAAGAGAGACCATATCAGGCCAGTATAAGACATCTTCAAATTCCAGGGTGTCCTCACTACCCAAACAATGTAAATGAAAATTGACAATTGCATAAATACAGCCTAAAAGACTGTGACTGAGCAGCATGAAGACCATTGTCTGTTTGCACCCTTTGGGTTTATAGTGTGCAGAGAAGGGCAATTAGAGGAGAGAAAGGGAGTCCTGCAGCCTTTACAGAGGAGTATCTGGGAAGAATAGGAAATAGGAACGTGAGGAGTCTCGGCAGTGGTAGGATGGGCAGGTTGTGTGGTATCTGCACCCACCAGGATTGCTGGTCAGAGAGTGCACGCTGGGAGGACAAGACCCACTTGGCAAAGGTGCTGTGGGTGCAGAGAAAAACTTTTTGACAAGCCCTTCTATTGTTATCTTCTGTTACCAGCAATTCTGGACTTCTTTACTTACAGTTCTAGAGCTCTGTTACTCTAATAAAGAATAGCTTTAGAGATTCAAAACCCTTAAAATCTCTTTTTTTCTAAAAAGAGCTCTGGTGAACTCATAATCCTGTCATCACAGAGCTTGTAGAACCCAGGCTGGCAGCAAAACTGGGCAGCAGAGCTGTGCCTTTTTTAATGTCTCCTTGCCTCATCAAATCTGTGTCTGAGCTGCCAGCTTTCCACTGCCTTGGTCCACATCTAATTGATCTGTACAGCTTTCTGCACTGCAGACTCTTTATAAGTGATTTCCACAGCCATGGTTCATGCATAGATAGATGCATAACATCTGTGTTTAAAATTAAGACATCAGTGATGTAATTACCCTTCAGAAGAGACCTGAAGCACACAGATCTGCTCTGTTTACAGTACCTGCAAAACTTTCCGGTGAAGTTACCAGCACACAGGCAAGAATACCCATTAATCCCATCAACGCAAGTGGCCCCATTTGCACACTGGTGGCCACGGCAGTTGTCTATATCCTCTTCACAATTCACCCCTGCGTAACCAGGCTCACAGCTGCACTCGTAAGAGGCGATCCCGTCACTGCAGTTCCCATGAACGCAGGGGTTTGAAGAGCACTCGTCCACGTTGACTTCGCAGTAGGCACCGCTCCATCCTTTGGAACATACACAACGGTAGGAAGTATAGAAGTCTTCACATATCCCCTCATGCATACAGGGATCTGAGCTGCAGGCATCTACCTGCAGACAGCCAGTAAGAGCAGGATTTGCAGATATTTTAAGAAACTGCTCCACCTGAGGTTTTTTAGTAGGGACGTCAGCATTTTCAAAGTATGAGAGGTAAATGCCACTGATTTCTATGGTGCTCATGCATCCTCGCAGGCCGTCCAGACTGTCGAAAGCCTTGTCGGCCACGTAGATGTCTGTCTCTTCTCTTAAAAAGTTGAGGCTTCCTGCAGCGGTTGTGCTAGTTACAGTGTCTTTCTTGTTATCAATATCAATGTGCCACCTAGAGAACTGGGACAGAGGCTCTACCATAGAGACTGTCACTTGGTGCCATCTCCCATCGCTCACAGGCAGTGAACTAGCCAGGGTCAGCTTATAAAAGCTGTTGCCACTTTGCAACTGAAAGAGCAATTTGGAGTCGTGGATGCTGATGATGACAAACTCTGGCTCCTTCTCTGCATACAGCAGTATCACGTCTGTGTCCCTAGTCCGAAAGCCAAATACGATACTGTTGAGGTCTCTGTGGATTCTTCCATTGCTTCTATAAAAAATCGCACTGCTCCGGCCACTAAACACTGCATTAGCCAGACCTGTGCCAAGATAACAATCAAGAAAGCAAGCCAACTTTAAACCAAGACACAAGGACCGATATCTCTTCAGTGCCCCATGCTCCCTGTTGTGTAAGTCATTTTGGGTTTGCTGGAAAGCAATTCAATTCCAGCAGTGTTTCAGTTATCCCTGGCTGCCTCTTATAGCTATAGAAATGACAGGGCACTGCCAGTGCCAGCTGTATTGACATGGAAAGTGTGCTGCTTTGCATCAGATTGTAAACCTAAAGATACAATTCTACATTAGTGCTATCACTCATTTTCCTCCTTAGAGAAAGAAAAGAAGGTCATAATGATTGTACACAACTCAGACCTGAGGCTGAGAGGATATTTCAAAAGCAGATACACATTTGTCATTTTATCTTCTCTCCCTAGGTATAGCCAGCTACTTATTCTCCACAACAGATCTGGATGGAGTGAACCTTTGCTCTCAGTTCTTTTTCCTAGGCAAAGCACTGAAGAGGTTATAGAAACTCTTCAATTGGATCCTGATTTGCTCTCACTGATGCAAAAAAGAATGAATCTAATTGCAGTCAGTTTGCAAAAAGCCTCTTCAAAATCAAGATGAGAGTCTCCATGCCCACCACGTTTAAAGCCAGCTTCTCTTGCTGTGTATGCGCTGCCACAGCCACACTGCCAGCACAGAGCCTGTGCTGCTGGGACTGGGAGGGCAGCAGAGCCCATAGTTTGCACTGCTGGGAGTGAGGATTGATGTGCAACGTTGTGGCAGTTTTATGGACATCTTCACAAAGGTATTTGACATCTTTCATTAGTATGGTTTCTACTAAAATGCATTAAGTCGCTGGGCTGTAAATTCACACGTTCTGAGATTTATGAGGATAATAAGACAGAGGAGGAACATCTTCTGTTTGTACTTCAAACAAATTTAGCTTTGCAAGATCTTAGCACTGAGATAAGGGTGGTTTCCTGAACTATCTCTGGACTCTGTAAATCTTCATTGAAAACAACCCTTGAGAGTCCCAATATGAAGTTATTGACTGTGTATCCTCATACAAAGGCAAGAGAGCTGTAACTGCATTGCCTGGAGCATCAAATGTGGTGCCTTTCAAATAGGAAAAGTTTCCTCAGAGGAAACAATACTGAAAATGAAAGTCAGAGCTTTTCAGAATGATTTCTGATTGTTTTAAAGGTCTCACAAAGCTGAGTTTTTCAAGCTCATAAAGCTGAAATACTCCTTTAGAACTCTTATTAAGTCCTGAGCAAAGCAAACCATCTGGATGTGCTTTTACTCTCAGTTGTGACACTGGGCATATAATTTTGTTGTTACTCAGTATTCCTTCCCCATATCAGCTTCCTGCATGGGCTTTTCTCTTTTTTAGGGTTTTTTTTGTGTATTTTCCTAAAGCACTCCCTAACTGTAGCCATCGAGGTGGAACTAAAGCCACAGCCCTTGGTAGCTCTTTTTCTGCTTTAGTTTAAAATGGTATCCAGAGCATAAGACACCAGACTGGTAGAGAACTTGCCAGTAAAACTCCTTTTTTTTTTCACTGCCCTGTGTTCAACAACAAGAAGTCTATGCTGTAGCTAAGAAAACAGCCAATTAAAAACACAACCCTGTAGTGCAGGAATTTTTTAATGTCTATTAGGGCACCTCACTCCTGTTGCCAAACGAACCAACAGAGAAATCCAAGGCTGATCTATCCATGTAAATGACCTTGAGTTTAGCAACAGGAAACATTTCAGATACTTTTCACTTCTCTGTGTGTATTTATATTCTACCTTAATATGCAACAGTAAAGTTTATGAAAGTATTTTGATGTTGTCATTAAAGATGTCTATTAGAGAAGGTGCAATTATTTTAATTGCAGTTTTAACAAGTGCTGCAGTGCTGATTCTAACAATCTCAACAAAAATAGCATCATATTGCTCTGTCAGCAAATTGTCTGGGATAGAAATCTTTTGTTGACCAACCTTCTCATTTCTAAGAGTCAGCTGTTCTAACAGCTTCCATCAGACTCTGTGTGTATTTATCTTCCTTCACAGCATCGTTAAGGCTTTCTTTGATGGCAAAAAGAAAAAATATTGCTTAAAAATCCTTACTTGCTTTTTAAATTCCACATCAGGGTGGGAAGGAGAAGGAAAGTGGAGGAGATATGCAGGGTGGCTAATGTTCTTAACATGATCATCAGTTTTCAATTAGACTGCTTGGCATGCAGGTGCTTCTCAGGAACATACTAGTTGAATAATTGTGCTGCTGGTATTAAAGTGACTTTCTTCAAAGATATTTAACATTTAAGAAAATGAAACAATCTAATGTATGGCATGTAGCTTGTCTTTTCAGGAGGATGGAGAAACCAGCACTGGACATACTCTTATGTCTTTGCAGTGGAAGTATGAGGGGTACATTCATGCTTTGACAATGTGCTGATCTACTGCACAGCCTCGGCACATTGTGTTGAGTAAGTCAAAAAAAAAAAGTCCTGTAAACATCAGTGTCTGTGTTGAGAGGTCTGGTTTAAAATTTCTGGGTTTGGTAGGGCAGATTCTTCTTGTTAATGATACTTAAAATTGACATAATTATTATTTTAATACAAAAATAACATATGAATGTACTTTAAAGGCAGTGAACACTGAGCTTTAAGAAAATGCTGATAAAAATTTCTCTTGTTTCCGGTCTCCAAAGATGAAGAGAATAATGGAAATGTACCTACATTCAAATCCTTGGTGCACCAGCTGGCATTGTGCTTCATGAGGACAGGGCTCAAGCTCACACCACTTCACTTCTTCACATGCCTTCCCCACTGTGTTAGGGGGGCACGTGCAAGTGAAGTCATCCCAGATGGAATAGCACACGCCACCATTGTGGCAAGGGTTGAACTAGGGGGAAAGAGAAGAGACAACCTAAGTATAGATAAATGCTGGTGAACTCCCAACTCTAAGGATAAGGGACTGTTTGGCAAAAAAAAGGAGAAATCTATTTATTTCAGATGGAAAGTGATAAAGACCAGTACTGTGAGAGCAGAGCATGTTCAAAAACTGGTGAAAACCAGCATTTCAACTTTAAAATATTTTCATTCTCCCATATGCAAATACATTTTGCTGCTGATATTCCTCACATGTGGCACAGTTCAACAAAATCTGCTCCTTCTGGCATTTTTACATGTTTTCCAAAGATGTCATTCTCATCAAATGGAACGGAACACATGAAAAATTAAAAAACATTCCCCATTATAAACATGCTCAGAAAAAAGTCATTCCTACCTTGCAGAGGTTGTCACCAGTGCAGCCTTGGCTGACATTGATCAGAGTTCTGTGGATAAGAGAGTTCAGCGGATTGGTGATGGGGAAGAATTCCAGCGTCTGATTATTCACTCTTACATCTTGGATGCAGCCTTTGAAATACCTGCCATTTCTATCAGTTTCTTTGTTATCTGGTAGGCCTCCAATGTAAAGAGTGTTCTTACTTTGGATGGTTAGTACTGGAGTAGAAATAAAGCCTAGATATTGAGAGGACTGGAACAGTTCCATCTTATTTGGTTCTATTTTTAATGTTATTAAGTAAAAGTTTCCATCGTTCATGGAGTGTTTCCCTAATAACTTAATGGAATTTAGAGCTAACATTGTGAGTTTCCCACCTTCCAAGTAGACTCTTACGTAGGAGTAAGTAGTGTTTCTCAAAGCCAGTAACAAGCCAGAAGGTTTGCGTGTTCGGAAAAACATTGATATGTGTAAATTTTCATTCTGAGTGGCGTTGATGGAAAAAGCAGCATAGCTTGAGGAGTCCTCAGATCCAAACCGGCCTGGAATGTACTCTTGAGGTCAGAGACGTGGGAAAAGAGTTTTAAAAAAAAAGAGACAGGAGAAAAATAAAACAGTTACAGTTAGGGCTAAATGACAAGGGAGCCAATGCAATGACCAAATAGTTAATTCTGGTAATATTTACTTATGGCATTTGTGGATGAATAAAGAGTTGATCCAGCTGTAAGTAGCTTCTATTTCCAAATTCCTGTTGGCTTCCATGACTGTAGTATTAAACTCCTCTACAGGACCACATGTTATACTATTGAGCATATTTTTCCCCTTTATCACGTTTTGTGTAATACTGTGTTTTCAAATGGTTAGACAAGGACAGATTCCTACAGTTTCTTGGACTGGTCCTCAGAAAGATCATTGTGAAAAGAACGTAGCTGCTTTGATCCTCTGATGACCACAGAAGTCAATGTAATTCTGGAACTTTGTGATTTTTTTTGCAGTGATTCTAATAATAGAAGTAGCTGAAAGCTGCTCAGCAAACCCCTTTTGCGTAAAACCTCCAAACAGTGCACACGCTTGGTGCTGCGTGGGCTCCCCAGTTCTCTGACAGACTTTCTCTTGCTGTGGCTCAATACATGCTCATATACATCAACTTGTACCAGGTATGAATCCTGCTCAGTTCTGTGAGTGCCCATAAGTCTATGGTGTTGTGGGAGACAAAAATGATCCAGGATAGAGTAAGCCTTGGGGTTTTTTTGCTTATCAATTAAAATGATTAAACCAAAACCATCTGTTCCTCTCCCTTACTCTTTATTTTCAGTAATGATTTTCAGACTCATAAGGACACAAAATATTTAGCCCAAACCATATTTTATTCTGATGAATCATCTCGTTAAAACACAACAAAGTGTTTCTATTTTTGCACTTTAAGTTTCATGATCTTGTCCTCAATATTGTAGACTTCCTGCCTAAACACTTTCGAGAGCTATTTTTAATATATCAAATTCATAGAAAGAATAAACCAAGCCTTTTTAAAAAAATGCTCTTTTTTTATAGCTAAAGAGTCACTCTTCCTTAGTGCAGTAAAACCCTCAGAGCGAGACCTCATAGACCAAGTTGCTGCCTGCAGCACTAGTTTTTTTTACAACTACATTAAAAAACCCCAATGGAAATACGGGGCTGTGTGAAGCCTCAACAGACCCTTAATAACCACACTGTAATACTACATGGCACAGTGATGTTATTTAGCAACAGGAATAAATCCCTTACTTGTTCCTCAACAGACCATTTCATACATCAATGAAATTTCAAATTCTATGCATATGCTTATCTATATATCTACATCTGCTTTTTAAAACTCTGGCATGTAGAAAGAACTACTTGTTGAAATAGGTGTTTTGAGGCATTAAGTCTCTTTTAAGTTGTATGTTCTCTGTGAGGTGGTACTAGAGACTGAGACTTTTTTTTTTTCATGATGGTAGAAAATTTCTGCTGGAATGAGGATGACATTTGCATTACACAATATTACAGATTACATAGGATTAGAAGGAGTAGAATGAGGCATTTATCTTTAAAAAGTTATTTCAAGTTTACAATTCCTTTGTTATATTTCTCTCTACTTATAGATATACCTCTATATATCTCATTAATCGGATCTGTTGGATGAGATGGCTAGCATCACCTTGGTCAATATTAACCTCTTGGGTCACAACATCTGGATGTTGATCAAAATGAGACAACATCTGTTTGTTATTTTGAATATGTAAGAGAAAATATTGCCTCTTGTCAATTAAATACTTGGCAGCAACTTTTCTTCTAAAAGACACTAGCATTTCTTATGTTATCCTTTACTGCAAGTCTCCCCTACTCTGCCCTTTAAGATACCTGCCACAGCCCTTTAAGTATGGCATATATCTAGAACCTATGTATCAAAATGGCATGGTGCCATGATTTGCAAAGAATATTGTGGTCAGCAGGAAGGGAGGAAAAAAAAACCCGTGCTTTCTAATCATTCTCAACAGTTCTAATGCCAGTAGAAGCCTCTCCTGGTTCTGACTGGTTTTAATTTTGCTTCATATAAGGAGGCAAACATATTTACCAGATGTTGTCCTGCACTCCAAAGTTGCTTTCTAAATCTTTGGCTAAATTGCAGCTAAACTTCAAAGAAGTCTGTTACAATTACCTCTCAGACTTTGTCATTTTGCAATAAAACCAAAAAGAAAAACTATTGAAAACTATTGATAACTGTTAAGAATAGCATACAAAATGAAATTGTGTTTAAACATTTTGAAATGGATTTTAAGCTACAGCTTTCTGCAGCAATGCATTCAATGAACCCCTGGGGCCAGTTGTTCAGCTGATGTAAACTGATGTAGCTTCACTGGCAGCAGTGCAGCCATGCCAGTTTACACCAGTTTAGGATCTGTCCATTCCAATCTGACCATGGATTTGCTGTTGCACTTCATTTTTTTCCAGTCCACTTGGCAAATATATAGACATGGATATATATATATGTATGTATGTATATGTATATACATATGTATGTATGAATTTCTTCCTCCCTAAACATTACTATGATTGACCATGTGTGGATAGTTAGTAAAGGGGCAGAGAGGGAAGCAGGAGCAAGGGCGCTGCTTGGAAGACTGAGTCACGTACAATTTTCTGAAAGAAAACTGAAACCTTTAAAACTTTTGCTGGGGAAGGATGGCAGAGTCCACCCAAAAGTGTTCCTCAGAGATGCTGTATTTACAGCTCCAGAGGCTTTCACATACCAGATGCAGTACAGCAGGGTGCTGGGCACAGACCTCATGTGGTCCTTCCATTTTGCCTCAGTCTGCACTTGAAAAGATCATTTGTAGCAGGGGAAGTGCTACAGGCATCTGCAGCTCTTGGATTCCTGCTCATCAGTGCCAGAGAGGCTAGCTGCTGAGATGTGCTCTTTTGTTTGCTGAGACACGGACATATTTCCCTCTGGCCACCAAGCAGCTCTCTGGCAATGGCTGCCTTCATTAGCAACTCTCCAGAGCTGCCTTGGGACCAGCTGAGAGATGAATGGGCCCCGTTTCCAACCTCTGAAGCCCTGCCTTCTCCTTGGGCTAATCAGATCAAACTAATAGTATAATCTAGGTCACTTTTTTAAACTGGAGTCTGTCTCTTTTTTTAACTTGTAGTACTTCTACTTGCCTTTCATTGCCCTAAATGAGTTTCTTTATAAAAACCCTGAGAGCACATAACCCCCTGGTGAACTAGAGTTTTCCAAAGTTTATCATGTGCTGAGAGCACTAAGACAATTTTAAAACTGGATGAGTGGAATCTACCAGTTTAGGCTGCCTTCTTTTTTTTTTTTTGGTCAGGCTGCAAAGCAGCATTCCTGGGAAAGTATCTAGAAACTAACAAAGACATGATACTACTAACCTCTTGCACTTTCCTACCAGCTGACATTAAGCTTCAGAGATCATAAAGTTCATGCCACTTCACTACCAGGTAATCAGGATTGTTTATGATCACATTTTCAGCAACCACTCCAAACAGGAATGCCAACAGCATCCCCTTACCTGTTACACAGCTTGGCCCTGTGTACGGCCGGTAGCAATCGCAGTGGTAGTTCAGCCACAGGTTGGTGCAGCGTCCCCTGTTCTGACAAGGGTGGGTTTCACACCAGTCCTTCTTAGTACATCCTGTCCTGACATTTAAAGATGATTCGGGTGACACAGTCTCTGCAGTAATAACATTCAAGTCTATTTCAATATCCTGAAGACAGCCTACAAATGAAGGTGCAGAATGTATATTATAGATGTTAAGCAGAGAGCTGCCGCTAACGTTCCCCACTGGTAAGCCGCCCAAAAACGTGCTCTGAAATGCAAGCATCACGTGCTCGTTAGCTATGATAGCAGACGTTTTATTGAGACACGATTCTACACAAGAGCTGTCAAGCAAATGAAGAGTAACAGCTCTTGCCAAGGTTACCTCCACTGAATGCCATTCTCCATCACTGACATTATGTGAAATATGCAAAAGAGCCTGTGGCTGGTTATTGACTTGCAAGGACAAGTGTAAGTAGCCATTCTGTAACTCCAGCTTCACAAATGTGTTTTTCTCCCCTCGGTAAAACAGAAAAGCTGTAGGTTGCACAGTTTGAAACCTCAGGTTTATATTATAGGAAAATTCCCGTTCAGGGGCCGAGGGATTCTTTAACAAAAGGAAACTGTTTCCTTGAAAAGAGAAGGTGGTTACGGTTTCACAGCGTGGTCCAGTATACCCAGGTGAACACATGCAGCTGAATCCGTGTTGGCCATTTTGTAAATGTGGGATACATATTCCACTATTTTGGCAGTGCTGATTAGTGCAGCCATGGAGAATTTCTGTACAGTTCCAGCCACCGTAATAAATCCCTTCTTTTCCTCCAGGTGGGCAATGGCAAGTGTAATTCCCAGGAAAATTCTCACAGATTCCACCATTTTGGCAAGGGTTTGTGTAACATTCATTGATGTCTTCATCACAGTGAGTACCTGAAGAATAAACAAAGATTTAGACATTCTGAATTGGACAACTGGATTCCAAAATGACATTTTAAATAACATGTATTTATTAAATTATCTTTAATTAGAGAGGAATGTCTTGATAAATAGATGATTGACTCACAAGTCTAAAATCATTAAAAATACTGCTCACACACGATGGTTTTCTTGTGCAAAGTAATACATAAACACCTTAGTGATAGTCACATTTTGGAGAAAAGCAGTAAACAAACTGACAGTTTTGATATGGATAATGTGATGACACTGAGATAAACATCATCTCCGGAAGACACAATGGAGTCATTGTTTCCCACCTATTCTGTGGTAGAAGTCTAGAATGCTTTGAGAGGAACTGAATTATTTATCATATATAAAAAAGCCAAGAATTGCTGCTTAATACATATTCATAATACAGTATGTTGATGGCCTGGAGTATTGTCTGCTGGTCTTTCCTTCTCTTTCACATTCCTTCAAATAGTAGATTACTGACTAGTATTCCTGGTCCCACATGAAAGATCTCAGAGTGACAATCTTTAAGTGAGAGCTACAGGACCTATAGGTACTAAATGATGTAGTGGGACAGACTGACAAGCAGGTGAACATCCCTGCGAATTGCATGTCCTGCATAAATTCTTCTATCTGAAGAGTAAAATTCACAGAGTGAGCAGAGAGCTGCACAGCATCACAATAAGAAATCCAAAGAAGAGCTTAAACCTATTGGTGGTCTGGGGAAGATGCTATGAGATGCACTCATCCACAATATGTGGCCAGTTGCCACATTTCAGGGTTAGGTAGGTATTGCAAGTATTCACAAATGAACAACAGATCCCAATTCTTTGAAAAACAAGGCAGCAATGACTTCTGGTCTACCAGCCACAGTCTCATATTGAGGAGAGTTCAGCAGGGACATGAGGATCTGAGACAAGCTGTTGGAGAGGTTTGAACTTATATGACCCAGCATAATATTCCTGGTATATATCTACAGTGGAACTTTCTTTAACTCTCCTATATACAAAATATAAAGCAAAAAAAGATGAAAGCAATGTTTTCTCAAACATCTCAGAGCTTGATGATGAGAGTGTTTATGTAGAAGATGGGCAATACAGACTCATATTTCTTCTTCTTCTTCGACATAATGCTTGGCTTCTGGTATATGGGGTAAAAGGAGAGCTCCTCATGTCAACTTCACTGTAATTTGATAGATGTGACGTAAGTATGTCTACTGGATCAGACTTCACAAAGGAAAACAAATCTGTTCCTCTTGTAAAACTAATCTGTTTATCCCTCTGCACTGTTGTTCATCTATAAAGTGGTAATTATAGTAACTTCTCCCTTGAGCAATCAAGTGAATGATATGTATGCAATGGATCAGGGAAAATCTGTTTCTTATCTCCCTGGAAGCAGTCGAAATATCCAAATGCTTTTTTGAAAACTCATGTTTAAACACAACTCCTAATATTTCGACTTCCCTTCACAGTTACTCTGAGAAAAAAGAATAAATACTTTGCAGTTAGTTTTCAAATTAGCATCATCAGCACAAAACAGTTAATAGATGAAATTATGCCTGGCCTCACAGCAAAACTGGTGCTTGCAAATTAAATAATGAGACATGCTGAGACTCAGAGAGTTGCAGCTGGGTACAAGGCAGCACACCTAGCTTTACATACAAATTTATATCTAGTTTTATTTTTACAGCAAAATGCAGCCATTTTTCTCCTGTCCACTTTTTTCAATCACAATTGTAACCAGACCCATCTCAGAGAGCGGTAAGTTACAGGAGGGCCAGAAGAGACCTAAGAATTGGTTGTGATTTATTTGAAAGATTAGTCAGAGTGAAGTGGTCTCAGCATTTATATAAAAGGCTCTCAATGCAGTGATCTTTCTCACTCACCAGTCTTTAATTATAGCAGATAGTTTCCACTTGAAGTTTCAGATGATCAAACACAGCCAGTGCTATCTCCCTGGTCTGGCAGTGAGGTTTTACAGCAGCAGTCTCTCTGGTTTCCAGCCAGGCTCATATTTATTCCAGTGTGAGATGTCTATGTATACCTTAATGTGTAGTGGCATCTGGCAGAAATATGACTCATTGGGACTGACTTTCTCAAAATGAAGAGCACTTCCCAAACCATTTCTGACTGGGGGCCAGAACAATGTCTGCTTTGCCCAGTTTGTGGCAATTTCTGTGTTAGCAACTTGTCCTGCTTTTGCTATTCCAGTATATGAAAACTGAAGTTACCGTGAGCTGTTTCCTGTTTTGGTCAATGTTTTAGTACATCTCCTGTCTGATATTGCTCCCTTCCCTGCTGTGTGTCCACAGGTCTTGTACACAACTCAGTCTTAATGTGACAGCTGTAAAAATGCAGGTCTCTCTGGGTTTTTGAGTCAGAGATAAAAATTAGTGCAGCCTAGAAGCAGTAGAAGCTGGGATGTACTTAGTCTTGTCATAGGGCTTTGAAAAAATCATCATAGAAAATGCCTAGCTATTTGGTTACTGCTTTTTCAGTAAAGTGTCATGCCTATGTATAAGTTTGTTGTCCCACAGCACCTGCAAGGCATCACCTTTGCCTTGTAGCCTGTGGTCTGAATCACATCTTGCCTCTGGAAAGGATGAAACAGATGCAAGAACTGAATCCAATTTTACACGTTTGTTGTGTCTGTGTTCCCTTTCAAATTAGATGTAAACTTAATGAAATTGTTTCATGAGAATGCTAAACTTCTTTGGAAATAATATATGTTTCTACCTTTAAATTTAGATAGCACATTCGATAATAAAAGCATCAACGTCTAACAAAGAAATGAGCTTTGTGAAGAGGTACACCTATTATTGCTAGAGTATTCCCTGCCTATAGAAAATGAGTAAAAGTTATTAAATGTAAAGTGATTATCATAGAGCCACTTAAATACATGTAACTCGAGGAGCATTTCAGTGCCTGAATACAATGCTTGTTCTTAAGGTAATGTTAGTAATATATTTCAAAACTATTATTTTGCAGGGTTGTGTCTGTATATATCTATACACATATATCCATTTACATTTATGTGCCCACTGTTTCATAATAAGATTAGCACAAACATAAATATAGGTCACACTAAAAGACAAATAATAAGCCATTTTTTCCTATCAAAAATACATAAATCAGCTGCTCTCACAAGCAGTGTTGATGTTGCTGGTTATCTGCCAACTGCTATACAAGCAAAGACCACTGTCACTCAAGATAAAAGCACTCTAGATAAAAGGATTAGTCAGTATTTATAGAACTGTATAAGTAGTTCAAATAGCTCAGGTTGGAGGAGAAGTTTAGCATGTTAAAAATGTATTCTCAAAAATGCAAGACATACCAAAAACAAATGCAAGAGGAACTATGATTTTCCTTTCAGTGGTTACAAGCAATAACTATTACTTTCTTTTCAGTGGTTACAAGCATTATCTCAGCTAAACATATTTGTATTTTTAAAGTAAAAAGTAAAGCCAAGTCACTCTGCATTTTCTCTTCTGATTTTATTACACACTTATCTAAAATTTCAGATAACAGTAATATTTTTATTATGTTTTTATAGATGATGATTGCTTTTTCTTCCTGTGAAGTTTTATTCAAACCAGAGATGACACAGCTCCTTTGACTCGGTTTGATAACACCACTTATATCCATCTCCTTTTTCACTTCCACACTATTACTACAAGCTAGCTATTTTCTAACTGTTAACCTCTTCATTAAGCTGTTTCAAATTTAGCAGTAAAGTTTCCCAACAGAAGCAGGATGAAAAAAGCAACTATGCAAGCATAATTCTGCTGAATGCCCCTAATTTTTGTTTTGATTAGACAGTGGTAAAAGTACCATCCAAATTATACTTTTGATACATACCTTTGGTTAGAAATCTGTTTACAGCCTTCTGCCTTTCCAGTTCCTTCACACTATATAAATACCAAGCAAGTATAAGCAAGCAGTCTGGATGGATACCACACATTCAATACAGTTTAGTGCACACACAATTCCACAAGAAGAAAATATTTACCTGTAAACATTATCAATAAAATGATGTAAACCCGTGTCCTAGTTGCAAACATCTTTTTTCCAAAGGAAAAAGATCATTTAGAGCTTAAGCAGTCCACAAAGTAAGTTTCTGTAAAATTCAAAACAATTCTTAGTATAAAGTCTTCCTTTCCAGGATTAGCTTGCTCCACTTCTGTACCTGCTGATGTAGTCTGATGGTATATTTTGCCCAAGCCAGATCAACAAAGCTTAAAGTAAGACTCATTAAACTGCTTACGCAATAGATATGTATTCTACTTAAATTCTTTTTCAGCATGTTCTGTCCAAAAGTGCTCATGCTGAACTTTGATCATGTTTCACAGAAAGGCATTTTTTTAGGATCTATTCAAAACTGATTTGTCACATTTTGTTGTTCTACAAGGTGATATTTTCTTTAGAGAGATCTCTTAATCCAGATCAGCTCTTTCACAGTCACTGTCATTCAGAGAAACTGTACATCTCACTAAGCAAACAGAAAACATCTAAAACTGGATTTGGTTTATTTTATGAAGTGGTTTTTTTTTTTTGTTCCATTGGCTCTCATTGTACTACCTACTAGAAATTTATGTCTGTAGATTTTTGAGTGTGCTAAAGACAAGGAAAACATCTCTACTAAAATACTTTCTTCTTTCAGCTCTTGAACAAGACTTGGATCTTATTTAATGAGAGGAGAGTTCAGGAGATTGAAAGATCCATTTCTGTGAGAGTTTAAGCAGCACACTTACATTTTTGTTCTTTTCACTATACTTGATTTCCATGATGAATTGCTTAAAGTATTGCTAGATCAATATATCTTTGTATATTTAGTGAAGTAGTTATAAAGCAAGACAGTCTTTTCCTATATTGGTATTTATACCATCCAACTGGCATATAGCAAACGGTGCGTTCAGATCTTTATTCTGGCAGTTTCCCATTTTAAAACCTCAATAATGGATCCTGAAGTCTCTCTCAGACTGCTCCTAAGAAAATGTTGATTTTTGGAAAATGTGTTTTTCAATTCTTTCTTCTCCCTCAACTCATTTTTGTCAGTAAGTTCCTGACTTTGTGTCAAATTAGTTTCTAGATTCACCAAAAGACTCGCACGCAGGAGGAATCTACAGTTCTCTATTGCTTTTATGGTGATGCTCAGAAAACTGCTATTCCTTCCAACCTCTAATCAGTCATCCAATGTGTTTTCCTGTAATAAATTCAAATACCATGTGGTAAGAATGTAATCCAGATTCTTTGAAAGGTAAGTAAGGAAATGTTGATAAGTCGGTATGCGTTTAGTATGTGTGTATTTTATGAGTAGTGCTTATCAGATGCCTCGTGCCACAGCTTCAAGTTCAATAGGCATTTTTATTTTGAAAATAACAAGGAAAAGTTGGAGGTTCTCTATAATTATCAGTCCTTTTGCCATATAACCCAGATAAATGTTCTGAGGTAAGATTATGAACATACACACTGAAAACAAGTTGGGATAGGTGTATGCTACTACGGCTCAGTGGAAACATAGAGTCGATGACACTCCAAGACAGAGGAACTTCATATCAGGATATTTAGCAAACTGTCTGAAGCCATGTCAGAACTGGTAGTGGGTGTTTTGGACAAACCTGTCAAGAGCAAGTGGGTTACAGAATGTGGTAGTTGCTCTAATTAAAGAAAAGGTTTGATATTGTCTTTAATATCATTTTCATATACAAATCAAAGAGAAAAATCTGTGTGAAAACACCATAAATAAGGTATAAAATGTGTAATCATGTGAAACTTCTTAGTGTGTTAACAATAAAGTTATTTTTATAGGTGAATATAAGAAATTGGAGAAATGTCTGAAAAATATGGGATTCAATTCTGGAAGAACTAACTCAGTTTCTACAGTTTCAGGGCAGAATGACCAGCAATCAGCTGGAACAACAGTTGCAGTTTACAAAGCCTTGATCACACTTTAGCAGGAATACTAAGTCCTCTTTTAATTTTGCACTGTAAGGAAGATTTGGATCCATTTAGAAGAATTCACAGGAGAGCAATGAAAATAATCATAGCCCTGGAAAATATGGCTTGTGAGGAGAGACTAAAAAAGTAAGGCTGTTCAGTCAAAAGATATGCAGAGGAAATGGGACATGGTAACAGGCTTTCAATTAAAAAAAAAAGAGAATGTACTGTTCCCTGAGACCATAGTAAACAAGAGAAGTCATGGGTTTGACCTGCATCAAGGAAGATACAAGCCACAGTTTAGGAAAATATTTCAAATGATAATAAGACAACAAAGCCTTGGCATAAGGCCTATTTTGGATCCTTAAAAATAGGTTAGAGACAATAGTCCAGTGTGACATGAATCCTGTCTTAGACACATAAATAGCCCAAATGATACCTGCATGTCTTTCCCTTCCAATACTACTTTCTAATATATTTCCATGACCTCCTTAATTAGAATCATTCCAAGCAACCAAGCTGTAGATGTGTCAGACTATACATGCACATTTGTATATATACACATAGGTATAAAATGCAAGTAGGAGGAACCTTGGAGAAACTCAGACTGAGACTTTAGAACATGCTTTATGGAAGATGAGGACAAAGAGTTTGCACCTATATTTTACAGTTTTGGAAATATCTGTTACAAAAGCCTGCCTCAGGCAGAAACAACTTTTTTCAAGAGACTCATTAATCTTGAGGCCAGCAGAAAGATCTGGCAGAAGATATATTCTGCAAGGCTCCAGGCCTTAGCAGACAATCATGAAAACTCTAACTTTGCCACATCTGCGCTGATAATTGCAAAGAGATAATTACTCTTTGCTGGAAGGAGAAAATGCACGTTCATGAGTAAGCACAAGGAAAGAAACTGACCATCTCTATGTCATTGTAATTAAAACTCATGCTTCTGGGCATAAATCAGTTGTCATGGAAGTGAGGAAGAAGGTTTTATTCTTATGTACATTGGTGGGGAGCAAATGAGGGGTATTTTAATGTGTGTGGGGGGGGTGCTGGTTCTCATATTTTTCCTCAGCAAAGAACAGCCTTGTACTGGATATCATACTCAATGTGACCAGTGATCTGATCTAATATGGCAATTTTTGTTCCTGTCTTAGCAACAAAAGCTCATGTAAAATGAAGGACAGAATACAGGGTAGAGCTGGAGCACATGGAAAACTGGATTCTTTAAAATAGTAGGATAATAACCATTTGCTGTCATTGGGCTGTTTTGTGCATGATGCCTTTCACACGGAACTCTAATTTTGTAAAGTTGTAAGACCTTGCCAGTTATTCCTTTATTGCAGACAAAATCACTGTTTTGCTATTTTTCCTCTTGCCATTGAAATATAAAGTTAATACTGGCTAGGAAAAACAACTATATGATAGAGTTGGGTGACTTGGCTTAATCATTAACAATGTCACTCTAACTGTGGGATATGGAATTCATAACGTGCTGCATTCAGAATGGCATGCTGTAACTCAATCTTTGTGAATGTTGCTGGCTTGAAGCTTCATAGGCTAGTTTGACTTTTCAGTAAAAATGGGGCTTTTTAAAGTAGTAAAAACCCCCAATCCCTTAATCTCTTCAATCATTACACATTTCTCGAGAGCAAAAGTACTTGGAAATGTTTTTCCACTTGTTTCACATGTTTTGTCACACCTAAAATAGTTTTCATTTGAAGCAAAAAAAAAGAAAAAAAGAAGAAAAAAAAAGAAAATCGTGTACATGCTGTAGGTGATTAGTTATTTAGTGAGATCTGGTGTGTTTATTTTATTTTATAAATATTGGAAACAGCTGACTGAGTTAAGCACTGGCTTCAGTTTATGGGGAGATCAGCCAGCCTTTTTCATGAGCCTGCTCTGCAGACGACGAGTGCTCCTTAGGCAATGTTGTGTGAGCAGCACGGCCAGGGGTCAGACACATAGAGCCTGGCCATGGCAAGGGGCCATGTCCTAGAAGGGCAGCATGGCAAAACTGCTGCTTGTAGCCTACACCTTCATCCCATATTTCGATTAACACAGGCAGCCATGTGGATCCAATTGTAGGATTAGGGTCTGAATCTGGAGTAAAGAAAAACTTGGTGAAGAAATATGTCCCTGCATGGCACTCATTTTCCTTTCATTTCCCTACTTCTAGAGTCAGCTTTATATATAGGTAAAAGAGGCGGCTGCTGTTGCATTTGACTGATGGAGGTAAGAAAGAAAATTAAACAATGACAGCCTGGTTTTCCCAGGCAGCATCCCTCATGAGTGAGTTTTCTGGCTGCATGAACATGTGTCTGTAGCTATGGCCACGTTGTTGAGATGACCTAGGAAGGGTTGATGAGAGGAGCGAGAGCACCATTGCAGGGTATGATGGGTTATGGTGGAGAGAGGTCGTCTATGAAGGATCCTATTAAAGAAGAAAAGAAATAGAAAGTAAAATTTTGGAGATTTAATAGATGAAAAAGTAGAGAAAAATGTGAATGAGGAAAAGGAAATGGAAATATAGGAATCAAAGATACTTGTGTTGGCTTTTGAGACAGCATTCATGTTAGACACAAAGGCATTTATGACGAGGAGTGAGAGGAGGGAGTGTGTATGTGTGTGACCATTAATCTATGTAGGAAACGGGAAGGATGCTTCGACTGCAGATCAGAGATAAGGGCTGCACAGAGGTCTGAGCCACAGGAGCAATGCCAAAGACAAAAGACTAGGAAAAAAAAAATAGAAAAAACCAAATGTTTTGTAATTAAATATAGTCATGTGCACCAGAGCACAAAAGTCAATTCACACATCGAGAATTAAGATATAATCATAGAAAAATTTAGACTGAAAGGACCTTTGAGTTATGATCTGGTCCAAAGCTCCACTGAAAGGGGCAAGACATCATCCAGAGAAGAAATTAGAATAGTGGCTTTCAGAGCATTTGATTCTTTTATACCTGATTATGGACCAGATACTCAGAAGCCACATGAGAAGCCACATGATATTTAGTGTCCTGCTTCCAGTATGGTGGTTTTTGCATGTTAAGTTGTAAAAAGAATGTACATAATTCAGGAATTTTTCTTGTTTCACCTTTAGAAAACAGTAGTAAGGTTGTCAAATTCAAAGCATTAATGATCTGATTTGCATTTTTTGTAGATTTATGAGCTTGTACATACAGATGATGTGTGTGCATTTGAACTGAATTATATCCAGAGGGATCTTAAAACAACCAATACCTCTGAGTTGTTTAATTAGATCATACGAGGTCATGTTTCATTGACTTGAAAAACTGTTTGGAGCATATGATTCACTTTGGAATTGGAAAACAAATTAATTTTCAGTCCTACAAAGTTTCAAGGAGTGCTTGTTGTTGACAAACACATCCATTGAGAAATGAATGCTGTGACTAGGCTCCCCTAAAAGGAATTTTCTACCTTGTCTCTTGTTGGTTGCTTCCTGTTTGCCTTAACTGAGGTGGGCAGGCACAGCCACTGTGCTGTCTAGTGTGAAACAGCTTCTGCCCTGGAAACAATGCTTTGAAAAATTTCAGTCATTTGCAAGATTTGTCTCATTTTGTTCAAACCAACATGAACCTCTGCAACATATGGATGGGACTGTGTTTACATAACTTCATTGTCAGGCCATATTGAAACAAACTGAGAAAGCCAGTAGGCTAGAAAATCATAGTTTTAATAGGCTCTAGA